>NC_140469.1:32889285-33016785 GCF_051167445.1 Perissodus microlepis
CCATTTTTTGTGGATTCGCCAAAACAACAAGAACTGTTCAGCAGGATCATCGTTCCACTGTATCCTGAAGTATAAGATCATACAGGATTCACTTCATGTGTTCGTTCCACCGTAATCCTGTAAGGTGATCACTGTGGATCCAGACTAAAGCTTAGACTGCGGTGATCCACTCCAGCTCCCCCATCAGTCCTGCCTGAAGGTTACAACATCTGTTTCACAGTTGATTCAAAGGAAATCTGTAAGTGTTGCTGGATTTAGTGACTTTTTTCCCAGGAGCCCAAAGAATGGCAGCTGTTTACCAAGTAAAGTACTGGTCACATCAACACTGCATTGTTACAGTACTCTGTGTAGTTGTTAATAGTTCCACATGTTTTGGTAAAACTCTGTGTAGCATCGAACACTGAGAGAAGCTAAGCTTTGTCTAACTGTAATCTGAATGTTTTAGCAAAGTAACGCAGTATTTAACGCAGTATTTAACGCAGTATTTTGGTTCATGTTAGGTGTGACTGTTGGTTTGACGCCTGTTGCCCAGGTCACGTGACTCAGAGCGTTCCAGAGGATCCATCGTTCTCTGCAGCCCCTCCAGCTTCCTCATCCTGTGGGCTGTGCTGTGTGCAGCAGAGCTCTCTCCCAGTCAGTGCCACAAACACAGACTATTCATTCATCCAGAACAGGTGGAGTGATGTGTAAGCGTTCTTTACGTTAAATACAACCTTCGTTTTCATTTTATTCTAACAGTAATTTAGATCAGTGCTAACTGAAAACCAAGAGTGTATAAAACCACCAGGAGCATCTCCAGATGTGCTAAAATACTTCGGGGATTATAGGGAACCTCGAGTTACCCTCGTCCAGCTGCTCGTCCCACACAGCAGAGCTGTTCAGCAGTGACACCTCCTCCTGTCCTGGTGGGATCGTTAGTCCGTCCTCCAACATGCGGTCCAGACCTGCTCGGAGTCCAGCGGACGCCAAAGACATGAATGACATCAGGCCGTCCTCCCCCAGTGAGTGAAGGACATCCTGGTACATGTTACTGTAATCCAGACATTGCACCAAAATCCTCCTACTTTGTAAATACATCTGAATTTATTTTGGATTTCAGGTATTTTATGTTTCCGATCAGTATCAGATCTAACCACGCAGTCAGATAATAATATACAAACGACTGACCTCTGAAGGTGGCAGAGAGGGAACTCGCTCTCCCTGTTCCTCAAACATGATCTGCGCTGACCTCGTGACAACGACACATCTGTACACTGACGAGGCCACGAGGACGAAGATCAGAACGCAGTTTTGCTCTGTTAGTTTCAGCATCAAAGATCTGCAGTGACAACCAGAGGTGTGGCCTCGAGTCACATGACTTGGTGTCATTAAGTTTAGACTTCACTTGGACTTTTAAACCAATGACTTGGGCTTGAACCTGTTTACTTCAAAGACTTGATATTTTACCCCAAATCTAAAATGTAACACACATATCACATAAAAACGTGCGCACTGTTAGTTCATTTCGTTCATTCTTACCACACTGCGTACGTATGTGCACGTGAGCTGTATCACAGCCAATCAGATGAACCAGATTTTTAAAAAGAAAATAACACAAAACAAACAAACGGTCAGGCCAAAAATGCTCCTGTGATTCATTTCTTTCAGGTACATAAACTATGAAGTAGTCAAGAAAAAAACCAAATGCAATATGCAAAACACAGACTCACAGATGGAGATGGAGCGAGCTGCAGCTGGATGGGTGGTGCTTCTCTTTGCTACGATGAGAGCGCTCAGGAAGCAGCTTCTGAACTCAGGGCAGTTTGTCTCCTCTCATCACTCACCCCGTAGATTTAACCCGCTTAGACTGACAAACATTTATTTTACCACCAATTCACAAACACTTAATCTGCAGTTAGTGCATGGCCATGTTTAACTACGTCTGCCCATCTTAATGTGTAACTGAGTGTCCCTGCTACACACGGGCTCTTTCTCCTGTCATTTATGGCAATCACAACAACTCTGTTATTATTTCATTAGCTGTCGTTTATTTACCAAAGTCAGTTGTTGTTAACAGGGCTGCTGATCATTGCTTGTTAGAGCTGCATGCACAGCTTTGAGAAAAGTGTTTAATAAGTGTTCATATTTATTTGGGACTTAGCTCTACCTCCTGGCTGTAGCTCAGGCGGTAGAGCAGGTCATCTGCTGATCGGACGGTTAGTGGTTCGATTCCTGGCTCCAACAGTCTGCATGACTATAATATAGAATGAGTCCATTTAGAAACAACTTAAAGTCTAATGCATGAAGGCTGTGATGGATTTACTGACAGTTTGAAGAATACCAGACGAAGAGGATCACAGAAGAACCTCAACAGCTTCCGTATCACAGCTTATGGACACTCAGCACAAAGCTGTTATTTTTCGTGTCTATTGTGCAGAACAAGAGTTTTCAGCACTTTCTGACAGTAGCTGACAGCAAACACAGAACCTGTTAAAAACTCAGCCGAGTGAGACGGTCGTGTTTCAGTCACTGTGGGCATCTGGTCATGAGGGGTTTCCTCGGCATCACTGTGCACTACAGAGGATCACACACAGGTGACAGAATCTGTGAGAAATCTGGAGCTACATGTGACGAATACAGAGACAAACGATTCGTGACAATGCTGCCAGCGTGTGGAAAGCTTCCCCACTGAGCAGGTGAGGAACATGATGATGATGATGATGGTGGTGATCAGAGCTCTGGCACGACTTCACCTTGGATGATCCGACACAGTAGCGGCTGCTATGGCAAACACAGAGATGGCTGTCAGAGACCATCTCCTTCTCTTTGAAAGTTATCTAAGCTGCACACAAGCACAACATTCAAAGATGTGTTTGAAGCTGCTGCTGTGATCACAGGTGGACTTCAGCACTGAGACAAGTGGAGGCAGTTCTCCAGTGTGAACATCTGAACAGCAGGAGCTATTGTTCACAGCACAGAGCGGATGCTGCTGAGGGAGATGCCGGACGTCTGGAAGCCTTTCAGAGAAGCAACAGATTTGAGAAAATAGTTTTGATCAGTGCTGTCCCTCAGTCACCACATGGAGAAGCTGAAGCCTCCGTCTGTTTCCTGAATGGCCTGGTCAGGAGTCTCCAAGCATCTTTGAACACAAGATTCCTTGGAATCTTTATCCGTGTCCGAATGGATCACTGCCCCCTCAGATCCAGTGACCTCACAGCAGCTGCTTTTGATCCTGGATCCTGTCGGGACATAAAGACAGGTGACACAAACGTTAAAGGTAAAGACTGAATTTAGTGGGAGTTTTTTGTCTAAAATTGTAATAAAGGCTCCTTGCTGTTGTTAATTTGTTTGGTCAGATCTGATCCTGCAAAGTCAGAGTAACCTGTGACTCCTGGTGATGATGGAGGACTCTGCTGCTTCCTGTAAGAGGCAGAGGAAGGATGTGGATCCTGCTGATGCACAGAGCGCCTCTGGGTCTTCCTGCACTGCTTCATGTGGCCACCACAGTTTGGCAGCTCTGCATGGAGAGCTGCAGTGGAGCGAGTTGAGCTATGGTGGCATCATTCTACAAATGACTGACAGACTGCAACGCAGAACAGTTAGTGCACATTCCTGTTCATTGTTCACTTCGTGTGTGTGTGTGTGTGTGTGTGTGTGTGTCACTCACACATGGACACACAAACACACACAGAGCCGACGAGACAGAGGACTTGCTAATCACGCTGCAGTAAATTTACTGCGATGGTTGTTTGCTCTGTACAGTCTCCCGTCTGAACAGGAAGTACTGGTTTTTCATTGAATGCTTATTCTGTGACTCTTCTTGCAGCTGAGCTGAGCTGTACATTACTGAGGTGCAATTTCAGGATCACTTTGTGTATATTCTGCAAGTTCCTCAGGTGTTGAGATAAACGCAGATTTCAAAAAGAACACATGGTCTGTTATTTACATTTAACATATAACTGCAACATTGTTTAAAAAAAAAAAAAAAAAAAAGACTTGAACGGACTTGAAATTCAAAGATTCGGACTCAACTCTGACTTGAGGATAAATACTTGAGACTTGGTCCCACCTCTGGAGCAACACATGGAAGATTAAAGATCTGGTTTCAGCTCATGTACAGTTTTCAGTTGGTAATAAAAACGGCCCTTCAGTTCAAGCTTGTTGCAAAGAACTGATATAAATGATAAAACGGTTACAAACTGTGTTGCTGGATAATTGATGTTCATAAAAAATGAGCTCATGCCAAAGCTACCAAACACTGAGGATGAAACAGGTAAACCTTCACCTTCTCGGAGCAGCCCTCCACTCCACCAACGTCACAACACTGCAGCTGTTTGAGGCCTGAAACTGAACATGTGTTTTTAGAGGACTTGTTATGATGGAAAATATCGAATGATTGCTCGAGACTTTCTACAATTAACGATGTTACTGATTTTGTTAAACATCCTGTAATCGTGCTCTAACAAGTTTAAAAATCATATACACTTTTAGGACACATCAGATAAAGTTGAGTTGAGCAGTTTTATAGCATAACGTGCATCTGTCTGCCCAGCTTGTGTTAGAGCTCTGTAACTGAGTATTTTACCGTATTAGCTTGTGATTGGTGTCTATGTGGACCAGGGAGAGACGGCCTCGCTCCGAGTAGCTGCTTCTCACAGCACAGCCTGGTTCTACAATCTGTGAGAAGATCCCTGCAGCATCATGTCGATGCATGGAGGCCATCATTGTCCCCCTCTGAACACAGACACCAAATATCGTTGAACCATTGGATGGGTTTGATTTCTGATAGCTGATATGATGTGCTGTGTGTTCCTCTCACAGACAAGTCAGGTCCTTGCATCCTCCTGCAGATTGTCCTTGAAACAAGAACACATTTAGCAAAGCAGCTGAGTGTCCAACAGGTTCTTCAGGTTTTCTCTCTCTAATACAATTTTGGGGTGACCAGGTCCTGGACCAACTTCTGTTTCCAGTTCCACACTGGCCAGAGAGCTGGTGTTAAACTCACACTGGACCAGATGATGAAGGTTTTGTAGAACCTCTGTAATCCTAGCGCCTATTTGCTCGCAGAAAGATTCAAACAGAAGCTCGCGGCGTGACGGCGCGCAGTCACGCGTCCGACACAGAGCCATGCAACAGTCTGAGGATGTGCTGAGAGAGTGGAACGTTCACAGGTGTGTGATGGTGTTCAAAACAGCGCGCACCATCAACCACGCACTTTCAGCATTTATCTGAAGAGTGACACTTTATTAGGGGAAAACACAGCACACGAGTCCTGTGGGTGGAAGTGTCGGTTTGCAGATGTGCTGTTGTCAGGTTGGTATCACTGAGGCTGTGTATGTGACAAATAAAATTTGAATTTGCGTGTGTAGTTTCCTGCTGAGGTGGATAAACATGATGCTATGCCATCCGACAGGTCTTCTGTCATTTCCACAGAAAGACCTCCCCCAGTGTCAGGTTGCGCTCACTTCTTTGGAAGCTGAAATCAAAGTTCAGAGACAAACTCAGTGTGAACACATCACAGCTCCTCACACTGGGAGAGCAGCAGCCCTGAAGCCCGTCTGACAGGCACCAGCGAGTGGAAGTGCTCCTTTCTCTGTCATCGCTCCGTCTTTGAGCTGAAAGGTGAGTGTGTCTGTCGTTTCTACCTGAAGGTCCTCGTCAGGCTCTGGCTTGGCCTTTGAGGGCAAGCGTCACAGAAGGTTTCCTTCCTGCGAGCCTGACGTCTGTGCTCTCGCTGGTGTCGATTAAAAGCAGCTGGAGGCCATCTTTGTAAACCTGCTGAGAACATCTGCAGGGTTTGCTCCTTCTTTCACACTTCATCATCAGCCAGCTGTGTGTGATCGCTTTGTCTTTAATCTGAGATCAGGTTCAAACCAGTTTGAGCTGCAGTGACAGGAAACGGTTGAGGGCGGGGCATGCCGACATTCCTGACTCCTGATTGGTGTCGGGGGTGTCCGCTGCTTCTAAGTTTTGTTTTTGTGCAGGCCGAGTAAACGAGAACAGCCTGTGAAAGATGAGTCGTGTGCGAGTTGAGGCACCTTTAGGCTCCGCCTTGCTGGCGTCTGCTTTTTGAAGATCTCTGTGAGTTTGGGACTGACGGCCGTGGACGGGATTTAAAGTTCCCTCCATCCATCCTGTATCCCAGCTGACCCACAGCTGAACTGGGTGATGATCCTGACCAGTTTAAAGAACATTAATGCAAACTGACCACACAGAACACGTTGCCGTCACTTAATACAGACTTTGTATGAACCCATGTTGTTCGTGCAGCTACAGGAAGTAGTTTTTATTGCAGAGTTCAGAGAGGTCATGGTTGAATATTTACGTGTTCGTTGGGGAGGCCGTTTGCTCCTCCCCTTTCACAAAGGATGCTCCAGTGTGTCCTCTGCTAAAGGAGGTAATAAAGGAAGCACTGAAGTACCTTTAGTCCATAACATGTGGAGAATTCAGACAGCGCTGATGAGGGCAGGTACTTCCAGGTCACGCCTCCTTCCTGAACTAAACCCCGCCTCTTTCTGTGCCTCTGTCATAGTCGTCCATGTTTTTGTGGTGCACTGATTTATTACTGGAGATGTTTGCTAACACTGACTGTGTTCACGTCGGCACTCTCACAGTGTAAAGCTGGATCTGCGTCATTGCTTTGCACCCGCGTGCGCTCATTACCCATGATGCATCAGAGTCTGATCACAGTGTTTTCTGATGCTAGCAGGAAGCCGAGATGACGGAGCAGGACCTCGTCAACATCCTGGACGACATAACGGATGAGGAATTCAAGACCTTCAAGTGGAACCTGAAGAACGAGCGGTTTAGAGACATCGAGCCCATCAAAGTGAACCAGCTGTCGAAGGCGGAGAGGTGCGACGCCGTGGATCTGATGGTGCAGAAGTATGACATGGACGGAGCCGTGCAGGTGATGGAGAGCGTCTTTAAGAAGATCAACAGGAACAACCTGGCTAAGGAGCTGCGAAAGGTCATGGGTCAACCTGCAGGTCAGTGAGGCTGTGGGCAGGCGTGCACTTCCTTTAACCCGTTTGAGCGTTTGACATTCAGGTGACATCATCAGGGTCAGAGGTCACACGCAGCGTCACGCTGTGACAGGACGTGCAAACAGGAAGTGTGTGCAGAGTGTCTCTCTCCCTTTTAAGGTGCATTCAGAGCAAACAGCTGATGGAAGGAGCCGCCCGAGTCGGAGCTGCCGGATTAAACGTGTTTGTTGGATGTTCTCAGGAACTCTGAGGCTCCCGTGGTCAGAGGTCTTCGGCCTCACGCCGAGGCTCCCGTGGTCGGAGGTCTTCGGCCTCACTCTGACCTCGGCATTAATCCGCCCTCCTCTCTCTCACAGGTCTTCCAGGTCCCGATCCGCGAAAGACCGCCGCCGACTCCTCGGCAGAGGAGAAGTTGGCGGCCGTTCGCTCTCAGTTTATCGACAGAGTGTCCGAACCCGTCCTGAGGAAGCTGCTGGATAAACTCCTGGAGCGCCGCGTCATCATCGATGATGAAATGGATTTAGGCGGAGTGAGGAGCAGGGCGGATAAAGCCCGACAGGTGATCGACGTGGTGCGCAGAAAAGGATCCCAGGCCAGCTCGGCTCTGATCGCCGCTCTCTGCGAGGTGGATCCGTGCCTTTCACGGGAGCTGCAGCTGATGTGACGCACTGCCAGATGTTCAGCACTCACAGGAGAGCAAATTAGGAATCATCTGTAACACCCAGAAGCAGCTGATACAGTTCAATGTTCAATCCTCCAATCCACTTACAGAAACACGAGCGCGAGGCTCGTCTGTTTGGTTTGGTTTTCACATCACAGGTTTTCGCAGAGACGATTTTCTACGCGTCTTTATACAAACAAAGATGTTCAAACAGCAGAACATGTCAGAGTTTCAGCAGGTTTCAGGACTAAAGTGTTCCAGAAACAAGGCTTTGAGTCAAACCTGAACAGTCGGCTCTGTGAAAACCTTCAGGATGGATGGAAACCAAGATCTCTGACTTCCAGTCTCAGAACAAAACAATCAGGAAAATGACTTTATTTGTAGAATTTTCATTGGACACTGATGTTAACGGGAAGTTTATTAGATTTTATGGAAACATTTTAGAGCTGATTAGAATAAAAGTCCAACAGAAACCAACAGATTAATGAGGATTTTGGCTGTTTTCATGTTGTTGAAGTCAAACGTGTCAGAGAGCAGAGGGTCAGACTGTTTCATGTTTCTTTCTGTAACTCTGATCAACGTGAAAATAAAAGATGACTTTCCTGTCACTGTGTCTGCTTCAGTCTGTAAAGTAACCTTGAACATATTCAGTAACTGACAATCATTAGTGTGGATCATTGTGGGTTTCCACAAATGGATTTGTTACAGGCAGGAAGCTCTAATCTGTCCATCTTCATCTGTACAGGGCGATCGTGGCTCAAGAGTTGTGTGTTCGTCTTGTGATCGGAAAGTTGGCGGTTCAAGCCTCCGCTCGGACAGTCTCGGTCGTTGTGTCCTTGGGCAAGACACTTCACCTACCTGCCTACTGGTGTTGGCCAGAGGGGCAGATGATATGGCAGCCTCGCTTCTGTCAGTCTGTCCCAGGGCAGCTGTGGCTACAACTGCAGCTGCCTCCACCAGTGTGTGAATGTGAGAGTGAATGAATAGTGGAATTGTAAAGCGCTTTGAGGGTCTCGAAAAGCGCTGTATAAATGCAATCCATTATTATTATTATTATCATTATCATTATTCTCTTCTAAGTCAGAGAATAAAGACAAAAGATTCAGTTCAAAACGTCCTACCAGGAGCAGACGTAGTCCTGGGGCACTTCCACAGGAGTCAAAACCACCAAACCCCCTAAATTAGAACGTTATAGTTGTGCTGATTGTTTAACACTGATGAGCTACAGAGTGGACTACAGCTCTTTGCTGATCCCTCCCATGTGACGTGAATCTTTTCAGATCATCTATGTGCTTAAAAACACTTTCCAATAATCAGTTTAATGTTTCAATTACATGAAACATGGACACTTTAAATATTAATCACTGTGATTAATATTTAAAGGCAACATAAGACACTGGAGTCGAGCTGTGATGTCATCAACTACACCGCTGTCGTAGAACCGGCGCGCTGCGTCCTCCCATCCTCCGAGCGCCGCACTCCTGACCGAGCTTTCAAGCATGAACTAACAAGCACGCAGGAACTTTGTGTACTTGTTAGTGAGAAGTGTGTGCTAGACACAGGAAGCGTGTGCTACACACTTCCTGTAGCCGTTTGACTTCCTGTTTCAGTGGAGAGGAGGAACAACTGCACGTTACAGAAGAAAAAGGAAGTGGACGAGCAGGTGAGTGTTAACGTTCTTCTTCTGCTGTCAGAGTGGGAGTGGGGCGGGGTCTGCTTCTTTCTGTGGTGGGGGGTCCACCGGGTTTATCACACACTGGACTCTGGAGCGCTCTAAAACTCGTGAACGTTAGCTCTTCCTGTGAGGTCATATCCTGTTTTCAAAGACAGTCCTACAGCTGTCAGTGCAGGTGAGCTGGTAGTACGAAGGTAATAACCTGAGTGAGATAAAGCAAACAAATCGCCAGCACGCCTTCAGGTAAAGACTGACCTGGATCATGCACGTTTCCAGTAATGCAGTCATGTGACTTCTTGTACATGGACAGGTGACCCAGGCAGTGGCGGAGCGGGGGGGTGGCTTACTGGGCTTAAGCCCGGGTTGTTTTTTCAGAAGCCCGGGGTCTTTTGGAGTGTAATTTTTTCATAGTTAGATGCCTGGCTGACAACTGTATAAAGCAAAAAACTACACACAATATTCGAAGCACATAGTGCACACTGTGGGAATTTACGACTGTGCAAAAATCCCCCCTAATATTGGTATGATCCGAGCTCAGGCACTAAGCCGGGCGGGGCAGCTGCTGCCTGCGAGTGCGCTGTTGGAGAAACGGAGACAGAGGAGAACTGAAGTTCGACCAGGTACCAAAGCAAATCATTCGTACTGTACAAATAATGTAACTATGACGGTGTATCACGAAAGATTGATATCAAACTGATCACTTGACCCATATTACGTTACTTGTTCTTCATGTGAATCAACAAATGGCGAAATGAAAAGCCGAACAACAACAACGCTGTTTCTTTAGAGAGTCTTAGCTTACATGTGTGTTTATTTCATATTTTCAGTTGTTTCCCTCCACGGCTAAATAAATCGGTTTCAGTAATGCACTGATATACAAGAATGGACATAAGGGGCTTCTTTCAAAGAAAAAACTCTGGTATATGTTATTTTATATATTATGCTTTGTATGTTGTTCAGTATATTTCTATGCAAAACAAGAGGAATTTCAACACACAGCAGTATATTCACAGTTTAAACCAGATATTTACACTTTATGGAAAACACAAGAACATTTTTTTACTGTACAACATCAATTTAGAGTAAACTTGTTTTGTTTTGGATAAATAAATATTGAAATATCTTTGAATTAGTTAAATGTCAGAATAAAGAGAGACAGAGCTTCTATTTTTATCACTTTCATCAAATTTAGGAGTACATGTACACTAAGTTTATTGTTAATTAATAAGAAACTCCAGACGATTCCATTCTGAGCTGAAGAAGCTTCTGATTGGTTCGTAGAGTCCATGTGAGTAAATTGGTGGCACAGCTGTGGATGCATATAAGGCAAAACACAGAGCCTGTTTCTGTGACATGGGAACATCAAGAGATGTCAACCAAAACACCAGGAAAAGAATCGTGGAGCTCCATAAGTGTGGCTCAGTTTGAATACAGTTTGGTGCCATTTACAATTAAGAAATACAGATAGTTTCTCTCTTTACTCTTAAAGTTAACAAATATGTTTTTATATTTATCAATCTAAAAAAAATAAACATTTAGTCTGATTTGATGTTACAATTAAAAAAGTGTTTGTGTTTTTATCTGAAGTGTACCTAAATATCTGGTTTCAACTGTATATTTGATGATTGTCAGCACAAAGAGGGAGAGAGGAGAATGAGGACAGAACAGAGATGGAACAAGAGCAGGTGAGGCACACATGTTAGTCAAATGGTCATTTACCAAAAGTATCACCGTATCATAGGTACTCATGTATCTGTACCTAGTGTTTCTTTTTAGGTTTGCTATTTTTCAAATTCTACATTTATTAAGTTCTGCAGCTTGTTTGCACAACAAGGCTAAATAATTATATAAACTTTTCTCAATCTAAATAGTGGACTTTGGTAGAATTAAAAAAATAAGTGTAGTGCAGGTCTATGATGATTTTTAGTGCTGCTATCATCTAGTTCTGATTCTGGTTCTGTCTTGGTTAAATCCTCAGTAGTCCTGATATTGAACTGTTGTAGTCCTGTTTTAGTTCTGGATCAGTTCTGGGTCTGGTTGAATTGGGGTTTAGTCCTCGTGTCTTGATGCAGCCCCGACTTTGTTCTGCCTTGCTGCTTAATTAAAAAACTAGTTTAAGGTGTCCTGCATATGTGATATATATTTTTCCCTATATGAAGTCATTCTTTCTTGAACAAAACTCAAAACAGAGCCAATTAATCTTTCAGTCATTTCTAACCCCCCCCCCCCCCCCCCCCCCCCCAAAAAAAAAAAAAAAAATCCCACATGCATAGTACCCTTTAGGGCTAAGCCCCGGGTGTTTCAAATGTCTGGCTCTGCCTCTGGCGGGGAATATCTCCTTCTGCAGTAGCCTTAAAAAAAGACTATTGTTCGTTCTCCTGCCAGACGCCTCGCTGCTGTGCTGCCTTACTGCTGTGCTGTCTTACTGCTGTGCTGTCTTACTGCTGTGCTGTCTCGCTGGTGCCATTAACGCTCCGGGGTCGCCGGACGCGCCGGCGCGTCAAAATCACATGACCAATTTAAGACGACACAGCTACAAGATGCAGCACGTCAGTGTCTCCATTTCAACTTGGGTCGAAAGTGCGGACTTCAACCTACATACCAGTTTTTGAATTGTGTCGATGGGCCACGTAAAACCAGAGTTATGATAAAAAATACACGTGATGTGTTTTTCTGAACAAAACAGTGGCGTTTACAGCGGGAAGAACGGTAAAAACTGCGTTTTCTACAGACATCGCTAGCAAACACTCTCCCTCTGTGAGTGAAAAAAGAAAAAGAAAAAACACCCCTTCCCTATTGGTGTTAGAGTTTACCATGTCAGCCAAGCAAAAAAATGATAAGGTAACATGTGACATTTGGTTGTTTAGGGAGAAGGGGAAGTTTTTAGGAGTGACACCTGCGACGGAAAGCGGGCGAGCGAAAGAAAGGAGAGCGAGTTTTCATATGTGAGACATTAGTGACGTTTAGCGTGTTTGGAGGCTGTAGTTAGTGTGTTGTGTAGTTATTGTCTTGTATTGTGTGTCAGTTATACTGCTGAATTTCACATTTGCTCTAAAAAAGCCGTCAAAGGCAGATTCCAGTGTAAACGCTGTTCCCACATGGAAAACTGGACGGATGCACCTCCTGCTGTCACACCTGCAGGGTTTAGGCCTGTGGTGTTTTCCTCTGTCTTATACTGAACACAAACTACATTTTTTGGACTGGCACAAATGATTTGTGTGCCTTCTTATTTGATGCAGCACACCTGATTGTTCTGTAAATAGATTTAAATGGTTATATAAAAAACGCCTGAGGCCTTGGCTGCATTTTTAGGTAAATAGTACCATATAACTTTGTTGTTTGCAAAACTTGGGCATAATTTTTAGAAATGTACAATTTCTATTTGCATTTCAAGTTATGAAAATGATTCGTTAAACATGTTTGTGGGTTTTACAGTAAAAAATATAACTTTTTTCTACTCGGATTTTGAATTTTTTGTCTGAATTTAGATCAACTGTGCTAATATAGTATACCAAAATGAAAAAATAACTCAAATTTCAGATATTTGAGGTTGCGGTGAAAATAATGATACCAAACAAGGCAAAAAAACATATTTTAAAGTTGAAATACAGAGGTAAAATCAAAAGTAGTCAAAAACGGCCAATTATACCCTGGACCCCAGAGGGTCAAAGGACAAGCGGCTGCCATCCATTCATCCATCCGGACCTTGATTATTTGGACCGAAGTACTCACACACACGCCCGCACTCAGTGCCATACACACTCTTTATTTTGCTGGCCAGCTAACACCATTTTTTTTTGTTTTGTTTTGGTTTTTTTGCAGTCACAAAGGCTATCCAAAGACATTTTGGTTATTGTCAAATAGACACTCTCTGATTACGGACTGAGGAGGTTGTGGTGTTACAACCCCAGGACTGAGAAAAAAGACTCTTTACATAATATATTCACTTGTCTCCTGGTTAGGAGAAGTGGCTATTGATGGAAATATTTTTTTCTTTTTTCTTCTTCTTGTCTTTGTTTACATTGTATCCCAGAGAAGTTTTAAGTTGTTCAGGTTGAAACATTTGCACTTAGAGTCGGTTAAGTTTCCTTTGATGTATCAGTGTCAAGCTGATGTTTAAGAGGGTATGTTAAGGACAGATGTGCTCCAGTCCATCAATCCTTTAAAGTGCTGGACACAGATGGTAAATTGCCATCAGACCCTAAATAAATTGTCCTCTGCTGTTATCCATATTGCTTCACTCATTCTTTGGTGAGTAGACGTATTGGTTACATTTACATTATACATGCTTCCCTTAGGCAGCATCATTAGAAGACATAGCATACATTTTCACTGCTATGCAGATGACACCCAGCTCTATCTGTCCATGAAGCCAGATAACACACACCAATTAGTTAAACTGCAGGAATGTCTTAAAGACATAAAGACCTGGATGGCCGCTAACTTTCTGCTTCTTAATTCAGATCAAACTGAGGTTATTGTACTCGGCCCTGAAAATCTTAGAAATATGGTATCTAACCAGATTCATACTCTGGATGGCATTACCTTGGCCTCCAGTAACGCTGTGAGGAACCTTGGAGTCATTTTTGACCAGGACATGTCCTTCAACGCACATATTAAACAAATATGTAAGACTGCTTTCTTCCATTTGTGCAACATCTCTAAAGTTAGAAATATCCTGTCTCAGAGTGACGCTGAAAAACTAGTTCATGCATTTATTACTTCCAGGCTGGACGACTGTAATTCATTATTATCAGGAAGTCCTAAAAACTCACTGAAAAGCCTTCAGTTAATCCAAAATGCTGCAGCAAGAGTCCTGACAGGGACTAGAAAGAGAGAGCATATTTCTCCTGTTTTGGCTTCCCTTCATTGGCTTCCTGTTAAATCCAGAATTCAAAATCCTGCTCCTCACATACAAGGTCTTAAATAATCAGGCCCCATCTTATCTTAAGGACCTTGTAGTACCATATCACCCTATTAGAGCACTTCGCTCTCGCTCTGCAGGCCTACTTGTTGTTCCTAGAGTATTTAAAAGTAGAATGGGAGGCAGAGCCTTCAGTTTTCAGGCCCCTATTCTGTGGAACCAGCTTCCAGTTTGGATTCAGGAGACAGACACTATCTCTACTTTCAAGATTAGGCTTCAAACGTTCCTTTTTGCAAAAGCATATAGTTAGGGCTGGACCAGGTGACCCTGAATCCTCCCTTAGTTATGCTGCAATAGACGTAGGCTGCCGGGGATTCCCATGATGCACTGAGTTTTTCCTTTCCAGTCACCTTTCTCACTCACTATGTGTTAACAGACCTCTCTGCATTGAATCATACTTGTTATTAACCTCTGTCTCTCTTCCACAGCATGTCTTTATCCTGTCTTCCTTCTCTCACCCCAACCAATCACAGCAGATGGCCCCGCCCCTCCCTGAGCCTGGTTCTGCCGGAGGTTTCTTCCTGTTAAAAGGGAGTTTTTCCTTCCCACTGTCGCCAAAGTGCTTGTTCATAGGGGGTCATATGATTGTTGGGTTTTTCTCTGTATCTATGAAGCGCCTTGAGGCGACTTTTGTTGTGATTTGGCGCTATATAAATAAAATTGAATTGAATTGAATTGAAATTGAATAGATAAATGTAAAGTCAGGTGTTCTTGGGCTGAGGATGACATCATGCACCCTGAGGTCACCTAAGGTCACCTGAGATCACCTGAGGTCAGCATTCACACGGGGTCAGACGTCTGCTTTGGCGATACAGCTGAACACTGCCCCAAAACTCTGACCGAAGCTTACAGTTCCCACCCATCAGGTGAAAGCCAAAGAGTGCAGGGTCTGTTTTTATGAATGACAGACGTATGAACTCATTTTCCGACTCTGGTACCATCATCGAAGGATTCCCTGACCTGCTGGAGCGACCTGAGGATCTCTGGCAGTGGGCTGCGGCTCCTCCCACAGTGTGAGCTCACCTTTAACACAGACGGTGTTTGAATTATTAATTATATCAATAACTTAATTGTATAGACTCATTAGAGTGTAGTTCAGGATTAGATGCTGTAACTGAGTTCAGAACAGCAGCTGCTGAAGCTCACTGGGATCTGTTTCCTGTCGGGCTCGTGGATGGACGGAGCAGGAAGCTCCTGCTCAGATGTGATGCAGAGGATGAGCTGCAACCAGAACTCAGAACCAGAAACTTAAACCCATCAAACACTGATTCCTCCTTTGGGGACCAAAGTCCACCCAGCAGGTACAGATACCACAGGTAAGCAGAGTGTCGGTGACCGCCTGCATGAAGCTCCTAAATGTACATGTTGCCATCTTTTCTAGAAACCTACCAGACTGCAGTCACTCATACGTTTGACTCAAGTCACCTGAAATCAACCTCAGGCGAGATCAACGATACAACGTCAGAACTCTGGACTGTACATTTGACCTGAGATGATTCCACTTCTCGGGACTGTAAACCTGCACGTTAACCCTTAAATACCTAAACCATCACTTACACCAGGGGTGGGCAATTCCAGGCCCCGAGGGCCGGTGTCCTGCAGGTTTTAGATCTCATCTTGGGTCAACACACCTGAATCACATGATTAGTTCGTTACCAGGCCTCTGGAGAACTTCAGGACATGGTGAGGAGCTAATTTAGCCATTTAAATCAGCTGTGTTGGTTCAAGGACATCTAACACCTGCAGGGACACCGGCCCTCGAGGCCTGGAGTTGCCCACCCCTGACTTACACTGTCAGCTCAGCAGGGTGCTGCTGTTAAAACATAACCAGTGTATTTCTGTCTCAGCTGATTAAACACTGTTGTAATTCCCAGTCTGGCCTGATGGTGGCAGTGTTGTCTCAAAGATACAGCTCTGATCAAGATGAACCTGTAGATGATAATGAGGAGTTAGTCCTGCTCAGTGGATCTTCTGCAGTTTCATCATCCATGAAAACTCTCGTCAGCTTCAGTGGGAATCACCTGGATGCTGCCAGGCAGCCCATCTCACAAGTGTGACTGCCTCTCTGAGGCCTCTGGTTTCATACAGTGAACTTCAGGTGAGACCTCCGGTCCATCTGTGATGATGTTAGATTACATCTGTGCTCAAAGCTTCACTGTTAGCTAGAGTCAGACCGACAACCATCAGAAGGTGATTCGTGCTGCAGCGCTCTGTGACCAGCACATTATACCAGGACCATAAATGGTCACGTGGGTTTGCTCCTAAGCAGCTGTGAGAGATGCTGCAGCTGTGAGTGCTTAGCTCAGCTGATCAGCAGCTGTTCCAGAGGTTTGGGCACCTCCTCCTACCACTCAGGTTGTCTGCCTCGCTAACGGCTCTTTCTCAGTTTAGTTTTCATTTGTCAGCCGTGTGATTCTGTCAGCAGGTTGTTTCTCATCATGTCCTGTCTCTACTTTGTACAAACTCTGGTGGAAAACACGAGGCTGGGGAACAGGAATGTCACGGTCCGCAGTCCTCGCCGGGTGATCTGCCATGGTCGTGTGTTCTCATGGTCCATGTTTCCTCGTTTGTGTGTGTGTGTGTTTTTTGGTGTTCTGGTTTCTCTGTGAGTCCAGGCCCGGACAGTGGTGTCCCTGCCGTGGGGATTCGCTTCACCTGAAGCATAATCACACACCTGCAGCTGTTCAGCCTCACCTCCGGAGCTTCTTAGCAGTGTGGCTGAGCTCCGTCGATGCTGGGTCGCTGTGACAGAATCGTCAGTTTGCTCTGAAAACTAAGTCTTACAAAGTGTTTGTGTGGTCGCTGGTGGGAATCCTAACGACTGCTTCTATGGTTTCCTGCAGGATTACGGAGACGAGGGAATGGAGTGAGCGCACTGTAGATACTGAGCAAGGGGAGTGAAACATGGACCACCGTCACAACAGGAAGACGCTGCACAGGTGTCAGGGACATACATCCTCACCTGGAGCACGCTCAGAAGACTTTCTGCACTGTAAACAAACACACTGTTTTCATTCTAAGAGTCCTGTGTTTGGGTCCTGCATCCACATATCTGACAGGGAAAGTCCTCCAAAGGTCTTCAGTTCATCAGGAATCAGAGCACCTTCATCTGGAAAACAACTCGAGCTTCGAGCCGGACCACTTGTTTCAGTTTGATTCTGAATTCAAAACAATTCAAACAGATTCATCAACATTTACATTCTCAGTGTAACTGAACATTATCGACCACAAAAACATGGATGTCCTCACTTCTCCTGAGAGGCCTCAGCTCCACAGCTCAGACCAAGACGGCCGGAACATTCCGGACCTGAAGTTCAGACTTCCACATCAAAGGAAAACTTTTCTAAAGCTCAAAGAGCTGCTCTGTTTTATGAACGAAGCTCCTGGAGTGAAACGAGCTGAGGAAACAAAGCCTCCAACAGACGAATCTGAACTCAGCTTTATTTAAACAGCCTCAACAATGTAAGGTTGACCTACAATAATACATACAGAGAAAACCCAGCAATGACCCCCTATGAGCAAGCACTTTGGCGACAGTGGGAAGGAAAAACTCTGTTTAACAGGAAGAAACCTCCAGCAGAACCAGGCTCAGGGAGGGGCGGGGCCATCTGCTGTGATTGGTTGGGGTGAGAGAAGGAAGACAGGATAAAGACACCTAGTGCATCATGGGAATCCCCCAGCAGCCTACACCTATTACAGAGAGGCATAGTAACACATAGTGAGTGAGCTCTGTTATATTTTTTTTAACAGTTTTAACACTGAGTTTTGGTTTTCACTTCTGTTTACTTCATGGTAATAAAAACTCTCAGACTACATTTAATACAACAATGATTTAATAAGCAGTCTGTTTAAGTAGAACCTTTACTTTGAAAGGCAGAGCAAACAGGAAATGAACATGGGTCTCTTTTTCACACAGTCTGAGGCTCAGCACATCCTTATAGACGGTTTCAGCATTTCTGCTACATTTAAATCTTTTTACATGGTTCCTTAGTTTCTTCAAAGGTTTGGCTCCTCCTTGTCACCATCATCATCATCCTCACTGGTGCTAACATAAGCACCAAACTGCGTCACAAACCAGACTTCAATAATCAGATATTCATCAGCTTCATGTACCATATAAACATTTCTTCGATGTTGGTCGAGCTGGATCTCAGTCACCTGATCTGAAGCTGATCCAATCAGGCGCTGCCGTTGGCTCACAGTCCTGCTGGAGCTTGTTCTGGTGCTGTGCAGCTGTTAGTGCCTCTGACAGCTGCTGGCTTCCTGTCCGTTCACTGGGCTGTTCCTGTGAATCTTCCTTAAATGCTTTGCTTCATCATTTCAGGCCAGCTTAGTCTGATGCAGGTCCAGGATGTCTTTTGCTCAGATTAACATAAAGGCTGGAAGGAAACTTCCAGGGTAAAAAAGTGAGAGAATGCCTTATTTACAGTCAGCTGGAGGTCGGTCTTCCCTCGAGTCCTTTGGCTGAATGTTATTGTGACCATGAGAAACTCAAAGTTTAAACAGCCAACAAAGCCTTAAAAGTAACACTCAGAGAATTTTGGTGGTGAAATTTACGTCCCCATAAAAATCCACCCACACAAAGTCAGTGTCCTTTGGAGTCTCAGTGTGGAGCACAGCAGCAGCTGGTGGACACCACAGGAACTGCAGCTCCATGGCTGGACCAGATAACACCTCCCATCAGTTTTGTTTCTGGCTGAATAGAAATCCCAGTATGACCCCAACTGCTCCCAGTACGACCAGTCCACACACTGTCCTCAGGGACCAGAAGCTGTCGGTGGGTCTGGACTCATACAGCTCCACAAAAGCATCCTGGGAAAAAAGACAAACAGGAAACACTTCATTTGTCGTATTTGTCACGGCGAGTGAAAAGAGCCGTGTGGAAAAGGAAAAGGAGGATCCAAACGCAGGCAGTCGTGAAGGTGTAAGGGTGATTTATTGAACACAAAATAAATATGGACAGACAGCAAATGGAGCACGAACTAAACTAGACTGGAAACAACTAAACTACAGAGCACAAACCTGGACCAGAATGAGAACGAGCAGAGGAGATTGACGATGGACAGCAGGGAGAACACACGGGTGAGACATGGTGGATACACAGCTGGGAATAATCAACAAGACGAGACAGAGGTAAAACTGAACACACCCACATGAGACGCAGACCTTCACAATAAAACAGGAAACGAGAACACTACACCAAGACGCAGACCTGACACTGAGACAGACAGAATGACACATGGAACCTGAACTAAACCTGCAAAAACATGACAACTCAAAATACTGGGTCAACCTGAACCGTGACAGTATTTGTTTTTTGACAGATCAGAACAGTGTGTACTTTCATTCAGCTTTATTTACACAGCCTCAGTAACACATACAGACAGAAACCAGCAGCTGATCACTCAGTGACAATCAGCCCAACGTTTGATCGTGTGATCAGTCTGCCATGACTCGTGTAGGCAAACTGGTCACTGTGGACATCAACGCTCTCCAACATCAGCGTCACATGACTCAGACCTGTGGTCTAGACACACACGCAAACACACACACACACAAACACACACACACAAACACACACACGCAAACACACACACACGCAAAGACACAAAGCCGGTGCTGCTGCTTCATATTGTGTGCAAGCAGTCGAGTGTTAACGAGGGAGTGTTGGGTTATTCCCCTGCATGCTGTGTGTGTGTGTGTGTGTGTGTGTGATATGAAGATTAGGGGAGAACCCTCCTGTGAAGCACTTCCTGTAGCTGCACTCGGGCCTCCAGCTGAGCTGCTGACAAACACCAGCGGCCTTCAGCCTGACAGGAAGCTGACCGCCGCCTTTAAAGAAGCTTCACACCACAGAAGAAGAGCACATGCACAGGCTGGATGATTGACAGCTCACCTTTACCCTGACATCCTGTCCAATGGGCTGAAGCAGCTCCAGACTCAGTGGACTCAGTGAGAGTCCAGGTTAAAAGCTTTCTTTGTCAGACGTTTATACTGAAATGTAATTTAAAGATTGACTGTAACTGTGCACAGGTGTTTGGAGGCAGCAGAGGAGACCTCAGACATCTGCCTCCCACCTCCTACTTCCCAAACCAGGTGTGCCCCAGTCCTCCTCCTCTCCTCTGCATACCTGAAACACCTGAAGGCGTCCACGAGGCGTCCTGCTCAGGTGCCGGCTTCTTTCTCCTCAGAGTCTGGAGCTCCGCCTTCTTGGTCGCTCTGTTAGTACAGTAACCTCACAGCAGCCATGTTATCGGTCACATGATGTTAAATAAAAATGCTCCAGCAGCACAGACACGGTGCAGAGGTCCAGCTCAGGTGAAGCTAGCAGACAGCTAGCACCGTCCACCTGTCAGTCACAGAGGCCACGCCCCTAATCACTCAAAGCCTTAACAGAGTTTAAAGAGGTGACAGTCTGTGTACGAGGCTGTAACCACCTTTATTTGAACACGGAGTCTGAGGGACTGACTCACTGCTGCCTCTGCTGGACGTCGGAGGAGTTGCAGGCTTTGCAGCGTTCGCTTATTTCTTCAGGCCTGCAGGCCGATGAGGGCCAACACCAGTCCTCAGCATGGAGTCAGCAGGATTCTGGCGAAGAAGTGAGCAGTCCGGCTTCGGCCTGATTCCCACCCCGCTGGCATGATGAGTCACATGTGGGGGCGGGGTTTACCTGCACAGACACCTGGGAGTTATTTGACCCTGAAGTCTGAGCTCGATAAAGCCTTCAGAGATCAGATGTTAGCGAGATGACTCGACTGCTTCAGTCAGTACTGTCCTCAGAGCACGGCTCACACAGCTGCAGGAAGGCCAGGCGTGATGGGCTGACCCCATGTTTCACATTCGGGTGCTCTCAGGGCTCGAAACAGCCGCCATCCTCCAGCAAGACAACATCAGAGAGAGAAACCACTGCGCTGCGCTGAGCGCCACGATGGAAAGTTTGACTGCAGAATTCTGAGAAAGCAGCGCAGCTCACCACTGCCTGTGTTCTTAGAGCTCTCTGCACACACACACATAGGTAGGTGTGTGTGTGTGTGTGTGTGTGTGTGTGTGTGTGTGTGTGTGTGTGTGTGTGTGTGTGTGTGTGCTCTTTGCTGTGAGCAGGTTCTGAAGAAACGGTGTGTCAGCTGACCTGAAGCCTGAGGCGGAAACTCAACCACACTGATTACCTGGAAAGATATTTCTGGGTAATACCACACACACACACACACACACACACACACACACACACACACACAGCCTCTCGTGTTATCAGGCAGTAGATATAACTGAAGGAAACCACAGCGACAGGAGAGAATATAATTAGAAAGTGAACTGTTCGGGCCTCTCGCTCTCTGCACCAGACTCCATTTTATTTTCGAGTGATTTTCAGGAGCTTTATGACCACACACCACGCCACATACTGAAAACCTGCTGCATGGAAACCACACAAACCCATGGAACAGGCCTGCTGGTGGTGTGCAGTTTACTGATGAAGGACCACAAAGTGAAGATGATGATGGAGCCAGTAATTAGTAGGGTGTTAGCAGATTGTTGGCTGGGAACTAGTGGGCCTTTAGTGGGTCATAGCGGGGTGTTAGCAGGGCGTTAGCAGGGCATTAGCAGGCGCTAGCGAGTAATTAGTAGGGTGTTAGCAGGTTGTTGGCTGGGAACTAGTGGGCCTTTAGTGGGTGATTAGCGGGGTGTTAGCAGGGCGTTAGCAGGGCATTAGCGGGCGCTAGCGAGTAATTAGTAGGGTGTTAGCAGGTTGTTGGCAGGGAGCTAGTGGGCCTTTAGTGGGTGATTAGCGGGGTGTTAGCAGGGCGTTAGCAGGGCATTAGCGGGCGCTAGCGAGTAATTAGTAGGGTGTTAGCAGGTTGTTGGCTGGGAACTAGTGGGCCTTTAGTGGGTCATAGCGGGGTGTTAGCAGGGCGTTAGCAGGGCATTAGCAGGCGCTAGCGAGTAATTAGTAGGGTGTTAGCAGGTTGTTGGCTGGGAACTAGTGGGCCTTTAGTGGGTGATTAGCGGGGTGTTAGCAGGGCGTTAGCAGGGCATTAGCGGGCGCTAGCGAGTAATTAGTAGGGTGTTAGCAGGTTGTTGGCAGGGAGCTAGTGGGCCTTTAGTGGGTCATAGCGGGGTGTTAGCAGGGCGTTAGCAGGGCATTAGCGGGCGCTAGCGAGTAATTAGTAGGGTGTTAGCAGGTTGTTGGTGGATCATTAGCACGGCGTTAACAGTGCATTAGTGGGTCATTAGTGGGCGTTAGCGAGTAATTAGCGGGGTGTTAGGAGGGTATTAGCAGATCATTAGCAGGGCCTTAGTGGATCGTTAGAGGTCATTAGCGGGGTTAGCAGGGCGTTAGCGGGCCTCAGATGCTCCGCCTCAGATCGCTGCCTGTCTCAAACCCAGGCTGTGCTCACAGACACGCCCCGTCCTGATGAGGTCACAGGGCCTTTCTTCTAGTCCTTATCAGGAGCAACTCCGGGCCTCCCTCTGTAGGAGCACCACTTCTTGCTTCTCCAGGTTGACGAGGCACTCCCAGCGCATCCTGGGTCTCCCTGGGGCTTCCTCCTCTCACACCTCACTGAGGAGGCGTGCTGCTCAGAGGCTCGTTTGCTGGGTTTCAGTTCTCCTGACCGATGTTTGGATGAATGAATGATTCAGGAGCTCTGAGTGATGCAGCGACCTCCTGGAGGTTTGGAGCAGAGCTGAGAGCGCAGCTCCCTCTGCAGGAGGGAGACGCTCGCTGCTCATTTCAACTTTCTCAGGTCACATGAGGATTTCAAACATGTGATAAACATATGATGAATCTGACAGTCATCTCCATGACAACCAAAGCTGAACCTTCAGTTTGTACATATGAGATACGCAACAAGTCATCAGCCTGCAGAGACAAGATGTGTGTGTGTGTGTGTGTGTGTGTGTCTCAGTTTCAGTTTAACGGTTTTATCATCACACACACACAGTCATGTTTTTATATCCTTGTGGGGACATCTTATTGACATAATGCTTTCCCCAGCTGCTTGCCCTACCCACCTGAAATGAACTCTAACCCTGAGCCTGAGCTTAACTGTAGCTCTGACACTAAAACCACATTTTGAGTCTCAAAAGTGTCTTCAAACTCGTGAGGATGGGCTGTTGGTCCCCACAGGTGTAGTGCATGCCAATTTACTGTCCCCACCAAGATGTCCAAACATGTACACACACACACACACACACACAAAGGCCACAGAGTTTTAGGGATTTTCTACACTTTGCATATAATTTGCAATCAAACCAAAATACTCTGTGTGTGTGTGTGTGTGTGTGTGTGTGTGTGTGTGTGTGCGTGTGTGTGTCTGTGTGTGTCTGTTTGAAGGGTGAGGTCAGGACCAGGTTTAGGGTCCTCACAAACACCCCCATGTTCAGTGCTCATACACTCTCTGTGGCTCTGATATTGTCTGATTGATCTGATTCGTCGGACCTCCTGGTACATTTGCAGCGATCTCCTCAGCTCTCTCACTCCTGCAGGTTCACCTCCTTCAAGGACGCCTCAAACATATCTGCGACTCCCTGAAGCAGCAGAGCGTGCTCAGTCGATCCTGAACTCTGTCCTGGACTTCCTTCAACCACAGCCAGACCACCGTTAGCTTACATGAACTTCTTCAAGTACACTTGAACCTCATTAAACATTAAAAACTCTCAAGCACCTTTTCAGAACCCCCGAAAAAGCAGAGGAAGAACCAAAACCACCTCATCAACTGATGAGAAACAAGGAGTCCTGGAATTCCAGGAAAATTCAGGGGCTCTCAGCTGGAAGACAAGCGAGGAGGAGATGAGGAAACAGGAATGGAAGGATGCATGAGGAAGGACACAGCCAAGCAGGAAAGTCAACCACAAGGAAACAGAGAAAGGTTACAGCAAAGGAGACAAGGAAACATCAGAGGAGATAAGGACTCGGAGGGAAATCGTGCTCCTACCCATCCTCCGTTGTCATGGATCCATCTCCGGAGCGACTGCGAGTCCAGACTCTCCTCCATCCAGCTGGCGATATCGTCCATCTGACCTTCGTCGCCCGACTTGGCGGCCGCGGCGCTCAGAGCTCCGCCCAGCTCCATCATGGCGACGATGCGTCCCCAGTTCACGCCATCCCTGAACAGCTCCTCTCTGATAGCCGTCAGGTGGCGCCGGTGTGCAGCGCCACCGCCGTTCCCACGCAGTTGCAGCACCGTCACCTGCGCAGACAGCTCGTCGCCGTAAAGTCGCTCCAACTCGTCGCCGGCGCTCCGCAGCACGGCCTGCAGGCAGGGTGGGGCCACAGGAGGGTCTAGGAGGAGATGATGATGCCATTACTCTGCGACATGTTTGAGGAAGCGGGTAACTAAGTGGACGTCTCCTCACCTGGACGCGGGGCTCTCTCGTCATTGGCCCGCCGCTGAGGCCAAGCCACGCCCCTGCCGAGCAGCTTGTAGCGCAGGAAGTCCTCCACCAGGTCCCGGCTGCTGTAGGCGGCGGCCATCGCCCCCTGCTGGCTCACCACCAGCACGTCATCCTCCTCAGCCAATGAGAACGCCTTTTGTAGTTGACAGTCACGTGCTGCAACTCCTCACACAAGTATCGATCGCTGATCAGCTGTGCTGTGACGTCAGCGCTTCAGACTCCGCCCACAGCGAGGACGGTCCGAGGATCGGGTTCAGACCGGTTCAGGCTCCGCGCGGTGCTCCGTTACCGGCGGGCGGAGGTGCGCGCGCAGCCGCGGGGCGCGCCGCGAGGACGCGCTCCGAACACATTCAGCGTGATGGCGGCGCGACGGCGCGCGCTGCTTCTGATCAATAACCGATAATCAGTCCGCTCCCTTCACGATGCACGTGCTGCTCACACTCACGCGCAAACAGCGGGCACGCCCCTCCGGGATTCCCCCGCAGCTCC
This sequence comes from Perissodus microlepis, assembly GCF_051167445.1. Lineage (NCBI taxonomy): Eukaryota > Metazoa > Chordata > Actinopteri > Cichliformes > Cichlidae > Perissodus > Perissodus microlepis. The sequence continues at coordinate 32,914,392 of NC_140469.1, forward strand.
GCGAGGAGGAGGAGCTCTGCTCCGCGAGCGCGCACTTCCTCATCCTACGTCACTCGCATCTGCAGCTCCTCGCGCGTGGGTGCGAGCGTGCACGTGTAAAAATGTTCGATATCGTGGTTTGTAAGTGAAACGTGATGTAAGAGCAACAAAAGCCGACTTTTCCAACACGTGACGTGTTTGTGACGATGATGAGAAACGTCAGTCTGAGCAGTGGCGGTCCTAGCCTGTTTGGCGCCCTGGGCGAACACTCCCTCTGGCGCCCCCCCCTCCCCCACCTACACACACACACACACATTATGGATTGTACATTAACATAAAACTTGTTGGAACCATACTGAATTTCACCAGAGAAGCACACACATACATGAAGAGAGAGAGTATGCTTACTATGCAAACGGCTACCAAACTGCCATCATAATTCGCCATACAATGAGAACAGGACAAATAAAGAATTGACAATGACTAATTAATATTGTGCTGAACACACGCTCTTTTCTGGAATATTCTCACTAATTTTCTTGATATTTATTTATAATCACCTCTGTTAGTCCTTGATATTTAGAATTGAGTGATCTGCATATATTAGTGCTGTTTCTTAAATGTGTAAAATCTGAAACATAATGTATTGTTTGGAGTTTAGTCTGTTACTGTTACTATTTTTACCATTTCTTCTTGGAGCAACTGTAACCCACATTATTTCCTTAGGGATTAATAAAGTATTCTGATTCTGATTGTTTCAGGATGACCTGCCATTATCCAATCACACATCTGCTTACCTGTATCTTTTGCTGTTTCTCCACCTCTTCTTTTCTCTTTTTTCTAAGCTGAGCACCTGATGGCTTTGAACTTTTCTTGTCCGTCTTCCACTGGTTTTAATTTTGCACTCCAGTATGAACACCCATCCCCCAACCCGAGGATCACCACAACATAACCTAACAGACCTACACCTTAGTTCACAGATTCACTTTGTCTAAGCTGTATTTCTGGGATTTCGCACAACCCAGGGTTCAAATCATGAATCCATAATGGGCTTGGATTTACAACATTATGAATGAAATGTGCTCTATTTGGAAGCAGCCGGCCCCCTCTCCTTTCGACGGGTTGTGTGTGAGACTTTAAATCATCAAACTGTAAATTATAAATTTTAAATTGTTATTGATCCCTTTACCGCTAGTCCTAAAGTGTATGTTTATTTTCTTACTCTTCTTATATATATTGTTTGTTTACTTGCACTACTATACTGTATGTAGCGGAGATAACAATAAAGTTTACTTTGACTTAAGCAGCAATTAAAACAATTAATTTTGTTTTATTTTGTGAGTTGGTTATTAGATGCTGCTCCAGCCAGCCAGAGAATCCCCCGCTGTCCCGCCCTCTCCTCCCTGTGCAGCAAGCAGCAGGCGCACCTCGCAAACGGAGGGCGCCCTTACTCCCAGCAAACTCAGTCGGTGCCTACGACATTCCCAATATGCGCTGGCATGATGTCGGGGCAGCATGAGTACGAGTAATTTTTTTTTTTTTTTTGCCGATGCCCGTGATGCTGCCCCGGGCAACCGCCTGTGTCGCCCGTATCAAAAACTGCTACTGAGTCTGAGCCAGGAATGTGTTGCATCATCACGCTGCGCTGCAGGACTGTGCAAAAGTCTTGAGCATGGAGGAAAATCAGAAACATGATCCTTCAACTGTGGCTCCATCAGACATCACAGCTCAGCCTGTGTCTTCATGAAGAACGGCTTCCTGATGTGCTGGAGGTCCACATCATCTCTAAGGTCCACATCATCTCTCAGATCCACATCATGTCTCCACATCATCTCTCAGGTCCACATCATGTCTCCACATCATGTCTCAGATCCACATCATGTCTCCACATCATCTCTCAGGTCCACGTCATCTCTCAGATCCACATCATGTCTCCACATCATCTCTCAGGTCCACATCATGTCTCCACATCATGTCTCAGATCCACATCATGTCTCCACATCATCTCTCAGGTCCACATCATCTCTCAGATCCACATCATGTCTCCACATCATCTCTCAGATCAACATCATGTCTCCACATCATGTCTCCACATCATCTCTCAGGTCCACATCATCTCTCAGATCCACATCATGTCTCCACATCATCTCTCAGGTCCACATCATCTCTCAGATCCACATCATGTCTCCACATCATCTCTCAGATCAACATCATGTCTCCACATCATGTCTCCACATCATGTCTCAGGTCCACATCATGTCTCCACATCATGTCTCCACATCATGTCTCAGATCCACATCATGTCTCCACATCATCTCTCAGGTCCACATCATCTCTCAGATCCACATCATGTCTCCACATCATCTCTCAGATCAACATCATGTCTCCACATCATGTCTCCACATCATCTCTCAGATCAACATCATGTCTCCACATCATGTCTCCACATCATGTCTCAGATCCACATCATGTCTCCACATCATCTCTCAGGTCCACATCATCTCTCAGATCCACATCATGTCTCCACATCATCTCTCAGGTCCACATCATGTCTCCACATCACGTCTCAGGTCCACATCATGTCTCAGATCCACATCATGTCTCCACATCATCTCTCAGGTCCACATCATGTCTCAGATCCACATCATGTCTCCACATCATCTCTCAGGTCCACATCATGTCTCCACATCATGTCTCAGGTCCACATCATCTCTCAGATCCACATCATGTCTCCACATCATGTCTTAGGTCCACATCATGTCTCAGGTCCACATCATGTCTCAGGTCCACATCATCTCTCAGATCCACATCATGTCTCCACATCATGTCTCAGGTCCACATCATCTCTCAGATCCACATCATGTCTCCACATCATCTCTCAGGTCCACATCATGTCTCCACATCACGTCTCAGGTCCACATCATGTCTCAGATCCACATCATGTCTCCACATCATGTCTCAGGTCCACATCATGTCTCAGATCCACATCATGTCTCCACATCATCTCTCAGGTCCACATCATGTCTCCACATCATGTCTCAGGTCCACATCATCTCTCAGATCCACATCATGTCTCCACATCATGTCTCAGGTCCACATCATGTCTCCACATCATGTCTCAGGTCCACATCATGTCTCAGGTCCACATCATGTCTCAGGTCCACATCATCTCTCAGGTCCACATCATGTCTCCACATCATCTCTCAGGTCCACATCATGTCTCAGATCCACATCATCTCTAAGGTCCACATCATGTCTCAGGTCCACATCATGTCTCAGGTCCACATCATCTCTCAGATCAACATCATGTCTCAGGTCCACATCATGTCTCAGGTCCACATCATCTCTCAGGTCCACATCACGTCTCCACATCATGTCTCAGGTCCACATCATGTCTCTACATCATGTCTCAGATCCACATCATGTCTCCACATCATCTCTCAGGTCCACATCATGTCTCCACATCATCTCTCAGGTCCACATCATGTCTCCACATCATGTCTCAGGTCCACATCATCTCTCAGATCCACGTCATGTCTCCACATCATGTCTCAGGTCCACATCATGTCTCTACATCATGTCTCAGGTCCACATCATCTCTCAGGTCCACATCATGTCTCCACATCATCTCTCAGGTCCACATCATGTCTCCACTTCATGTCTCAGGTCCACATCATGTCTCCACATCACGTCTCAGGTCCACATCATGTCTCAGATCCACATCATGTCTCCACATCATGTCTCAGGTCCACATCATGTCTCAGATCCACATCATGTCTCCACATCATGTCTCAGGTCCACATCATGTCTCAGGTCCACATCATCTCTCAGATCCACATCATGTCTCCACATCATGTCTCAGGTCCACATCATGTCTCCACATCATGTCTCAGGTCCACATCATGTCTCAGATCCACATCATCTCTAAGGTCCACATCATCTCTCAGATCAACATCATGTCTCTACATCATGTCTCAGGTCCACATCATGTCTCCACATCATCTCTCAGGTCCACATCGTGTCTCCACATCATCTCTCAGGTCCACATCATGTCTCTACATCATCTCTCAGGTCCACATCATGTCTCCACATCATCTCTCAGATCCACATCATGTCTCCACATCATGTCTCAGGTCCACATCATCTCTCAGGTCCACATCACGTCTCCACATCATGTCTCAGGTCCACATCATGTCTCTACATCATTTCTCAGATCCACATCATGTCTCCACATCATCTCTCAGGTCCACATCATGTCTCCACATCATCTCTCAGGTCCACATCATGTCTCCACATCATGTCTCAGGTCCACATCATCTCTCAGATCCACGTCATGTCTCCACATCATGTCTCAGGTCCACATCATGTCTCTACATCATGTCTCAGGTCCACATCATCTCTCAGGTCCACATCATGTCTCCACATCATCTCTCAGGTCCACATCATGTCTCCACTTCATGTCTCAGGTCCACATCATGTCTCCATATCATGTCTCAGGTCCACATCATGTCTCCACATCATGTCTCAGGTCCACATCATGTCTCCACATCATCTCTCAGGTCCACATCATGTCTCCACATCATGTCTCAGGTCCACATCATCTCTCAGATCCACGTCATGTCTCCACATCATGTCTCAGGTCCACATCATGTCTCAGGTGCTATTCACCTGCAGAGAGTTTTTAGGGCACTTGTTCTTCTGTCCAGTGTCCTCACGTGTTTGAGGACTCACTGCTGAGCTGTGCAGGTTTTGTAACTGTGTTATCTTTGGCAGTTACACAGCTACAGAAATGTGTCTGTGTGCCTGCTGGGAACAAAGAGTCTACAAATACAACTCACACCTGTGAGCTACGAGGACTGAACGTGAGTGTAAAAGCAGCCAGTGTCCAAAGAAGAGCTTCAGAAAGCTGGAGATCTGTTGCTCAAAAGCACTTTAAAAAGTAGGAGGAGGGCTAGCTGCTTAAATGATGGGTGGCCCAAGACTTTTGTACAGCACTGTGCCCACAGGAGAGCTCAGCCTGACTACAGCAGCAGACTGAACACCTGCAGGTTCTATCTATCTATCTATCTATCTATCTATCTATCTATCTATCTATCTATCTATCTATCTATCTATCTATCTATGCTGCTGTGAGTGTTTGCCGCCCCCTGCTGTACGTCCCGCCTCATCACACCGAGCGCGTCATTGTCGTCCATAAACTTTATTTAGAAGTTCAAAGTGCGCATTAGTTGACATTTTGGAAGCAGGATGAGCCAATCACAGCCTGCTCCTCCTCCTCTCTTTCATTCTCTGTGCTCTGAACAGCAGCGATCTCATTTACGCACATTACGTGAACGTAGCACAGACTCCGGTTACCGGGGCCGCGTCAGCTGTTTCTATTTTCTCCATCTCGCCCTCCGACCCGGAAGTGCTCGCGCACACACATATGCTCACGCACCCGCACGCAGAGCGGACGCGTTCCTCCCTCCATCACACACCGGACTCCGCTTCGACCACCGACACCGACACCGAGCTCTGCGGGCCGGACCGAGCAGGACCGCGCCATGTCCTTGCAGCTGCCCCCGTGCGTGATAGACTGCGGGACCGGGTCAGGACACGCGCACAGACACACACACATGCGCGCGCGCAGTGGCAGTACATGTGACGTCATGTGTTTTTGTGAACAGCATCATGTATGTGGATAAGATAGCCTTCATTAGTCCCACGCGTGGGAAATTAGTTTTGTTACAGCAGTGGACAGTGCAAAGTTGCATAGAAAAATTAGAGAAAAAACACTGGAATAATATATCCATAAGATACTGTACACAATAGAATAGAATAAAATAAAATAAAATACTATATACAATCGAATAAAATAGAATACAAATGCTATATACAGTATGAGTATAATACAACGATGCCAGAAAGAGTATTGCACTTAGTCTTGTTGCACATGTGTGGGTTTGTGTGTTTGATCAGTTGGAGTCTTTGTTGTGGAGTCTGACAGCAGTGGGGAGGAAAGACCTGCGAAATCTCTCCGTCCCACACCGTGGGTGCTGCAGCCACTGAAGGAGCTGCTCAGTGCTGTCAGAGTCTCCTGCATGGGGTGGGAGATGTTGTCCAACAGGGATGACAGCTTAGCCACCGTTCTCCTGTCACTCACCACCTCCACTGGGTCCAGACTAGAGCAGGGCGATATGACCAAAAATATTTATCACCATATACATTTGAACATTTGTGATAACAATATAACTGACGATATAATTGACACGAGACAAAATACTTTACAACTCCACAACTTTATTAGTGCAAAAAACCCCATCAATGTATTTTCACTTAAACAAGCAGCTGTTTTTTATGTGCATTAAAGTTATATAAAAATTTAACAGTGCAAATGCAAATTCCTTACTGACAGTTTAACCAAAAGGCATTTCCAGTAGAAATGGGCTGACATATTCTGAGCATAACCATGTATAACATCCACAAAACTTAAAAAGAGGTTAAACACACACAATACGGTAATATTATGTTGAAGCACAGTACGTATCACTCCGCGAGGCTCCGCCTACGATAGCCGTAATGCTCCGACAATCCATCAAGTGGTGCGGCTTCGTAGCTTAGCAAAGTCATACTGAAACTAGGGCTGCCACGATTAGTCGACTAGTCACGATTACATCGACTATCAAAATTGTCGACGACTGATTTAATAGTCGACGCGTCATTTGAAGCTTTGTAAGATCACAAAAGACGCAGGAATAAGTAGTAGGATTTAAGAGTGTAATAACGGACTGAAACAGAAGATGGCAGCACTGCATGTACATGGATGCCAGCTGCCGTTAAACCCCGAAGAAGAAGAAGTAGCTCTGTCCCAGAATTCATAGCGCAGCCCAGCTCAGTTTCCAACAATGGCGGCAGCTAGTTAGTTTTAATATTACTCTTATTATTCTTTCTGGGTCACAAAATAAACGTTTAACATATTTTCAGGCGAGAATGTAGCTGTGTAAACCTCAAATATCTGCTCAGTTTATCAAGACACCACATACTTTCAAAAGTGCTCCGACGTTTTCGGAGACGTCTGTTACCCACTAGCTCGATAGCTAGCCGGGGGCAAGACTCACTAGAGCCGTGAGAACACCGGACTCCCGGCAAATCGTTTTCAAACCCACCGCCGTCTTTCGCTACTCAGGTTAAACATGATATATAAGTCACTTAGATAACTTAAAAATGTTATTGTTTGGCTTTTTTTTTAGTATTTTATTTGTTCCTGAGTAAATCGGTTTGGCTGAGATTAAAGTTATAGTTTTTACACAGCTGAACAAACGTCAAGCAGACAGCTGATCATCAGAAGTGTGAGATGCTCGAGAATTTACTCCGGTGTCCCGTTATATTTTAGATAGCAAGGAGTTTATTAAACTTCACCGAAACAATCTGCAAATTTCATTAAAATTTAACAAACTATCATCTTGTCTTTATTTTTAGTTAGCACATACCTTAAACACTTAAAGCTGTAAGCTAATGATAGTTATATAAGAGCAGATGCATGCTGGTGCAATAAGCTGTACGTTTTACGTCCAATGGATGATGATCTGATTAGTCGACTAATCACAAAAATAATCTGTGACTAGTCGACTATCAAAATAATCGTTTGTGGCAGCCCTAACTGAAACATTTGACAGATTTTCGAGCGCCGTGTACATAAAATCGTTTCGAGGTCAGTAAACACAACCAGAGTTCATACATAAGGCACACGGGATTATAAGGCACACGGGATTATAAGGAGCACTGTCGACTTTCAGAAAAATCAAAGGACTGATTTTAAGTGTGCCGTATTTTCCAAACAACACGGTAATGACGACGGTCCGCTAGCATGCTCTACCAAAAATAGTGCTTTGTTGTGTATCTGACGGACGAAAGCTAAACCAGTTCCACACCACTGAAGCTGCAGCAGTTTTACAAACCAGTTCTGGTTCATCTGTTTCATTCAACGATCCACTTTCGCTCTTCTCATTCTGCGTCGCCGCCATGTGCGTATGAAAACAAAGGCACTGCGCATGCACGTTTTACCCATATTCTATCGCCATATTTCATTTTCCTATCGTTGCCCAACATTATACCGGTATTACCGTGAACAGTATGATATAGCCCAGCACTAGTCCAGAGGGCATCCTAGAACAGAGCTGGCCTGTTTAGTCTCTTCCTGTCCCCGGCAGAGATGCTGCCGCCCCAGCAGACCACACTGTAAAAGATGGCTGAGGCCACCGCAGAGTCATAGAAGGTCTTCAGGAGTGGGCCCTCCACTCCAAAAGACCTGAGTCCCTGCAGCAGGTACAGCCTGCTCTGCCCTTTCCTGTAGAGGGCGTCTGAATTATGAGTCCAGTCCAGTGTGTTGTTCAGATGAACACCAAGGTACCTGTAGCTGTCCACAGCCTCAATGTCCATACCTTGGATGTTCAGTGGTTGCAGTGGAGGATGTTTGTGCCTGTGGAAGTCTACCACCAGCTCCTTGGTTTTACTAGTGTTGATCTGGAGGTAGTTCTGCTGGCACCAGTCCACAAAGTCTTGAGTCAGTCCTCTGTACTCCTTGTCGTCCCTATCAGTGATGAGGCTGACTATTGCAGAGTCATCAGAGAACTTCTGCAGGAAGCACTGGGTGGAATTGTGGGAGATCACTTCGATCTTCTTCTTCTATCCAGCTTGCTGTACCTTCCTTCTGCCTCACCACCATGTGAAGCAGAGCTTTCAGCTGCTCTGCCCCCAGAAATAAGAAACATTGGTTCTCCCCCAGTTTAAATCCCAACTCATCTGTTCAAATCTGCATATTCACTGCGAATCCACTGTTTGTTAATTTTATCTTGTGCTTTTGTTTTATTGTTCTTATTTTGCCATTGTTTTACTAAGTGTTTTATCCTATTGTAAAGTGTCCTTGGGTGACTTGAAAGGCGCTCATAAATAAAATCTATTATTATTATTATTATTATTATTAAGTCTGCAGTGTAGATAGTGAAGAGGAACGGAGCCTGAACCGTTCCCTGTGGGCCCACCGTACTGCAGACGACCCTGTCCGACACACAGCCCTGAGTCCTCACAGACTGTGGTTGGTCAGTGAGGTAGTCCAGAATCCATGCTGTGAGGTGATGATCCACTCCTGAGTGCTCCAGCTTGTCCTTCAGGACCGTGGGAAGAATAGTTTTGAAGGCACTGGAGAAATCAAAGAACATGATTCTCACAGTGCTCCCAGCGGTCTCTAGGTGAGCGAGGGAACGATGTAGGAGGTGAATGACGGCATCATCCGCTCCGATGCCAGGCTGGTAGGCAAACTGAAGTGAGTCCAGTGATGAGCTCACCAGGGGGCGAAGCTGAGCCAGGACCAGCCGCTCCAGGGTCTTCATCAGGGGGGATGTCAGAGCCACACACAGGAGGTTTTCTAGAGCTGTGGGACTCTCCCCAGCCTCAGGCTCAGGTTGAAGAGGCGCTCCATCACCCCACACAGTTGGTCTGCGCAGGACCTGACGACCCTTGAGCTGATGCCATCTGGACCCGCAGCTTTCCTGGCTTTAATCCTCCGGAGTGAGTGTGCGTGTTTGTGTTTGTGTGTTTGTGAGCGCGCGTGCTTGTGTTTACAGGGACAGTTTACCAAAATAAAAGCTGGCTCATGGAATCATCCATCAGCGGGTGGAGGTAAACGCGCTGTGATGATCAGGTGGTTGGGGCAGGTGAGGGGCTGATGGCGGTGCTTACACTGAGCTCCAGCTGTTCCACATGTTCATCCAGCTGCTGCTGCGGGAGCTGCTGGTTGGGTGGAGGTTCAGGTGAAGTTGTGGAGCAGTCTGTGTGCGATCTATTCTGGGCCACAGTGTGAATGTGGGACAGCTGCACACCGACCCCCCTCCCCCTGTGTGAGCCCGGCTGGCTGTTCAGAATCAGAGATCGCGTGATCTCCTTCAGCCTCGACGTCGGTCCGTGCCCCCGAGCCAAGGTGACATCCTGGGGTCGTTTAGAAATAGCTCACGGCTGCAGGCGTTTAAAGGGTGACGCTGAGCTGACTGTCAGCCATGAACGCACGCTTAACAGCCAAAAACACTCAGAGCAGGTCCCAGATCAGTTTGGTCTGGCTTTGGAGAGGGATCCCAGGGTCCAGGGTGAGGTATTAGAACTGATCCCAGGGTCCAGGGTCAGGTATTAGAACTGATCCCAGGGTCCAGGGTCAGGTATTAGACGTGTGGGTCTATCCAGCAATCACAGCCAGTTCAGTTCATTTTTAATCTTTCATGATTTATTTGTCAGAACTCAGTTTCATGGAACAAGATGTCATTTTTTTTTTGTCTGTGTTTTTTTGATGTAGTGAAAATACTACAGTTACTTTACAGTTACTACAGTTACTTTACAGTTACTACAGTTACTTTAGGTACTCTTCCCTTGTGATGAGGTAAAAGTATATCATCCTAAGCACAGGTCTGCAGTAAAAATGCGTCAAACTCAGTGTCGTCAGGCAAACGCTCCTGAAGTCAAACTGCTGAAATGATGTTTCAGTGCTTTGTATCTGCAGGTCCTGATTATTGTTACTGTTGCTCATCATTTTCTACATGAACTGAATATTTACATAGAGGTCAAAGACAAAGCAGTAATCGGTCACGCCTCTGTTTGCTGACTCATTTCCTGATGTTTTATCAATGTTTTATGTGCAAAACTGAATTTATAAATGTCTGCTGGGAGTCACTCCACTGTTTTCCACAGAGGCCGTATTTGGACCCACAGCCAGATGTTAAGAACCTTTATGTCTAACTGTTGTTTCTGTCTGTGTGGCTGCAGATACACAAAGATCGGCTATGCAGGAAACACCGAGCCACAGTTCATCATGCCGTCCTGTAAGCATCTCACAGCAACGACGGACAGACAGTTAAGGTTAAGTTAGGTTCACTTTCTGTTTCTAAAGCTCAAAGTGAACCTAACTCTGTGTCTTCATCAGTTCTTCCACATAAGTATAAAAATATAAGTCTTCATCTAACCAGAAGAGCTTAAATCTAATCACATCTTTGAAATGACCAAACAAACAGTTTTTAGGTTCAGAGCAGCCCTCTGATAGGCTGCAGCCTCTCTAAACTGGGTAAATGGTTGATAAAAATGGATGAATGGTAGTTCAAGGCTTTGTCAGTAGAAGGTGTGAATGAGTACACCACAGTATCCACAGCATAGTAATGAATAGAGCTGCTGTTAGTCAGTGATACCAGGTTATTTGAGTACCAGGTAAATAGGTCAGAGCCAAGTACTGACCCCTGTGGAACACCTTTTGTCCCAGTTCTCCCAATAAGATAACTGTGACATCAGTTCCAAGTCAGAACCAACCAGTCTAAAGCTGCATACACACTGGAAGGTATTCTCAGTAACGAGTGAACCATCTTTGGCCACTTCAAGCGCACGTGGATGAAGAAAGGGCCGCTGATGTGAAGTGTGCAGATCTGTGATGTTCTCTCCTCAACTTGGAGGCGAGCAACTCAAGGGTCTACCCAATAATAATAATAATAATGGATTGGATTTATATAGCGCTTTTCAAGGCACCCAAAGCGCTTTACAATGCCACTATTCATTCACTCTCGCATTCACACACTGGTGGAGGCAGCTACGGTTGTAGCTACAGCTGCCCTGGGGCAGACTGACAGAAGCGAGGCTGCCATATCGTGCCATCGGCCCCTCTGGCCAACACCAGTAGGCGATAGGGTAAAGTGTCTTGCCCAAGGACACAATGACCAGGACAGAGAGCCCGGGGATCGAACCGGCGACCTTCCGGTTACAGATACACTTCCCAACCCCCTGAGCCACGGTTGCCCCGTGACAGCGAAGAATACCACTGAGTGACATATGACCTGGTGGTAAATACATTAGGTCACCTAGGCAACCAGAGCCTGGAACGCTTTGAAGTGGTCGGCTACAAAACATTATGTGATGGGCCAACTGGTTCCAGCGTGGACTTAAATGTGAGAGCTTTATGGTCCAATGCTGCACACTCCACCACATCACTAACCTCCTCACATGCTGCGTCAAGGCTAAATGCAAACAGGTTCCAGATATCAGACTAAAACTGGACCAACCGAAGGTTTCGGAGCGCGTGACAGTTTGGATATGAGGTTGTGCTTTCATCACGGCCTCTATCACCTCCTTCATGGAGTTACTCAGTTCAGTTTCATGTATACACCAACAGTCAGCTGAAGGCTGTTGGTGAGAGATTCTGAAGCTTTGATGACTGATTTCCCATCATGCAGCATGTCAGCGCTTCGTTACCCACATGTGTAAATGTGCCAACAGGAGGCGAGCCTGGTTATGTACTGCTGCAGACTTTCACAGTTAATAAATGCGTGAGATTACTGTGCATTACACACTGATGCACTGCAGGCTCTCCCTGTAAGCGATGCAGACGGTCAGGTTAGGGAGGAACTGCTCCACATGTCTGCTCCTCTCTGTCAGCTGCAGACTCAACAAACCGTGTGTTTAACCCCCACCCCGGTGAAACCGTCCTACTCTGACAAAACGTCCTACCCGTGTTATAATTTGACAGTGACTTGCTACTAAACCTAACCATAACCATAACCTTAACCATAACCATAACCTTAAGAAGTATTCCGGATGGGTGAAAGAAAAAGAAGTTAATTCGGCGTTGGTGTAGTGCGCATGCGCCGCGTCTGCGCAGAAACATTGGGTAGGATGTTTTTTCAGGCAGGATGGATTCCCAGAACACCGGCACTTTGTGCTTTGAGTAGCCATAATAAACTTTTCAATGGTTTATTCTGCTGTAACCAGTGAAAGCCGTGACTCACGTATGTTTATGGTTGTGTTAATGGCATGCACCAGGTATCGCAATCAAGGAGTCTGCCAGCGTGGGAGAGCAGGCCCAGAGGAGGCTCGTACGAGGAGTCGATGACCTGGACTTCTACATCGGCGACGAAGCCGTAGACAAACCCAACTATGCAACCAAGGTAGGAGAAGGAAAAGAAGCAGGACCCTGTTTGTGCAACGAGATGTAAATGAAACCTGATGGTTTGGTCTGCTGCTGTTCTCCGTCCTTTGCTGTTTAGTGGCCAATCCGACACGGGATGGTGGAGGACTGGGACCTGATGGAGAAGTTTATGGAGCAGGTCATCTTCAAGTACCTGCGAGCTGAACCTGAGGACCACAGCTTCCTCATGGTACACTCTCACAGTGTTTGTGTTTGATTCTGTTTCATTCTTCAGGAAGTTCTTCAGCTCTTTGACTGAAGGTAACACTGATGAGGCTTTAGTGCCGTTGCTACAGTTACCGGCAGTTTAAAATCCACTGTTAAACCGAACCTCGAGCTGAGAGCAGGATCCTGAGCCCACGGTCACCAAAGCGCTCGCTCGTAGGGGTCATGTGACTGTCGAGCTTTTATCGGCATTATTGTAGCGTCCTTACCTCACAGTGTCACGGATTTGATGTGCGTGTATCTGTGTGTGTGTCTGTGTGTGTGTGTGTGTGTGTGTGTGCGTGTGTCTGTGTGTGTCTCTGTGTGTGTGTGTGTGTGTGTGTGTGTGTGTGTCTCTGTGTGTGTGTGTGTGTCTGTGTGTGCACGTGTGTGTATCTGTGTGTGTCTCTGTGTGTGTGTGTGTGTGTGTGTGTGTGTGTGTGTGTGTGTGTGTGTGTGCAGACAGAGCCTCCTCTCAACACTCCAGAGAACAGGGAGTACTTGGCTGAGATCATGTTTGAGACCTTCAACATACCTGGACTCTACATCGCAGTACAGGTGAGACGCGCTGATATCCTTAAACAGCTTCCAGGACATTCCAGAATCCTGGGGAAGGTTCCAGGACCCTGTGGCGTAAAGTACGTCTCTCCATCAGGCGGTGCTGGCGTTGGCGGCGTCCTGGACATCCCGGCAGGTGGGACAGAGGACTCTGACCGGCATCGTCATTGACAGCGGAGACGGCGTCACACACGCCATCCCCGTGGTGAGAAACACACCCACCTGAAACAGAGGGGGCGGGGTTTGAGCCTCTTTGCTGACTGACCGGTCGGCTCATGTGTCACAGGCTGAGGGCTACGTGATTGGCAGCTGTATAAAACACATCCCCATAGCAGGGCGGGACATCACCTTCTTCATCCAACAGCTTCTTAGAGACCGAGAGGTGGGGATCCCACCGGAGCAGTCTCTGGAGACCGCCAAGGCCGTGAAGGTACCAGAGTGCTCCTCCACTTCTGTCCTCCTGTCTGTACTTCTGTGTACTTTAGTGTGTATTTGTGTGTACTTATGAGTGTAGGAGCGATACTGTTACATCTGTCCGGACATCGTGAAGGAGTTCACAAAGTATGACTCTGACCCAGGAAAGTGGATCAAACAGTACCGTGGAGTCAACGCCATCAGCAAGACCGCCTTCCACATTGACGTGGGCTACGAACGCTTCCTGGGCCCTGAGATCTTCTTCCACCCCGAGGTTACAACAAAGTCTTTTTTTTATTTACATTTTGCTCCAATCTATTTTCATTCAGTCAACAAAAATGAATAAAAGTAACAAATTAACTGAGCTTCATATAGTTTGAAAATGTAAAGGCTCAAGAACAGAACCCTGAGGAACCCCGCAGCTGCTCTGTTCTAATGCCTGCACATGCTGATAAAAACAAAAGAACATAAATAATAATACCTGACATGTGAATGTGTGTTTTCCAGTTTGCTAATCCAGACTTCATGCAGCCTATCTCTGATGTCGTTGATGAGGTCATCCAGAGCTGTCCAATTGATGTGCGCAGACCGCTCTACAAGGTAATTCACAAGGGTGGAATCGTTACAAACGCACACATGTGGTTGTTATATCTCTTCGTGTATTTGTGTAAAAACCACTGTGAGTTTTGGATGAGTTCTGATAAATTACATCCATCCATCCATTTTCTTGACAACTTATCCAGTTCAGGGTCGTTGGTGGGTGGGGGCGTGGAGCTGGAGCCCCTCCCAGCTAGTACCGCGGTACAACACACCCTGTACAAGTTCAGGGTGAATTTCACATTAAAAGCATCACATAAATAACCAAACTAAAAGAAAAACAAATAGAGAAGAACTTAAAACTGAAGAAGTGTATTTGTTGTGAATGACTGAGGCTGAGGATTTGCTGAAGCTGTGTGAGTCTTCTGTGTCCAATAGAACATCGTGCTCTCTGGAGGTTCCACCATGTTCAGAGACTTTGGCCGGCGGCTGCAGAGGGACCTGAAGAGGGTGGTGGACGCTCGGCTGAAGTTGAGCGAAGAGCTGAGCGGAGGACGGATAAAGGTGAGCCTGACCAGTGAGTGCAGGCCGATCCAGACCTTTATGACCTGAACACATATGGAAGCAGAGGTTTTTAACGTTGGTCAGCTTCAGGTAAAGCTTTTCTTTGTTTGTGTGGAACTTTTCAGTCAAAAGGCTGAAACTGGTCCCCACTGAGCTCCTCCACAGTCCAGATCAGTGCTGGTCCCATGGTGGTCCCAGCTGGAATCACCTTCCTATTAATAGCAGAGGTGGGAATTAACAAAGTGCAAATACCTTGTACTTAAGTAGAATTTTCAGCGATCTGTACTTTCTACTCCTTACATTTTCGAACAGGATCATGACTTTAGGTTTATCTGTAGTTTATACTCTGGGTTTAAAGTGGAGTGCAGGTTTCCGTATGTTTAGCATTTAGCTAGCCCTACTGAAGAGGAGCGAGCAAAACTTTTGTACTGTCAGGTAATTTGAAATGCAGCTAACAAACATCAGCAAACACACAAACTGTCTGTGTGCAGTTTATCTCACAGTGTGCTAAAGGTCCAGCTGCTTGTTTCACTGGGAGAGAAAAGACAGAGAGCTACGTTCATTCAGAGATGGAGAAAGATAAGAAAGAAGGACAGGAGAGGAAGAAGAGAGCTTAGAGTTAAAGGGAAGGATGCTCATTTAAAGCTCACATAGAAGTCCTCATGTTGTTAAACCTGCTACTAAACAAACTGAGGCAGACTAACTGTTATTTAAAGGCTGCAGGTTAGTGCAGCATAAACAGGTGAGTTTGTACTGTGATGGCTTTAAAGTAAAGACCAGTGTGTGACTGCTGCACTGTCACTGTCTAATATAAAGATAGCATAAACTGTCAGTGTAGAGGATGAAATCAACCAGGACAACTCAGGAAACATCTGCTCACATCTGGTTGAATCCAGGTGTGTACATCCACAGAGAGCAGCAGATCAGCTGATCACAGCCTGCACACTAAGAACATCTACTGTAGCTCTCAGTAGAAATGATTGTGAGTTTGGTTCTTTTCCCCACACTGAGCCATTACAGCTGACTTTAGGTTCCCCACCTGCTGAATCCACTTCACCCTCTGACTGTGCTCGTGTTCCTGGTTAGAAACAAAGTCCTTCCCTCTACAACGGAGGCAACAGAAAAAAGAAATGTATTTTTATTTTCCCTCCTGCTCATCTTCTACTTACCTGATTCAAGCTGAGTACATTTATTAGAATTAAAATTCAGGTTAAAATTATTACATTAATAAAAAATGTGGTAGAAATGTTCTTCAAGGAACTTTCTTCCTCTGAGTACGTTTCAGAGCCGGTACTTTTCACTTTTATTTGAGTAAAGAATTTGTACTTGAACTTACAGGAGTATTTTTAACAGTAGGTTCTGTACTTGTACTTGTCTGTAGTTTTGCCACCTGTGATTAATAGTCACCAGATCCTGGTGCAGCTGATAACAGCACAGAGCAGAGTTAAGCTTTAATGTTACAGCCTTTACCTGGACGGCATTTAACTGGATCACTGGTTTGTTCCCAGTTTCTTTGTGATGTGAATCATTTATATGCAGATGACGTGTTTTTGTGTGTTGGCAGCCGAAGCCGATGGAGGTTCAGGTCGTCTCACATCACATGCAGCGTTACGCCGTCTGGTTCGGAGGCTCTATGTTGGCGTCCACGGTAACCAAAAGTTTTGTGTTCTTCTACTTTCACACAAAGCATTTCCCTAAACAACATGTGGCTGGAGGAAATGAGCCTGCTCAGTAAACTCTTTCCTGACGAGTTTATGGTTTCAGGTCTTAGTGAATAAAATATGCATTCAGTTTATAACTGATGGCCCGTCTGGAGAGACCAGGAACCTTTGTTGACACTGTGTGTTGTTGTGTTTGCAGCCGGAGTTTTTCCAGGTGTGTCACTCGAAGAAGGACTACGACGAGATCGGGCCGAGCATCTGTCGACACAACCCCGTGTTTGGCATCATGTCCTGATGACAGCGGCGAGCCCATCGGCCCGCTAACCTGTTAGCCTGCTAGCAACCAGCCACTCAGCCATTAGCCTGATAGTTTTTTGCCCTTCTCAGTTTTCACCTATGAGGCTGCTAACCTGTTAGCGGGCTAGCTCAGCATCATCAAGCACATGGAGAACGTGAAGCACAAAGGCAGTTAGAGAGCACGACAAAGTTTGCAGTGGTTTTGTTTTGATAAATTTACTCCACAGAGAAGAATTTTACCGAGAACAAGAGGAGCTGCAGGAGACCTGGTGTAGCTAGCCAACCTTCTTCCAACACGTAGCAGTGCTAATAGAGATCCTCCGAAGCTGAGGCTGTTGTCCTCACAGCAGATAGAGATAAATATGGCGCCTGCTCGCCTCTCATCCTCATTTCGGCCTCTTATCAAACACAAGCCGCCGCTCTGTGCTGAAGCTGGCGACGGTGGATTTAACAGGAAAAGCCTCTGGATGTTTTCTGTCACTTGGCATTTATGTCAGCATGTTTGTGGCCCTGCTATAATGATCAGACTCACACTGAATCTCACTGACTTTTTGTCTCTAAACTAGAAAAAGCTCTAAAATCCGTCTCTTCGTCTTTCGGACAGTGTCGTAGACAGACAGAAAATAATTTTCTTTGGTGGTGATGGTCTCATTTTCTCTCTGGCAGCACAGTCAGGTGTAGTTTTGAGCGCTGCAGCCTGCAGAGGGCGCCAATGGTGTCAGGACAGCGACGCAGTGTGACGTCACAATCAAAGGGGACCTGTTCTGCTTTTTCTCGTTTTCTGGTACAAGAGTAAAGTCATAGTCTCTGATGTTGAGATGAAACACCACCCATGTGTCAGATAACGAGCTCATCACCACACTGGCTTCCTGAAATTTCTGTGTTTGCTCCAGTCTCACAGTGATGGAGGGATGTTGGTCTGAACATCACTCTCTGGGTCTACGGCCCCAAGATCCCCCCAAAAACCACCAGACAGAATACAAAGGGAGAGTAAATCTATTCATGTTAACATATAAAGTGTATTTTGTGACTTTAGATATAAGAGACATGACTGTGGCTCAGCATGAGCATTTATTTTTGATGAAATTGGATTAGCGTGAGCCGGGAGGAGGCTCCAAATGATTCTGGGTCATGGATTTAGTTTTTAATGTGGTCAGGCTCTATATTTGTAAAATAAATAAAAATAAATAATAATAATATAAACTTTACATTAATAGATATTTATATCGACTGAGAGAGCAAGAATCAGACCGATCAAAGATCAGGTCCAAACAACCTGCAGCATGTGTTCAGGTGCAGTCATGTGATGGGCACGTCTTCCAGAAGTCATTGTTAGGTGAGACGCTCAGTTTGGAGATTTGCTTCCACAACACGTTTTCTCTTACAGCGCAGGGATGAAAGCAGATAATATCCACGTTATGCAAATGAGTGTTTCTTAAACGAGATGAAGCCTCATTTGCATATTTAAAAATCAACCTCCAAACAGTTCATGTCTATAATTAGTCAATTTCACAATATTATCTGTACATACTGGTTTGCAATAAACATGTATGAAGTTCTGCAGATCATATCTTTGCTTTCTCCATGTCAGTTCTTTTCTTGCACCACAAATCTTGTCCTTACCTCCAGCACAGCCATCTGTCAGTGACCCTCCGACCTCTGCCATAGTCCTCAGATGGACCTGGGCCTGCTCATTTAAGCCACACCCACTTCCATCAGTGTTTTCTTTTTTTATCACGAGGTTGGCTGACTGGTTCACTGTGCATGCCGATAGTGAACCTTACATTGCTGCTTTCACTTTACTTGAATGTTCAAACTTTTGCATTTGATCCAGTGACTTGGGCTCCTCTTGGGCTGGAGTAACCTGTGAGAGCTAGTGATACTGTTCTACTGCAGATGAATCACCTGAATGAGGAGGTGCACTCCTCTGTGTTTCATGCTCAGTTACTCTGACTGAATCTCCTCTTCACCTCACTCTTATACCTGTTCACCCTGTGTCCCTCCTCTCTAACTCCACCCACTGTGACATCACCAACCACCCTCTCTATCACAGTCATTACATTTTCTTCTCTTCTGTATATGCAACATAGATTCTCCAGTGTATACAGACACTCTACAGCCCCCATCAGCCCAAATTGACACCAACAAGCAGAATCCTCGTTTAACTAAAGTAGATGTGAAAACGTTCACAATTACACAAAACAACCTCCTGTTATCAAATATTTTAAAGTCCTTGTTGACGCGCACACACACACACAGTTAACTCAGACTCGGTGTGAGGTCTTTAGAATAATTATTATGTTTTATTTTTTGTATCCGTTACATTGGTTAAACTTACACCTCGCTAAACTCTGATCTGATGTTCTTTGATCTTTAACAAAGACGAGCACTCTGTATCTGTTTGAACATAACAGGCTGGACGTCAAGGCCTTTTAATCTCTCAGGAGAAGAAAGCCGGGGGGGCTTCAGGCTCTCTGTCTGAGTTCTCACTAATATGACATCATGTGGCTGCTGCAGTAAAGATGTAGTAGTACATAACGATTCAGTACATCGTGCTGCTTTGAGAATTTTTTGCGTTGTTTTTAGTCAGGATTTTATCACAAACATCATAACAGACAGATGTGATGGGTTTGTCTCAAACATAAACACAGTGTGTATCATTTTAAATCCAGACAGTAATAACTAGATAACCATAATGTATCACACTGGGATTCAGGACTACAGTCAATGGACTAAACCAGAGAAGAAGAAAACAGATCCTCAGTGTGGATCAGTATAATATCAGCCTGATGTCTGCAGTTTAGTGTCAGCACAACTTTCACATCATATTCATCTCAGCACAACTAAAACATGCTGACTGACCTCAGAGTTTCAAGTCCACATCCTGGACTCTCTAGAAAACCAGCTGCTTCACTCCTGAATCCAGATGATTCCAGATGTTTCTGCATGGTGGATCAGACTCTGATCAAACACCACTGACTGACCTGCAGCTGAAACCATGACAGAGCCCTGCAGACTCTCAGTGTTGGACCTGTTGTGGAAAATCTTAACAATAACCTGCAACACACCCAGTGAGCATTTTTGAAATGGTTCAATAACATATTGCAACATGGAGAGAAACATCCCAGCCAGAACACTGGGATCATTTCTAAATTTTGCCACCGCCCCTACATGTTTATATACACAGACAAAGACATTACAACTCTTACACGCTGGCCCCTCTCACGGGGTGGGGGTGGGGGGCTATACCATCAGCCCCATCTTTAAACCCCCTCCCTCACAGAGAGAATTCTGACCTTGTTTTCTGGTTGGCCGTCACCTCCCTAAGAGCAGGATGTCTGGAGATCTTTAAGTCAAGTGCAATAAAACTTGGGGCCCACTTGTGATAAGATTCCACATGCATGCATACAACTAGTGTCAGGAGTGATCTTGCCATACCAGGTTGAGAAAGTGATATCAATATTACTAAAGTGATATAAATTCAAATATGTGATTAATACATCTGCCACTACAGACCTCCTCCTGACCTCGTACATACTGACCATGATGTGGCTCCATCTCTCCATCAGACCTGTTCCTCTGCACGATCTGATATCGTCGTGTTGGTGTTGTTCCCAGCTCAACATAGTAAATGTTGTTCCAGGATCAACATTGCAAGTGACCAATCAGAATGTTGTGATGTCATACTTTTGCGACTTCGGGAAAAACCACCGTAAAACAAAAAACTGTACTTAAGCTGCGAGAAACCGCCTCTGTCCGCCAATCAACGGACCCTGACCTAACCCTGACACTTTAATAAACGCTAAGCAGAATTGACATTGTCCTTGCAACACTGGAATTTCATAAATGCACGAATGGCTTGGCGAGCCAAAGAAGAACGTCACAACAATGTGATTGGTCACTTGCAATGTTGATCCTGGAACAACATTTACTATGTTGATCTGGGAACAACACCAACACGACGATATCACATCGTCTTGTTCCTCTGACCTTCACACCTCAGCCTGTTTTCCTTCATGAGGAACGGTTTCCTGATGAGCTGAAGGTCCAGATCATCTCTCAGGTCTTTACTGGAGTTTTACCTCTGGTACTCAGACAGAGTTCATCAGTGTAGATAGTTCTGAGAGTCTGCCACGTCTTCTTTTGTTGTCTTCCTGCTGCTTCTTCTTTTAAAACTCAAACATTTATTAGAGCTGAACAGGTGTGTTACAAAACCAAACCACCAGACACAGTGACAGGAAAGTCATCTTTTATTTTCACGTTGATCAGAGTTACAGAAAGAAACATGAAACAGTCTGACCCTCTGCTCTCTGACACGTTTGACTTCAACAACATGAAAACAGCCAAAATCCTCATTAATCTGTTGGTTTCTGTTGGACTTTTATTCTAATCAGCTCTAAAATGTTTCCATAAAATCTAATAAACTTCTCGTTAACATCAGTGTCCAATGAAAATTCTACAAATAAAGTCATTTTCCTGATTGTTTTGTTCTGAGACTGGAAGTCAGAGATCTTGGTTTCCATCCATCCTGAAGGTTTTCACAGAGCCGACTGTTCAGGTTTGACTCAAAGCCTTGTTTCTGGAACACTTTAGTCCTGAAACCTGCTGAAACTCTGACATGTTCTGCTGTTTGAACATCTTTGTTTGTATAAAGACGCGTAGAAAATCGTCTCTGCGAAAACCTGTGATGTGAAAACCAAACCAAACAGACGAGCCTCGCGCTCGTGTTTCTGTAAGTGGATTGGAGGATTGAACATTGAACTGTATCAGCTGCTTCTGGGTGTTACAGATGATTCCTAATTTGCTCTCCTGTGAGTGCTGAACATCTGGCAGTGCGTCACATCAGCTGCAGCTCCCGTGAAAGGCACGGATCCACCTCGCAGAGAGCGGCGATCAGAGCCGAGTTGGCCTGGGATCCTTTTCTGCGCACCACGTCGATCACCTGTCGGGCTTTATCCGCCCTGCTCCTCACTCCGCCTAAATCCATTTCATCATCGATGATGACGCGGCGCTCCAGGAGTTTATCCAGCAGCTTCCTCAGGACGGGTTCGGACACTCTGTCGATAAACTGAGCGCGAACGGCCATCAGCTTCTCCTCTGCCGAGGAGTCGGTAGCGGTCTTTGGCAGATTGGGACCTGGAAGACCTGTGAGAGAGAGGAGGGCGGATTAATGCCGAGGTCAGAGTGAGGCCGAAGACCTCCGACCACGGGAGCCTCGGCATGAAGCCGAAGACCTCCGACCACAGGAGCCTCGGCGTGAAGCCGAAGACCTCCGACCACGGGAGCCTCAGCGTGAGGCTGAAGACCTCTGACCACGGGAGCCTCAGAGTTCCTGAGAACATCCAACAAACACGTTTAATCCGGCAGCTCTGACTCGGGCGGCTCCTTCCATCAGCTGTTTGCTCTGAATGCACCTTAAAAGGGAGAGAGACACTCTGCACACACTTCCCGTTTGCACGTCCTGTCACAGCGTGACGCTGCGTGTGACCTCTGACCCTGATGATGTCACCTGAATGTCAAACGCTCAAACGGGTTAAAGGAAGTGCACGCCTGCCCACAGCGTCACTGACCTGCAGGTTGACCCATGACCTTTCGCAGCTCCTTAGCCAGGTCATTCCTGTTGATCTTCTTAAAGACGCTCTCCATCACCTGCACGGCTCCGTCCATGTCATACTTCTGCACCATCAGATCCACGGCGTCGCACCTCTCCGCCTTCGACAGCTGGTTCACTTTGATGGGCTCGATGTCTCTAAACCGCTCGTTCTTCAGGTTCCACTTGAAGGTCTTGAATTCCTCATCCGTTATGTCGTCCAGGATGTTGACGAGGTCCGGCGCCGTCATCTCGGCTTCCTGCTAGCATCAGAAAACACTGTGATCAGACTCTGATGCATCATGGGTAATGAGGGCACGCGGGTGCAAAGCGATGACGCAGATCCAGCTTTACACTGTGAGAGCGCCGACGTGAACACAGTCAGTGTTAGCAAACATCTCCAGTAATAAATCAGTGCACCACAAACACATGGACGACTATGACAGAGGCACAGAAAGAGGCGGGGTTTAGTTCAGGAAGGAGGCGTGACCTGGAAGTACCTGCCCTCATCAGCGCTGTCTGAATTCTCCACATGACTGTCACGGCGGGAATTGCACATGTGTTTCCGGAGCAGATCCAAGGAGACGGGAGAACGCGAGTAGAGGAGTAACGAAACGAGTCAAGTTATTGGGCTGAATCCCAGAAAACAAAAACAAAGCAAGGCGAAACAAGCGATGGAACTGAACTAAAACCTAAAGTAAGAAAACTAAACAATCTATGAAAACTCTGGCAGGAGACATGAAAATGAACAGGCACATGCAAAACGTAGACGCGGATTAATCCAAACATGAACAGTTGTAAGTAAACTCTGTGACCTGACGTGACGTAAACAGACGACCCAACAAAGAACAGAGGAAACACGGAGGACTTAGATACACAGGAGAGATGTGAGGGAAGTGGAAACGCCTGGGGACACCCCCGATACCAATCAGGAGTCGGGAATGTCAGCATACCCCACCCTCAGCTGTTTCCTGCCACTGCAGCTCAAACTGGTTTGAACCTGATCTCAGATTAAAGATGAAGGGACCACAAACAGCTGACTGATGATGAAGCGTGAAAGAAGGAGCAAACCCTGCAGATGTTCTCACAACAGGTTTACAAAGATGGCCTCCAGCTGCTTTTAATCGACACCAGCGAGAGCACAGACGTCAGGCTCGCAGGAAGGAAACCTTCTGTGGCGCTCGCCCTCAACGGCCAAGCCAGAATCTCCCAGCCGACCCTGAAGCTGACGAGGAGCTTCAGGTAGAAACGGCAGACACACTCACCTTTCAGCCCAAAGACGGAGCGATGACAGAGAAAGGAGCGCTTCCACTCGCTGGTGCCTGTCAGACGGGCTTCAGGGCTGCTGCTCTGCCAGTTGTGAGGCGCTGCTCAGACTGACTAATGTCAGAGGTTTGGCTACTTCTTTCATGCTTCCTGTGTTAATATGACACAGGAAGAAGACATCCGCTCACCGTCAACCTCTCTCACATCTGTCTACATCAGGGAAATGCAAAACACAAAGAAAAGAATGGACCTCGTAAAGACACCAGTGTGGCCCGCTGAACATCTTTGGAAAATGCATGTGAGGACATCGATGTGTGAGTTTTGACTGTATCGCACAGCTTTTAGTTTCCTCACAGATTACTCCCCCCCCCAGCGCTCACATTAACTGTGATCCACACTAACACGAAGGGCGGCTTCACTGGTTCAGCCCACTGGAGGTGGAAGTGGGCTGTATGTGGGTTAGTGAGGTTTGCACACGTGTCACTGACCTGCTTACTTTTCAGGTGCAGCGAGGTCGGCCACTAAACCTGAGTGAAAGCAAACATTTGAGCTGCTGAAAGAAAAAAAACAACTTACAAATTAAAACATCTGAAAAGAAATAATTTCTATTTTCAGTTTCAGTTTTATTTATACAGGACTAAATCACAACAACAGTATAAAGCACCTCAAGGTGCTTTATACTGTAATGTAGACCCTACAATGATACATACAGAGAAAAACCCAACAATCAAATTATCCCCTATGAGCAAGCACTTTTGCGACAGTGGGAAGGAAAAACTCCCTTTTAACAGGAAGAAACCTCTGGCAGAACCTAAACAAAACAAATAAAAGCAAATACAAAACATTTGAAAGTGTTTTCAGGAACAGCAGCCTCATAGGGGCCGCTGTGAGGAAACGCCCTGACAAACATGGCAATGTTAGAAACGACTGACGCTGACAAGAAACGGTACAAAAGCTGAAACGAACCCACCAATGAACTGAAAGAATGTGGAGAGCCTTGGCCCAGCAGCCTCCACGCTGCTGCTTTCACATGTCTCTCTGAGGACTTTAGCTTCGAGTTTCGTGGGTTTCACAACCTGAAACACAGTCCGTCTCTGAGTGCTCACTCAGAGACAACATCTTTCACGTGGAACAGCGGAACGCATTTCACAAACGGATTTTGTTACACGGGCATTTTGTCGTACTACAGGCAAAATATTGCCGTTAAGTGCCTTTGTAACTTGAATTTTTCATTAAATGGGGTCTTCATAAGCCGGGGTTCCACTGTACTGGTGATGGGTCGGTCGCGAACGAAATGGCTCTTAGAGCCGACTCTTTGAAGTGAATGATGTGAGCCGGATCCTTATAGAGATTGACAGACCACGTGACTTTCGCAAATTGCTTTGTGGGTACCCGTGGCAACAAAATCAAAACACTGCATCAAGCGCTAGTATTTCCAGCACCGGTAATCATTAATTCTGCGGTTTTAATCCCTACTTGCATTTTATTTGCCCCAAAAACAGTTATGTATAAAACGACGGAGAACACGGCAGGTCCGTACAAAGACAGACGTGACGCAAAGGCAAAAAAAGAGGATGAGGAAAAAATCAAAGGAGTGAAAAGGTGAGACCCACACGAGCATACAGAGTGGAGTAAGGACGTTAGCATGCTGCCCAACTTTCATCACGCACATATTTATTATTATATGGTCCTAAGTGTGAGTGCATACACTCACAACATGTTTAGTAACTTCAGATCCTGCAACAAGCCCAGGTCCAGTTTACTTTGGTGATTTGGACTATTCCATCTCACAGCTGTTGTTACAGGACAACGCGTCTATTTGTTGTTTCAGGTTGTAGTGTTACACAACATTTTCAGATCTAATAGAAATAAAATGAGTGTTTCGTAATTCATTCAATTTATTGTCTTTATTTATAACTGCCATTATTGTTTCATTCTATTATAGAATCTTACAAGAAAGAGGCAAAATTGTATGCCGTTATGCTTTATTAGCTGCTTCGGTGAAAAACTAATCAACAATGAAAAAAAAAAAAAAAAACAACATTGCAAAACAACATACTGGAAAACAGTTATTCATCACTTGATTGCTTCAATACAACACTTGGGCACATATATGCGGGACGCTTCGTGGCTGTTTTGATAGCGCTCTCTCTCTTAACCAATCAAATCTCGCTGTGGTAGCAGCTTTAAACCCAGGTTGATAGAGGGGGCCCAGTCTGGATCACATTCTTGCATTTTGTTGGCTGGTTTTCCTACAAAACACAACAAACATTAGCCCGCAAAGCCACAGTGAACAAAGCAGCATAGCGCAACAAATTCAATTCAAATCAATATAAGACTTATTTGTAACCTAAATCAACAATTATGTTATGATAAATTACGTAATAACTACAACAGAAGACTGACCTTTGTGGAAATGCTTGGAGCAGACTAACATGTGAGCTGGAGTGTTCTGGGACGTTATATTTGGTCTGCAATCCAGGCCATCCGTCATGTTCATGTTCAAGCCATGAAACATCGCTTGAACAATTTCTCTTCAACGATGTAATCCGATAACAACCGATCTCTTTACCCGTCGGCTTCCCGTGGCTGTCATGCGACCGGCTATTGCAGTTAATAATACAACAGCTTCTTGCCATTATTTGTGTTTCTTTTTATCGCTGTGTGACTGTTTTCATGTGAAAGCCTGCATGGGCTAGTACCGCTTGCCACTTGTTCCCAGAATCCTTTGCGGTTTTACCCCGGAATGACGTCACATTTTCACTCTCTATTGGGAGCCGTGTTTTTTTGTGCAGAGCAGAGACGGGAGGGGCGCAAACAGAGCCTTGCGTTTGGCAACAGCAGTAGCACATGAAAAGAGCAGGAGGGAGAGAGACAGAACGAGAGCCGGGAGCAACAACAAGACACAACATCGTTACATTGGAAAGGTATGTTAAAGAAAATGAAAGACACCAAGAAAAGAAGCAAAATCTGGAACCATTTAAATTTTATTGACACTAAAAGGCAGAGTTTAGAGTCTGCGAGAAAAGACTATCATATAGAGCCGGCTCCACAAACAACCTGCACAGGCACCTGAGAACTGTCCACCCATCAGTGCAATGGAAAGATAAAACACAGTCAGTTGAGTGTGATATTAATATTTCTAAATGCCAACCTTTCCCTTAATTAAAGACCTGGGCTTTCATTTTTTTTCTTTGTGTTTTGCATATTTTAATCAATATTTTATTGTGTTGTGGTTTGCAGTGTCTTGTGTTGTTTCCTTTAAATTTGTTTAAAAGGAAAAATCTGAAAATTTAAATAGTTAAAAGTTGAATTGTACATAGTTGTTTTTTGGATTTTATAATTTTTTTTTTACATTTTGTGAATAAATAAAAGACTATTTATATAATAAACATATATAAATAAAAACACGTTTTTTTTACATTAGTAGTTAATTTTGTGCATAATTTTATATTGCTATTGATAATAAATTAATTAAAGCAACAAAACAACCTGAAGAGCCGCTTGGGATCCGAAAGTCCGGGTCTTTTTTAGTGAGTCGAGCCGAAAGAGTCGGTTCTCTAAAAAGAGTCGGAATTCCCATAATTAAAGAGCACGAAGAAGAAGTCGGTGTTTGTTTGTCCTAGTGTGCAGGCGTCATGTGAGGGTGCAGTTCCTGCTGCGGCCTTCGGGGGCGGCAGAGCGCGGCACAGCGGCGAAGAAGAAGAAGAATTATCAGCGGCGCCAAAAGCGAGCTGCTCGGTCCCGCTCATTTCTCCGCTTCCAGCCGCTCTAAAGACCCGCAGCATGAGGCCTAGAGCGGCCCGCGGAGCTCACAGCGTCGGTGCACAGCCGCCCGCTAACGGGTCTGAGTAACGGCTAACGGCGGCTTCACGGAGGAGACGAGGCGCTGTGACGTCACTGAGAATTAAGGTTTGTTTTTTTTGAATGAATCTTTATTCGAACAAACAGGAGCAGCAGCTACCAAAGTAATTAGATTACCGGAAGTCTGCTCAGAAGTAAAATCAGGCCAAACAAACAGACTGAAGTTTGTTTTCTATTGTTTATTTGCGAGAGTAAAAGAGTGACGTCTTCAGCGTGTAAGGTTGGAGGTTGATCGCGTGAGGCTGTGAGCAAATCTAGTCTCGAGTTCACAACGAAACCAAACACAGTTACATGAGTTCAGAGAAGAGCTGAGGGCGCAGCCTGGGGGGTCCACAGGTGGAGGGCGGGTCAGTGAGGAGGTTATCCACAGCTTGAACAATAAAGTTGTGCTCTGACGTATTTAAACTGTAAACGTTGTTTCTAAACTAAAGCCATCGTTAGAGTCCTGCTCTCCTTCTTTCTGGATCTGAGAAAAGCGCCTTTACTTTTCTTTATATGAAGATCGTCAGGTTTAAACAGCTGCGTCTCCACCAATGACTGTAGAAAACATGGACGACGCGACAGCGCTTCCTCCCATTGTGCAATTTTTTTTAAAAGAACTTTATTTACAAACAACAGTATAACATACAAGGCACCATCATTAATCCGAATATGTAATATCCTCGGTTGAGCATTTTCTTTGCAAGCTCCTTTGACCAGGAAGTGAAATATACTTTTTTCTTATCGCCATAACCGCCATGGTCTCAAATTCTTTAAGGATATAATTTCTATATTTCACTTATCAAAATCAAAATATTCCTGATCAACTTCTCATAGCAGTACATCTTACATCAGATTTCTCACAAAACGTCTCATGTTTTAATAAGACCCCATTCTCATCCATAAAATGAGCTACAGCCCAAATCCCTTTAGATCTCCATTCATCCATGTACACAGATTTCCTACACAAACGGATATACCTGTTGTTCCATATAGGGGTGTTGTGAGGAGTAAAGTCACGTTTATAGATTAATTTCCAGTAGAGAAGGACCTGCTGATGGAAAGCTGAGAGTTTAACAGGTAACGAACTGCAATCAAAGTCACAACGTAACAAAAAGTCTATTCCACCCATTTTGCCAAAAATCACACTGGGAATAATGTTCCAAAAGGAATTTTTGTTCCTAAAGAAAGATCTTAACCATTTCAATTTTAGTACACCATTCATAACATCAAAGTCAATGGCATTAGCCCCACCCTCTTCATAATTCTTAATCATGTCATTTTTCTTTATATAATGACATTTGTTCCTCCATATGAACCTAAAATTAAGATTATTTATAGATTTAATTAGTTTTGGAGATATGGGCAGAGAAAAGGCTGGATAGATTAGTGTGGACAGACTGTCCATTTTGGTTAGCAAGATTCTCCCAAACAGAGTTATGCCCCTCTGCAGCCACCTGTTTAAAATTGACTTACACTTTTCTATATTGGTACAGATATTCTTATTTTCTGTTGATGTCTTATCCTTGCAAATTACAATGCCCAGGTACTTCACCTCTTTTTTTATCTGTATATTATTTATTGCTTGCAGGGGACACTCATGCAGAGTAGGGCTGCACGATATTAGGAAAACCTGTGATGTGCGATAACTGTGATCAATACTGCGATAACGATATGACTTGCGATAAAATAATTAGCAAAAAACCCCAAAAAAACCAGAATACATAATTTCTGTTTTACTGCAACAGTTTTATTTAATGAAAGCTGCTGTATTAGCAGAGTAACAACAAAGTGCACTTTAACATTGAAACATTGCCCCCATAAAAAGATTTCTGAGGCTTGAATTCTGAAAGACATCCTTCCCGGTCTCTAGAATTAGTTTTAAATAAACATAACTTAAATTATACTGCAAATCATCTCAGTGCAGCTGTTCATCATTTTACCACTCACCAAGTAGTTATGATGTACGTCAAAACTGGAGAGGAAACTTTACTGTAGTTGTTGCGTAGTTTTCAGCTTGGCTCAGTTCAAACATGTTTCGTACATTTGTGGAATGGCGACATGGGAAAAGTAGTTTCGTGAGGGGATGCGGTATCTCCGGTCCACTTTATGTATCAGACTGGTGAAGCCCTCTCTGCTAACTGTATTTATAGGCATCATGTCTTTGTCAAAAAATGTGTAATGGCCTCTGTTATTTCTTTGTACCGCTTTAACGTTTTCTCATGAGTTGTTCCACTTGAAAAACTCTGATACAGAGACGGCTGTTGGACTGCTGCGCTCTTTGTCTTAACATTAGCAACCTTTGTTTGGCTAGCCCTGTCTTTCTGTAACTCTTCAAACAGTTCTCTGTGGTTGTATTGAAGATGATGGGGGAGATTAGTCGTGTTTCCTCTGGTGGTTGCCATGAGTGTTTGGCAAGTTTTGCAGAGCACCTGTGTTTGGAGAACGTCGTCTTTATCAAATCCAAAGTACCTCCAAATAAGCGAGGTACTATTTTTTATTTATTTTTTTAGGCACGAGTTCATAGTCAGTAGCGTTCTCGTCATGCATCTCGATGTCAGCCTTTACAACTCTGACTCGTTGCTGCAGCGTTGTTCGCTCCCCACCTGCATAGGAAGCGGGCCTCTAATCCATTTGATTGGTTAATGCTGTGAAGGGCTCTATTCGACTGGTCTAATGTGTAAAGGGGTTTATTTGATTGGTAAATTCTTTAAAGCACATGTGTAAACATTTTAAGGTACCCAATTATCGCAGTTTATGTCGTCTTTTGCGATGGGCCCATCGCACAGGCTGATATTGCGATGACAATAAATTTTCGATTTATTGTGCAGGCCTAATGCACAGCTAGAATTTCGCATTTATTAATATTCAGCTGTAGGCCAGAAGCTTTGGAGAAGTGGTTGATCACTTGTAAGGCTAAAGGAATCTGGTCCTCATTTTTTAAAAACAGGGTGGTATCATCTGCCAGCTGACTGATTATTATCTGTTCACCCATCACAGTTAACCCCTCAATGTGACTGCTTTTAATCAAAATAGACAACAGCTCAGCAACCATGATGAACAGAAGTGGTGAGCTGCTACATCCCTGCCGTATCCCTCTATTAACCTCAAACCTTGAACATGTACTATGTTCTAGCAAAACAGAGCTGTTGATGTCATTATATAGCATCTCTATAACATTATAAATTCCTCTCCAAAACCAAAAGACTGCAGAGTTTTTAATATGAATGTATGTTCAACTGAGTCAAATGCTTTGTAAAAATCCAAGAACAGGATGTACCCTCTCTCTTGGATTATTTCACTGTACTCAAGGAGGTCCCAAACCAGCCTAATATTGTTATGAATTAGTCTTCCTTTCAAAAAACCTGCTTGTGTTTCACTGATAATGTTTGAGATGCATTTCTTTAGCCTCTCAGCTCCAGCTCCAGACAGGATCTTATAGTCAGTGTTTAGTAAGGTGATGGGTCTTCAATTGTCTAAAATTCTTTTATCCTTACCCGATTTAGGGATCAGGGTTATCAACCCTTGTTTCATGCTCGGCATCAGTTCTTTTTTCTCTATCGATTCCTTTAATGCATCAAACAATAAAGTTCTTAGGTCCTTCCAGAAGAATTGATAAGAATTAGTAGTGAGTCCATCTGTCCCTGGGGACTTGTTTAACGCCATTTTCATGACCACCAAATCCAGTTCCTCAATTTTAAGCTCTGAATCACACAGATCTTTGAACGGCTTGTCAATACATGGGATGAGATTATGAATCTTATCAAAGAAACGATCAGAATCAGCTGCTGAATATTCTGAGGAGTACAATTTCTCTAGGTAAAGATCGTTTAATTTAGTTTGTAACTCCATCAATTTATTTTTCTCTTGCACGTTTAGTTTTTCTGTACTACAGCACTGAGTTATTTCACGAAGTAAATTACTTTCATATTCCCGTTTTCCCTGTTCAGTTATTTGCAGAATTTTATAGTGAATTCTCTGATTTTGAATTTAACAAATTCCCATTTCTGTATATTACCCACTACTGAGTCATTATTTTTTATATCTGTAATTATATGTCTAATTTTATCACAATACTTGTCCTTATTTAAAAGGCTGGCATTAAATTTCCAATATCCCCTGCTACTACATCTCATCCTTGTTGGTGCTTTGGAGATTTTAGATTGTGAAGTACACCTCAAAATGTCATCGCTCACTAACCAATAATCAATTCTTGACCTGCTTTCTCCATTAGATTTAAACCATGAATAATTCTTAACTCCAGGATTCAAACTTCTCCAAATGTCTGTAAAATTATTATCACTAGAAAAGTTCTCAATAATGTTATTCTGTTGCCTCCTTCCTAAGCGAGGAGGCCATCTGTCCATCCACTCATCTGGTGTCATGTTCCAGTCTCCTCCTACTAGGATGTAATCTGTGGGGTACATAACTTTAAACTCTGAAATAACATTTGTTAGATTTTCCAATAGACTTTTATTTTGACCCTCATTATTATGTCCATAAAGATTTGTAACAATTAGAAATATACCTTCGCTCTTCAAGACTGCAGTTAACCAATGACCCTCACTATCAGCTTTATATGTTATAATCTCCCCTGGGAACTTATTAAAACAAATCGCCACACCTCCAGATCTGTTAGATCCATGACTGAAAAGAATCTTGTCTCCCCACTGATTAGCCCAAAAGGTAGCATCGGCATCCACAGAGTGAGTTTCTTGTAAAAACAGACAGTGACATTTTTGCCCCTTGCAAAATAAAAAAAGTGCCTTTCTCTTAACAATTTCCTTCAAACCCCGAACGTTTAATGAACCAAAAGAAATTTTTGAGTGAACCATAACAAGAATATGCTAAGAAAATAACTAATAATAATTGTTTTTAAAAAGAAAAAAAAAAAATATAAATATGAGTTTAAATCGTAACACTTGTCACCAACTCAGTGACTAATAATCTTTAACTTTAAGTAGAACTCTTTTGTCCCATTGACAATATTCCACTGTATACAGTCTTACATAAGGTTTTTCATTCAACGTCACCGATCCTCCGTCCTTCGATGTATCCATGAGGACTCCGGAAAAAGGCCCGTTTCCCAGCCCGTCTGGCTTGTTCAATTTTCCGCCTCGTCTCTTCCCAGTCCTCCCGCGGCAGCACCTCAGCGAAGTGGAAACCCTCGTTCTTACAGACAGCCGAATCTTTGGTGCGACGCCAAATCTCCTCTTTCACATGTCTCAGAGCAAACAGAATGATGATTGTCGGACCTTATTCTCAATCTTCTTCCCAACTCTATGCACCACATCCACAGATTCTTCAAGCTTTGATATCATATCAGGTGCGATCTTGCCAAGAATTCCAATAACCAGCGATCTGACATCTTCATCTTTTTTTCTCTTCTAATCCTTTAATCCGGAGGCACCACCTCATTTTGTACCTTTCTTGCTCTCTCACTCTCTCCTTGAGATCGTAGTTATCTTTGGTCAACTGCTCGTTTCGTCTCTCCAACTCTTTAACCTTTTGTTTACATTCTTTCACCTCCTCCGAGTTGAACTGAACCGCTTTGGCTAGGCTGGCTAGCATCGTACTAGCTTTCTTGCATTGCACACTCAGGTCAGCTAGCTGCTCGTCCACTCTTTTTTCAAGGTTTAGAATCGCTTTCAATATAGTAGCATTAGAGACTTCGTCACTTTCACTTATCTCTGCTGACTTAGCTTTCTTTTCTGCAGGTTTCTTATTAGGTGTAGATGGAACCGAATCGTTGCCCCGTTCCCTTTTGCTCATCACTGCTACGTCCATTGCTACTTAGTCATGATCCGTTCCTTCTCTGCTGTCTTCCTTTTCATCACATGGCAATGTTGTTTCTTGTTTCTTGAGGTCGAGTTTGAATTTAGCAGGTTTAACTATACTTGGGGCAGTCATTTTACTACTTTCGAGTGGAAACAATAACGAACACAAGGTAAATTCTGGGACAAGTTTAACGAGCTCCTAATTCGTGCGACTGCTCAACTCGCCATCTTGCCATTGTGCAAAAATGAAGCCAAAATATCCCGCTTGTGGAGGCTGCCATCTTGGATCTGCGCAGTAGTGACTTGAGGTGGAGCGACTGTGTCACGCTTCCACCCACACACCCGCTGGACGTGACCGCAAACACGCCCCCCTACACTTTTTACGTAGCCCGGCTTATGGGTTTACCGCGACTGACGACTCGTTAAACTAAGGTAAATACAACCACGTCACTGTTATGAAAAAGACACACAGCTTATCATCTTATAGTTCTACAACATCTAAAATCACTCTGTTGTTAATTCGTTAGTTAGATTAGCCGCTAGCATACGCACTGTGTTGGAGGCTTGTTGCTAGCTAGTTAGTGATGCTACACACCTGTTACTCTAATAGTCTGTGTTATTGAAGGATTCAGCACTTCTTAGGTTTTGTTATCCATTTTTAGACAGCAGTGAGATTAGAGGTGGGAATCACCACACATCCCTCGATACGATATTATCACAATACTTAACGCACGATACGATATTATTGCAATTTTTAAAAATATTTTGCGATATTCAGATTCTGTACATAAAGGTAAACTTTATCAATATTCATTTTATCTAATAACAAAGTCTCACTCTCAGTCTTTCTCTCATTTCAGTCAGTTTTATTGTTGACAAACTGAACGGTTTGTATTACAGTCTAGTCCAACTTAACTGAATGCAACCATCTGGTACAATTATAGCTATTCTGAACTATGCAATTTATGAAAACTATGCAGCCCATTCAGCAATTGAAGAATCTGAAAGTAAATGAAAACAAAATATAATTTTACATTAAATAAAAAAGTTTTAAACTTAATTAAAATAAAACATGTTTATTGCTGCCAAAAAAAAATTAAACACATTTGGACAGTGAAGGAATGTCAGGATTCCTGCTCAGAAAAAGGAGCTGATCAACATGCTCTGAAGTCAGAGCATGTTCCAGTCCACAAAAACTTTTTTTGTAACAAAATATCGATTTCTGCTGTCCCTGTATCGATACATTAGCAAACAAAATATCACGATACTACACAGTATCGATTTTTTTCCCCCACCTCTAAGTGAGATCAGCTGCACACTCCACAGAGGCCCAGAGTTACTGTTAATATCAAAAATATAATGCTGTCCTTTGAGATTTTAACATAAGACTGTGAGTGTAATGGACCTAAAACTGTTTAAATCTTCAGAGCCCTCTACATCCTGGTAACATGGAGACTTTAAAAACATCAGCAGAACGTCTCAGTAGTGTAGTCTAATTTGCTCTTTTCATTTAATAATAGAGTCCATATTATAGCAACAGCTACATTCACCCTGGAGAGAAACTAGTGAGGGAGACCATCAGGACCAAGCTGGGTTTCTGGGTCCAGAGGTTTGGAGAAACTTCTTCCCTTTTTTTCATCACAGCTGTCCTGTGCCAGAAGTTCTGTTGACCCGCTGTAAGAGGCATCATTTAAGAAACACCAGGAACACTGAAGCTCATCGCATTGATCAAGCAGGACTCATGATCTTCACCAGCAGCTCCCTCACAGGGAAATCTTCAGCACTCCTCCGTAGGCCCGCCCCAGGAGATGGATAAACCCAGCATTTCATCAACACTGTGATGAGACCTTTGGTTTGTGTAATGTTATAAATACTCAGATACTCCCCAGAGGCTCCGGACTTTTACATAAAGATATTATATTCAGTCCTGTAGAAAGTTATTATATATTTAAAAATATGTGATCCTCTCTGGTTACTCTGGCATGAATAACTCTGCATCACTTTATGGTAAATAACACTATGTGCAAAAAACTGTGAAAGAATTCCAGGTGACAAGTTTGTAGTTCAACATACAAGTGACGACCTTTGACCTTCATCAGGTTTTATTTAATTGTGTCAGAGAAAATCGCATATGCTCTTCATGCAGCTGAGTACATCAAGTGTTTAAAACAGAAGCTGTGCAGGTCTGAGATACAAACTGAGGTCCTGTTGATGCTGATATACAGTGACACAGTTACATGAGTGATTAATCCTTTTGTTTTTTTGTCTTTAACTTTATCAATAAAGCAGCTGCAGCTTTCACTGCAGCACATGTGGTACTTTAACCTTTGAACTGTTTTCATCAGTTCATTTTGCAGTTAACATGTGAACATGTTGGATGATCTGTCTGCTGTCACTGGGTGGTGCTGACGTCTGAATCTGAGGGCAGCTCCTGTAATCACAAAGACAACAGAACCATCAAACTCAAATATAAGTTTTATCCCTCAAAATTGAAATAAAGCTGATTCTTCTGTCCTCACACACTCAGGAACTGAAGTTCTTCTCTTACATTTTTTCATTCTACAGTTTAATCCACAGTTCCTGATTAATGAGGAGTTACTGAAGTACAAGCTTTTAAAAAAATTGTTACTGTCTTTATAGATGTGGAGACTGAAAACATGCTGCTGTTTTAAGATATTTAATAATCAGCTCTGCACAGGAGCTGAAGCAGGATGCAGCCTGTTGCTTTTACAGTATAATACTTGTAATAAAAGTACAGTAACAGTAATTAGTGACTGAGCAGCCCGGAGCGTTTCTCTTGATTTCTTTAGTAAATGCATTCACCTGCACAGCTAAACGAACCCTGACAGCCGAGTGCTCATCTTAGCTAGCTAGGTCTCAGGAGCTAGCTAAGGACGGTAGTTACGGATTAGCTGACAAACACGTTTAACTTACCGAAAAAGTGCAGCGGGGCCTCGGGTCCTTCTGTCGGGTAGTCCAGTTTACTGAAGAACACCTCAGGCTGTCAGGTTAAAACACTCGGTCGTGTTTCCGTAGCGTAAACGCTGGCCCTCCTCTCAGAGCCTACGCTCTATCTGCTATTCCCGAACAGAGATACGCAAGTTTCTCCGTGACTGCAGCTGCCAGTCAAAGCTGCTATGATGACGTTTCACCCCAATTTAACATCACCGCGGTAGGAATTAGAATCAGACTTATGGGAGAGGAGACCCCTTGGACATCAATCAGCGTGATGAGAACTATTGAAAACAAAAGAAAGAATCTTTGGGGAAAAAAAAATATCTGAGGAGAATTAATTTATTTTAGTCTGACCCCAGTCCCATCCGCTAACATGGAGGAGGTGGGGTTTATGACCTATACTGCAGCCAGACACCAGGGGGCGATAGAGACGTTTTGGCTTCGTTTTTGGGGAGCTGTCGCGTCCTCCATGTTTTCTACAGTCATTGGTCTCCACAGGCTGCTCCTGCAGGAGCTCCAAGACTCCCTGTGGGTTTGGGCCCACCTTGTGGCTGCTGTCATTGGTGGACGGCTCCGGTCTCTGCAGTGATGTCCCCGTGTTAGCAGGACCTCAGCTGACATGGGGACACTTCTGTGTTTCCATCTGAGCTGAGTGAAGTCATTCCACCTTAAATCAGCTGCAGTTACAGTACTGAGCAGAGGCAGGAAGGCAGCGCGTGTCCTCCAGCTTAACCAGCACAGACTCAGGTGTGTCATCACTTCCTTGTTACCTGCACAGGTACAGCCGGCGCTTTGAC
Source organism: Perissodus microlepis (assembly GCF_051167445.1). NCBI lineage: Eukaryota > Metazoa > Chordata > Actinopteri > Cichliformes > Cichlidae > Perissodus > Perissodus microlepis. Next base: position 32,951,801 of record NC_140469.1, read on the forward strand.
AGGACACTTTTATTTGAAGGAAGAGAAACGCTGATGTAAATATTCTGATGTCATCAGCCGAAGGTCATGTCATCGCGCTGTCACGGTGGCTCCACCCACAGATGCTGGGTGGTGCAGTCGGCTCAAAGCTCGTTTGAACTTTCTCCTGTGGCTGATTGGACGTCCAGCTGTGTGACGCCCTGTATGATGTGATCATGACGTTTGTCCTCTGTGGCGCCCCCTGCAGGTGTTCCAGATGATCGTTGAAGGACACAGGAGGGAGGAGAGGAAGGAGGTGGGCTGTCAGAGTGAGGCGGCCGAGAGGAGGGACGCCGCCGTCCAGGTGGATCTGCTGACTCAGCAGCTAAGCTGGAGACACTCAGGTGAGACTCAGGGACACGTGATTTATAACCGTGCTCTCTGAAACACGGAGCTTCAAACTCATATCCAGTCCAACGTGTCTGTAAAGCAGCACTGAAAACAAACCAGCTGCGCGTGAAACACACAGTTACACACACTGACTCAAACACAGGAAGCCTGCCAACACACAGGCCGTTACGCTGGTCGCTATAGCAATGCACCATAGTGCAGCTGTAATAACAGTGTGTGTGACGAAGGGCTCGACCTGAGGAAGGAAAAACCTGATTCCACAGGCTAGACATTGGCCCAGGTCCCCTGTGGCACCCAGAGGCCACGCAGAGCCGGTCCACACAGATCCATGCAGAGCTGGTCCACACAGATCCACACAGAGCCGGTCCACACAGATCCATGCAGAGCTGGTACACACAGATCCGGTCCACACAGATCCATGCAGAGCCGGTCCACACAGATCCACACAGAGCCGGTCCACACAGATCCATGCAGAGCTGGTACACACAGATCCGGTCCACACAGATCCATGCAGAGCTGGTACACACAGATCCACACATACACAGCAGTGAAATAAACGGGGAAAGAGAAGCAGGACATACTGAGGCGTCTGTCTGCCCCTGCAGCTCTGGGCCTTCCACACAAGCTTCACTTTCACGTGGAGCTGATGAAGCTGAGGGTGGAGAGTCTTTGGCTGACGCCATGTTTATGATGGAGAAGGCGCTCCGGGTGGTTTCCTCTGAGGGCTCGAGCCGGCGGACGGACTCAAGGTGCGTCTCTGTGAATGTTGGGTAAAAGGGGGCTTGCCTCGTCGCCGGGCGCCACCTTCGGGTTTAGAGCCTGTGGGCGTCTCACTCACCCGGCCACAGACGTGGAGTCACGGGTGGAGTCACAGGTAGAGTCACAGTCCACGGGCTTTGTACTGAAGCCACTTCACAGGTGAGAAGATGGTGAACTTCCTGTTCCTGTCCCACACCCGCTGATTAGAAATACCTTCTGCCCCGGTAAACACACCTGAGCAGACACACTGTTTTCTTCCTCACAGATGTCTAAATTTACCCAGAATTCATTGCAGTGCTGACATTGAGTTATTAGTCGTGTCCAAATTCATGGGCTGCATCCTTCTGAGGACCCGGCCCACGTAGACCGCGAAGGCCGGGTCCTCAGAAGGTCGGGTAGGCCGGAAGTAAACGGCTGTGAAACTGGACGGTCGAGCCTTCAGATTAGCGTCACCGCTGTCTCGGTGGAGTTTAATAAACTCGGCCGTCTGCTCCTTGCTGTCTAAAATATAACAGGACACTGGAGTAAACTCTCGACCGTCTCACACTTCTGTTTAACCAGTTTTCTGTTTGACGTTTATTCAGCTGTGTGAAAACCAAGGAGGAACCCACCCGGGGGATTAATAAAGTTTTATTTAATCTAATCTAATAACTTTAATCTCAGCCAAACCGATTTAATCACGAGCAAATAAAACACTGAAAAAAAAGCCAAACAATAACATTTTTAGGTTGTCTAAGTGATTTATATATTACGTTTAACCTGAGTAGCAAAAGACCGCGGTGATCTGAACATGATGTGCCGGGAGTTTGCTGTTCTCGGTGGCTTCAGTGACCCTCGAGCTCCCGGCTAGCTGTCGAGCTGGTGGGTAACAGACATCTCCGAAAACGTCGGAGCACTTTTTGCAAATATGTGATATCTTGATAAACCGAGCAGACATTGGAAGTTTACACAGCCACATTCTCGCCTGAAAATATGTTAAAAGTTTGTCGGCTGCATTGGGAGGAGTCTACGAATTTGGACAGCCTTCGGCGTGTCGCTGTGATGTAATCGTTCTACAAATGCGTCCTCGGGAGGATGCAGCCCATGAATTTGGACACTCCCATTAACTGTTTGAAGCAGAGCGCGCTCACACGTACGCCTCTCCCCTCTCAGGTGTTCCCTGCCACTGCGGCGCCTTCCAGGTGGATGAATCAGTAGGGGGCGCTCTGCTGCAGCTCTGCAGGAGTCAGGCATCACGCTGCGGCGCCTACGGCACCGACTGCCCTGCCCTGCTACCCAGCGTGCCTCTGTTCTCCGAGCACTCTGTTCTGCCTCCCCCGACTCCTGCGGACGTCTCGGCTGCTCCTCCTGGACTCATCGCTCCCCTGAGCCCGGGGCTGGCCGAAGAGGAGGAGCAGGAAGAGGAGCAGGAGGTGCACGTACCTGAGGGTAGGTTTTGTAAGTGTCAGGTTAAATGAGATGTTTGAAGATCGAGTCCACTCAGAGCAGGAAGCCTTTAATCTGCTCATGTGTTCTTGACCTCCCAACCTTTCATCCTTCAGCCTCCTCTCACAGGAGATTGGCTCTCTGCATCAGTCAGTATCTGGGTTAATAATAATAATACTAATAATAATAACTTTATTTATAAAGCGCTTTCAAACAAAGTGCTGTACAACTATTTGAAACTAAAAAGATAAAAAAAATAAGAGCGATACATAGCAATACAGGTAAAAGACACAATACAAGTTAAAAACAGTAAAAATTTAAAAACTAAAAGCCACAGAATTAAGACTTGTAAGATAAGGTGAACAAATGTGTCTTCAACTTGGTTTTAAAAACCTCCACAGAGCAGCCTGCCGCATATCTTGAGGGAGGTTGTTCCACAGAAACGGGGCACGAAAAGAAAAAGCTCTCCAATTGTCTTTGTTCTGGCTCTAGGAACCTTTAGAGGGCCAGAGTCCTGAGATCGGAGAGCACGGGGTGGAACATAAAGGTGTAGAAGGTTGGAGAGGCATGAAGGTGCCGATCCGTTTAAAGCCTTGTAGGTGAGCAGCAGGACCTTAAAATCTGCTCGAACCTGACAAGGTAGCCAATGCAGAGATCTCAGAACAGGGTAATGTGCTCAAATTTCCCAGTTCTTGTTAAAATTCGAGCAGCTGCATTTTGCACCATCTGTAGACCTCTAAAACTTTTCTTTGGTAGCCCAGAAAGAAGAGCATTACAATAATCAATACGTGAGGACACAAATGCATGGACAAGAACCTCTGCAGTGTCGCTTGACAAAACTTGTCTGATTCTGGCGATGTTCCTCTAATGATAAAAGGCGGTCTTTGTTATCTCTTTTACATGAGACTCGAAGGAGAGCACCATGTCGAACCACACGCCCAAGTTTTTTACCTTGTTCCTGCAATTTATGACACTGTCATCAATTCTCAAGATGAAATTTTGGGACAAGTGCTGAAATTTGTGTGGCCCAATGACCATCAACTCTGTCTTATCAGTATTTAGGAGCAAGAAATTATCCGATAACCAGCCCTTAATTGCAGATACACAAGATTCTAGTTTAGAGACTTCAGCACAATTTCCAATGGTTAGAGGAGCATAAAGCTGCAGGTCATCAGCGTAACAATGAAAGGTTACATTAAAAGAACGTAACAGAACACCAAGAGGCAGCAGGTACATAGAAAACAGCAATGGTCCAAGGACGGAGCCCTGAGGGACCCCATGCCTCACTGCACAGGTCTCGGAGAGATCATTTTTAAAACTAACAGTCTGAGACCTCCCAGACAGGTGAGATCTCAGCCATGATAAAACATTTCCTGTAACTCCAATAAAATGTTCAAGCCTATCCAATAAAATGCAGTGATCCACAGTGTCAAACGCAGCACTTAGATCCAGCAGTGATAAAACTGAAGTGCGATCGTTGTCTGCATTTACCAGCAGATCATTTACCACTTTGACTAAAGCTGTTTCTGTGGAGTGATTTGGTCTAAAAGCAGACTGAAATGCTTCAAACAGGTTGCTTGTTGACAGACGCTCAGTGAGCTGCTTAAAAACCACTTTTTCAAAGACTTTAGATAAAAAAGACAGATGTGAGATGGGTCTATAGTTTGCGACCATGTCAACATCCAGTCCAGGCTGTTTCAAGATCGGCACTACCACAGCTGATTTAAAACATTCAGGGATGACTCCGGTCGTCAATGAAGTATTTAAAAGAAACAGAATGTAGGGTCCTAATACTGACCACAGTTCCTTTATAGCCCAGGCTGGTAGAGGATCCAAAGAACAGGTTGTACATCGAGCTGCTTTTACAACCTTAGTTAATCCATACAGGGAAATAACCTTGAAGTCAGAGAACAGTTTATCAGCACCAACTGGCAAAGCAGCTGAGTAGTCTGAGAACAGCTTGAGGAGGGAGTAATCTGATTTCTAAGTGTTTCAGCCCTGTCTCTGAAAAACGTAAGAAAGTCATGAGCTATCAGATTAGAGCAGCAGAGAGTTGACTTACTCTCTGTAAGCTGCGACACTGTGTTGAAAAGGAGTTTTGAGTTATGCTTATGACTCATGATGAGATTTGAGAAATAATTTGCTTTCGCTGCCGACATCGCTGATGGAAGAGAAGACAATGAGTCCTTCCAAGCCTGGAGAAATACTTCTAGTCGGGAAGATCTCCAGTGACGCTCGGCTTTTCTACAATTTCTTCTCAAGTTCAAGAGCTCCTCATTTAACCAAGGCATAGGGTTCCTTTTTTGACATTTTAATTTCCTTACGGGAGCAACAGAGTCCAGTAGTTCAAGAAGTGCATTATTAAGGTTCGCAGTCAAGGTGTCCACACATAACTCCTGGGTAAAAATAGGGTCCAACACATCAGGTAGATGTAATTTAACTCCAAGCAATGCTTCGGGGCTAATATAACGAGATGATCTGAGGGGCAAGTTTCCCCTCTCAGAAGCTGGAGATTTAGGGATTAAAATATCAAATAAAATTGCTGAGTGGTCTAGAATAGGCAAAACACAATTTTCAGTCATTGATACATTCAGCCCGTAGCCCAAGACAAGGTCTAGGGTGTGGCCCTTACGTGTTGGCCCAGACACAAATTGTGTGAAGTTTAAGGAATCAATTACATTTAAGAAATCTTTGACCAGGGGTTTATTCTCACAACACAGATGAATATTAAAGTCCCCCACTATAAGAATCCTTTCATAGTGAGCGATAAATGAAATCGGTTCTTTGTATTAATCAGTATTTGAACATTAACTTCCTTTTCTCTTCTCCTGCAGAGGAGCGACTCTGCTCTGAGAATGTGGCATTTAAAGAAAAGAAGAAGATGGTGGGGGGGAGGTGGCCTGATGGTGGTGAAAGACAAAAGTCATCACTGGCTGACAAATCGACCAATCACATCACAGGAAATGCGGCCGGGAAGAGGAGGAGACTAAAGATTAAGCTTCTGAAGAAGGATGAGGAGTCCCACACCAGCAAGCGAGGAGAGGAACAAACAACCCGGATCCAGGAGAGGAAGGAGAACGAGGGGCAGGAGGAGAGGGGAGGGGAGGAGAGGGGAGGGGAGGAGACCACGAAAGAAAGGGGAGGAGTCAAATCTGTCATAATAAAGACTGAGGAGGGTCGGAGACCAAGGAGGAGGATGGTTGGCCCGACAGTCAGATACCTGCTGGAGTCTGAGCAGCAGTCACATGGGCCAACAGCAGCCAATCACAGCAGAGCGAGCAGAGACGTGCGGAGGAGGAAGATGGGGAGGCCGAGGAAGGAGCAGAAGGAGCTGGATGACAGCAGCACGGTGGAGTCCTCAGCAGACGGAGGAGCAGAGAGATGGTGGAAGCTCTGCCAGGTCAGTCCTTCACTCGAACGTCACATCACCTTTGTTTCTCTGACCTTTGACCTTCGACTTTACCTGTCTCCAGGTGTGTGGTCTGAACTTCACCAGCCAGGCGTCTCTGGATCTCCACCTTTCTGTCCACAGACCGGCTTCGAGCTGCGCACAAGCTGCTGCTGACCAACAGCAAGAACAAACCAATGATGCGCAGGGTGATGCAGAGGAGAGGGAGGAGCCTCAGAGGCAGAGGAGGACAGTCTGCCAACCAATCAGGTACCTACTGGAGTCGGAGGAAGCATCACATGGTTCTGGAACAGCCAATCAGACCAATCAGGAGGCAGCTACCAAACCCACAAGGAGAGGAAGATCAAAAGATGCTGTTGGGGGCGGGGCTTCAGAGGTGATTGACAGGCCTGAGACTAATGCTAAAGACACAGGTCACATGGTCACAACAGGAGGAAGAGAGGAAGGAGAGGAGGAGCCTCACAGGACAAAGAGGACGATGGTTGGCCGACCAATGAGGTACCTGCTGGAGTCAGAGGAAACAGGTGGTGTCAGAACCTCCAATCACGATGCAGAAAACAAACCCACACAGCGCAGGCGAAGACCAAAAAATGTTTTTGACTTCAGTGAGGCTGGGGGCGGGGCTTCAAAGATGACTGACTCTTCTGATACTGAAGATAAAGAAACAGATCACATGGTCTCAACGGGAGGAAGACAGGAAAAGGAGGAGCCTCAGAGGCCCAGGAAGCTCCTCCTCACAGCACCCACCGAGGCTCCTTATTGGTCAAGAGACATAAACCGTGCGAGAACACGTCCCAGCTGGTTGGTCGACTACTGGACCCTGAACAGGAGTGGGAATGGAAGGAGGGGGACAAAGAGGAGCAGAGTGGAGGAGGACGACGAAGAAAGGGAGGCGCAACAAGTCTGTGTGGAGAAGGAGGAGGAGCCTCAAAGGCCGAGAAGGACGATGGTTGGCCCACCAATCAGGTACCTGCTGGAGTCAGAGGAGACAACACGGGGTTCAGGAACAGCCAATCAGACCAATCAGAAGGCAGCTAACAAACACACAAGGAGGACAGGAAGATCAAAAGACTCTGTTGGAGGCGGGGCTTCAAAGATGACTGACTGTTCTGACATTGAAGATAAAGACACAGGTCACATGGTCTCAACGGGAGGAAGACAGGAAGAGGAGGAGCTTCAGAGACCAGGAAAGACGGTCAGTCCACCAATCAGATGCCTTCTAGAGTCAGAGGTGATAACAGATATTTTACAATCATCCAATCAGGATACAGAACACAAGCCCATGTCTTCTGACCTTTACTTGAACTTTACCTGTTACTACAGCCTCTTTTTCTACCTACTCGGATCGACTCGCCGCGGTTTTCAGGGTTTCCCATTAGTTCATAGTTCCTGGTACCAGGTGCTGTTCGGCCGGCGTTCCAAGAAATTCGAGCAAATATGAAAATGTGCCCCTGATTGGCCAGTCAGTGGCTTCCCTCGATGAGTCGTGATGGCGTCTCATTCACAAAAATGAAAAGCGCCATTTTTGAAGTTGGGCAGCGACAGAAATGGCTACAAAAGCAATGCCGTGTTCCCGAGTCCGACGCCACAGACCGAGCGGCGGGTCCATCACGCCTCGACATCCACCTTTATTGGTGTTGCACATTAATTGCTATAACAATGACCATGTACATTAAGTACTTACCAGATTGTAGTGGAAAACCAGTCATGGCGAGTGGTTCCGAGTAGGTAACCATGGAAACTAGGGCTGGGTATCGTCACTGATTTCTAGAATCGATTCGATTTCGATTCACGAGGTCCCGAATCAATTCGATCCACAATTCGATTCGATTTGAATCGGGTAAATTTTGCCTCAGACAGTCAGAAATATAATTCTGATCACGTATCAGTAAATTTCCATATTTTTATATCTCTAAAAAGAAAGCTGACACTTGCGAGACTTTATCAAAGGTGTGAGCATCACAGCAGAGGCCTTTGTGTCAAAGTAACTGAGGATAAAACACAGAAAAACATGAAGGTGATTTTCCTGGCCTGGATTTTAACAGATGACCTTAAAAATATTCTGCAGTAGATCAAAAACAAAAGCAAACCATGAATCAACACATGAACATTACCTGATGCTGCTGAAGTGAAGCAGAGCAAAGTTACAGAGGTTTGATTACAGACACAGCTGAGAGTTTTGCAATTTTGCATCATTTTAAAAAGTTTAAATTTGTTCAGTATTGAACAGCAGAAATGAGGCTCTCTTTTCAGAAGTAAGTAAAAGGAAAAAAACAGCGGCCGACAGCCTGTAAACAACGGTAGACTTGTGCGTAACAAGCAAGCGAATAATGCAGAAAACAGATTTTAGACGGGAAACTGTTCTTGAAGTACAGAGAGAGAGCGAGAGAGAGGAGGAGAGAGCTGTGCATGAAGTGTGATTTTATCATGGTGGAAGCAAAACAGCAAAAATCAGAGTGAATTCTTTGTGTTTTGAGTTTCCATTAGTGATGTGCGATACCACTGATTTCCTTTCTGATCCGATACCAAGTAAAATCCAGGGTGGTATCGACGATACTGATCCGATACCGATACTCTGTACAAAAACGTAATGTTTCATTGTATTTCATAATACAATATAGAATTGCATTATGTAATTGTAATTGTAATAATAATATAATAATATAGCTTCACAATGATTACAGGACATCAGACTACTTGTTCTTATTGCTTAATGATGCAGTATAATCATATAGAAATAAAAAACCTGAAGTTGTGCGCTATTTGAGCATGTTGCCTGCCTGCAGCACTAAAGGACTCCATGAGAGACGTCTGTCTCGCCCTAGCAGCACCTGTCCCTGTCCTCCTCTTCAGTTCGCCTCAACATAAGCTCATCATATTCTGTGATATGATTTACTCTGAGGTGTTTGACAAGGGTTAGTGGTGTTGCCACAACACCTCACTGTCTTGCCACATGTATCGCAAACCGCGTCTTGGCTGTTTGTGGAGGTAAAATATGTCCACACATGACTTTGTTTACGCTCAGCCATTGTTGTAAGTGCGCACGCCAGGTGCAGTGTTGCCAACTTAGTGACTTTGTCACTATATTTAGCGAGTTTTCAGAGCCCCTTAGCAAATTTTTTTTCTAAAAAGCGACTAGCGACAAATCTGGTGACTTTTTCTGGTGTTATTGGAGACTTATTTATGACAACTTTTTGATGTGAAAGCGCGTATCGCTCTTCTCAACAAGCAGCGGGTGCTGCTGTGGGCACCTCGCCCGTGCCAAAGCGCTCACGGGCGGAGGATAGTCCTCCCCCAGCTGCTATCAGGGCAGGAGATGTTCCCACCTATGCGTCCAAACTGCAAATGAATCGCGTATGAGTGAAGCCTCTGCTCCCGCACTGACTGTAACACAATCAGTTCTTCTTTTACTGTTATGTTGTTTTGTGGATCACAAGGTTTAAAACTACTTAAACACACACAAAGTAACTCCACCAGAGTGCCTATTTCGGGTAACTTTTGCCGGTCCAAGCGCAGATAAAGGAATAAGGTTGGAATTGTGACATAAAAAATAAATAAATAAAAAAAACAATAATCGCTAAAAAAAAAAATAATAATAATTTGTAATTCTAAATAAATTCTAAATGCATTTAGGACGTTTTTTACTCACTTTATGTCTCTTCTTCTTTTCTCTCCTACAACGTGGGTTACAATGATATTAGCATGACCAATTATGCAAATTAGGCGATGACGTCGTTTAGCGACTTCTAGAGACTTTTAGCATAGCCAATAGCGATTTTCCTTACTGAGGAGTTGGCAACACTGGCCAGGGGCTGCGACACATTTATACAGCCGTATTTCGCATATGACTATGAAAGGCGTAAGAGGAAGTAGTTTCTTCCAATTTAGACGATCCGAATGATATAGTTTCTTTCCACTGTGTTCCTGTTAATGAAAAACTACAAATTTACCCCAAAGTACTAAAATATCGTTATTTTAATATGAGAATCGATTCTAGAACATAAATTACTGGGATCGGAACAATCGATATTTCAATATCGATCCGCACACCACTAGTTTCCATCTTTGAACAGAATCCTGCTCTCATTTACTGTTTTAGCTGTTTGGTGGTTGTTGAAGTTTTGTGAGGTTTAACCTGAGATTCTGGCATTTCGGGCAAAATAAATTTATCCAAGCTAGAATCGATTTTAAACGATAAATTGATAATCAAAACCCACCCCTAATGGAAACCTCTTCTTTCCCGACCTTTAGCCAGACTTTTCTGCCCCTTTTGTCTTTAGTTAGCTTTAATTAACCCAACGCTCACCTGACCTTTGTCTGACCTTTCCGCTCTGCAGGCGTCTGCCCTCCACCCGTCCGTCCACAGACCAAAGCGACCTTTCGGCTGTCACCTCTGCAACAGGAAGTTCAGCTGTGCCAGCAGACTGTTCCTGCACCAATGCGATCAGCACCACAGCAATATAGGTGGTCTCTACAGCAACGGATGTGGGGCGGCCCTGAGCAACGCCCAAGCTCCTAAAAACAAACAGGAAAAACAGACCACCCAGGATGACAAGGAGGAGGAGCCTCAGAGGCCCAGGAAGCCCCTCCTCACAGCACCCACCGAGGCTCCTTATTGGTCAAGAGACATAAACCGTGTGAGAACACGTCCCAGCTGGTTGGTCGACTACTGGACCCTGAACAGGAGTGGGAATGGAAGGAGGGGGACAAAGAGGAGCAGAGTGGAGGAGGAAGAAAAAGAAGAAAGGGAGGTGCAACAAGTCTGTGTGGAGAAGGAGGAGGAGCCTCAAAGGCCGAGGAGGACGATGGTTGGCCCACCAATCAGGTACCTGCTGGAGTCAGAGGAGGCAACACGGGGTTCTGGAACAGCCAATCAGACCAATCAGAAGGCAGCTAACAAACACACAAGGAGGACAGGAAGATCAAAAGACTCTGTTGGAGGCGGGGCTTCAAAGATGACTGACTGTTCTGACATTGGAGATAAAGACACAGGTCACATGGCCTCAATGGGAGGAAGACAGGAAGAGGAGGCGCCTCAGAGACCAGGAAAGACAGTCAGTCCACCAATCAGATGCCTTCTAGAGTTGGAGGAAACGTCACATGATTCTGGAACAGCCAATCAGACTGATCAGGAGGCAGTTACCAAGCTCACAAGAAGGAGAGAAAGATCAGATGCTGTTGGCCTCTATGAGGCTGGGGGCGGGGCTTCAGAGATGATTGACAGGCTTGACGCTAAAGTTAAAGACATAAGTCACGTGGTTGAAAAGGGCAGAAGAAAGGGAGACGAGAAGAAGAAGGAGCCTCGGAGGCTGAGGAGGACGATGGTCGGCCCACCAATAAGGTACCTGCTGGAGTCAGAGGAGCTGTCACGGGGTCAAAGAACAGCCAATCAGGACACAGAAAACAAACCCACACACAGCAGACGGAGCCCAAAAAAGGTTGGTAGCCACAGTTAACTGATCAATCAGGAGGCAGCTAACAGCACCTGCCATTAAGTTCTTAGGTCGACCATATTAAAGATTGAACCTATCTCTAATAATCAGCTATGTACCACAGGCTTTCAAGCTGGCTGTAGTTAAACCTTTACTTAAAAGGCATCTCCAGACCCAGCAGTCTTAGCTAATTATAGGCCAATCTCCAACCTTCCTTTCATATCAAACATCCTTGAAAGAGTAGTTGTCAAACAGCTAACAGATCATCTTAGACTTTTAGAGACTTTTTATTGTCATTGTGCAGTTTCTTGCACAGCGAAATTGGGTAGCTGGACCACAAAGGTGCTAAAGTAAAAAGAAGAGAAACCAATATACAACGAAGGCGGAAAATAAATAAATAATTAAATAAATAGAATAAAATAAAAAACAGTGTATATGTATACATATGTGAGTGGAACTATATACATGGTGTATGTGTAGGAAACATTGAAACAGACTGGGACCAAAATAATTGCACAGAACATGGAAAGACTGAGATATTGCACATAGATGATCAACAGCAATGTCAGGGTGGATGTGTTGGGGAAGTCTTTACACACTAGTTTGCATTAAGAGTTCTGACAGCCCACGGGAAGAAGCTGTTCTTTAGTCTGTTGGTTTTGCACCTGATGGATCTGAGCCTTTTTCCAGAGGGCAGGATGTTGAAGAGGTGGTGGTTAGGATGGAGGTGGTCCTTTATAATTGCCCTGGCTCTGGAGAGACATCTTGAGCTGGCAATTAAGTCCAGGGAGTTCTGATGACCCTCTGGGACCACACAGGGATGGCGTGCACCAGCACACTCTCGATAGTGGCACGGTAGAAGGACCGTGCCACAGAAGGACCTCTGCAGAGGAATGGCTTATTTGAAGAGTTTCAGTCAGGTTTCAGAGCTCATCACAGCACAGAAACAGCTTTAGTGAAGGTTACAAATGATCTTCTTATGGCCTCTGACAGTGGACTCATCTCTGTGCTTGTCCTGCTAGACCTCAGTGCAGCGTTCGATACTGTCGACCATAATATCCTATTAGGGCGATTAGAACATGCTGTAGGTATTACAGGTACTGCACTGCAGTGGTTTGTATCATATCTATCTAATAGACTCCAGTTTGTGCATGTAAATGGAGAGTCCTCTTCACACACTGAGGTTAATTATGGAGTTCCACAGGGTTCAGTGCTAGGACCAATTCTGTTTACATTATACATGCTTCCCTTAGGCAGCATCATTAGAAGACATAGCATACATTTACACTGCTATGCAGATGACACCCAGCTCTATCTGTGCATGAAGCCAGATAACACACACCAATGAGTTAAACTGCAGGAATGTCTTAAAGACATAAAGACCTGGATGGCCGCTAACTTTCTGCTTCTTAATTCAGATCAAACTGAGGTTATTGTACTCGGCCCTGAAAAGCTTAGAAATATGGTATCTAACCAGATTCTTACTCTGGATGGCATTACCTTGGCCTCCAGTAACGCTGTGAGGAACCTTGGAGTCATTTTTGACCAGGACATGTCCTTCAACGCACATATTAAACAAATATGTAAGACTGCTTTCTTCCATTTGTGCAACATCTCTAAAGTTAGAAATATCCTGTCTCAGAGTGACGCTGAAAAACTAGTTCATGCATTTATTACTTCCAGGCTGGACGACTGTAATTCATTATTATCAGGATGTCCAAAACACTCGCTGAAAAGCCTTCAGTTAATCGTGACCTTTCTCCTCTGCAGACGTCTGTCTTCCACAGACCGAAGCGACCGTTCGGCTGTCACATCTGCAACAGGAAGTTCAGCCGTGCCAGCAGACTGTTCCTGCATCATTGCGATCAGCACCGCAGCATCGTAGACAGTTCCCAAGGCAACAGAGTTGGGATGGCCATGAGCAGTGCTCGAGCTTCTGATGGCAAATGGAAAGAAGGAACCCAGGGTAAGAACGAGAATGGGGAGGAGCCTCAGCGGCAGCGGAGGAGGAGAGTTGGCCCACCAATCAGATACCTACTGGAGTCAGAGGAGTTGTCACATGGTCTTAGAACAGCCAATCAGAGTGCAGCAACCAAACCCACCCAAAGGAGAGGAAGAATGAAGGCTGGTGGTCTCACTAAGGCTGGGGGCGGGGCTTCACAGATGATTGATAGGTTTGAGGCTACCTTTGCCACAGAGAGACAGACAGGTGTGCACAGGCAGACTTACCTGGTTCACAGAGACTTGCAGGATTGTCAGGTGACCATCTCCCCCTGCTCTGTCACAATGCAGCGTCTCCTCTGATTGGCTGATGACGTTCTTGTAAAACATGTTTGTTTTAATTTTTTCTATGAAGTCTGGTTTCAGTGATTTTTAGGTGTGTGTGTGTCTGTTTTTGAACAATAAAATGAAATAATGTCCAGCTCCTTTTTTCTGTCCTGCTGTTCATGGTTTCTAATAATGAGGTCAAAGGTCAGGCTGCACCACCCATGGAACTGCATGATGTCAGAGAGGGGATATCCTTATGTGGTCGCGTCAGGCTCTGAGTAATCTAAATCAATGTGGGCCATGACCCCCTGGTGGACGTCACAGGTACTGCAGGTGAGCCTGGCGCCATCACTGCGTAGTACAAATATCACAAATGCTACAATCAAACCGAAGTATTCGAGTGTATTTAGCAGTAGTTCCAGTCCTGACAGAGAAAGTCCTCCCTGCAGAGTCCTCCATCATCATCATCGTCACTGTGTGATGAGTTTAAATGAGAATCAGTTTTCAGATTATATAGCTTAAAGTGTCACCATGACGACCAATCCTCATCCTCACACTCAGGACCACTGGAGGACGCCAGACTGCAGGACAGGTGTGGTGCAGGTAAAATCGGCCTCACTGAGAAAAACACAAGAACAGAGCTGTTTATCATCTAACACAGCACAACAGGCAAGGCACGATTGTCCAATCAGCAGCCTCCCTGGTAACACCTTTGTGTTTGTGATTATAAACTAGACTGATGCTGCTGTTCAGGAGTCTCCTCCACTTTCACTGCTAGCTCGCCTCATCTGTTAGTGTCACTGACCTCTGACTGCCCGCCTCAGTAACGTGACCTCTGACCTCTCGTCTTCCTCACTAGTTCAGCCCCTTTTGGCGCCTCAGTGATCACTCACATGCTGCCGTTAACTTCACACAGGTGAAGCACACCTTCAGTTTGGGACGGGCAGCCAATTAGACAGACGCTGGCTCAAAGGGGGAGGGGCTGCACATCTTGTTAAAGTCAGAGGGCTGCAGCTCGAGTCATTCTGCTGCGCAGTGTTATAAACATTACGGTAATGCTCCAGCTGCGGTCTTTGTGGGAGAAGGGTCTGGCTGCAGCCACTGGGAGCGCCATATTGGGACCTCCACAGTAGCCGGAAACACGTGACCTCCACAGTAGCACTGCATGGATCATCGACTGTGGAAACCTTGCAAGTGGATCGTAAAGGTTGGCACAGAGTCTTTCATGTATAAATTTGCCGTTAATAATTATATAATTTTAGAAATCATCTAGTTTGCTTACACTGATTACGTTGGCACTTTGTTAGCGTTACAACAACGGTCAGACCCCCGAGGTATCTAAACTTTAGTAAGGAATGTGCACTTTTGACACCTCTGGTTAGCATTTAGTGGTCAGTTTCAAACATATTTGATTTTTGCTTGTTATTGAACTACTTTTCACTATCTGTAACATCAATGCACATTGTTCCATTTACTGCATATTGCACTTTGTTCACGTCTTTCATTCCACCTGCATCAACACTGTAAAGTTTGTCACAAAGAGATTTATACATTTATAAATACTACTATTCTGTATTCCATTCTGTTCTGCTTTTTTATTGCCCAGATTTTAGTTAGCATTTGTTAAATTGTCTGTTATATGTCAATAGATACGTATGTCACAAATAAAAGTGTCTGGTAAATTATGTTTTTGTAAAGAATTTTCTCCCCAAATTTCTTACATGCTAACTGTAACGTGTTATTTCTGCTAAAACCTGAACTTAAATGTGTATATGGTGTTTATCTGTTTTTCTCTCTGTTTTAGATAAACATGTCAATTTGAATTCTGCCTCCAAGCCAGAATTGCAGGAATGCACCACGTGTTGGCTGTTTCACTGCCCTCTGTGCCCCACTTTCAGCCCTACTGTCAGGGCAAAGATTGAGGAGCAAATAAATGGACACATTAAAAATGCTTTGCCTTTAAAGGTATGTTGGTATTAAATATACCTCATAGTTAAAGTTATAAATATGCACTTCTTTTCAGCACTTCTGCAGTCTCTTTGTTGACTTAAAAGCTGCTTTTCACATTGTACAGTTCAGTTCATTCATCAGCAAGAGAAAAACGTGTTTTCATTAAATATTTTTTTTCCTGTTCACCACATTTCCTGACAGCTCTTGTGATCCACAACATTTTGCTTTCATTATTGAGGACGGCTTGGATATTTTTGTTGTTATGTACAATCTGATTGTTAGATAAAGTGATTGCATTCTGTACAACTACATTTACAGTTTTTTCTGATGGCTTTAACCCTAACTGTGATTCTTACAGCACAATTCCTAAAACTATTAATACTTATAGCAAAACCACTCACTGAGTTTGCAAAACTAAAAGCACAAACACTGCTTTGCACTCAGTTTGCAATTTTGTAACACACACTTTGCAAAACTGTAGGCACAATTCACTGCACAACACTCTTTTTGCAGAACTTTAAACACAACTCACTGCTTACACTCAATTACCAAATTTCCAACACACTCCTAGCAAAATTATACACATGTATGGCTATCATTAACACTATTTTGCCAACTGTCTGGCACACTTTCACATGTGAAAACTGTTTTAGATAATTAGTCCACTTTGCAATCAGCCTAAGCACTATAAACAGGCCACAGGTAAGCTGTCTATGTGGAGTACAATGGAAGGAGCAGTAAGAGTGAGAAGAGTGAGAATCAGAGGAGGCCGAGGGAGAGGACGTGGAGGTGAAGAAGCAAGAGGGTTAGAGGAAGAGGACAAGGAGGAGCAAGAAGAGGACAAGGAGGGGAAAGAGGAAGGGTAAGAAGAGTAAGAAATAGAATAACTGATGACATCAGAGCTACAATAGTGGACCATGTCATCAACCATGGGATGACCCTGAGGGAAGCTGGCCAACGGGTTCAGCCTAAACTGAGCCGCTACACTGTGGCAAGCATCATTAGGACATTTTGAAATGAGAATCGGTTAGTACTTTGTAGCACTGCCATACTCTAATGAGAAACACAACAGTACCAAACATGCAAAAATACTGAAATTGTTACTTTACAGAATTGCTAGACGTCCAGATGTTGGGGGCAGAGGCAGAATGTTCACTCCAGAGCAAGAGACCCATATAGTGAACATGGTGATTGCCAATAATGCAATAAGACTGCACGAAATACAGCAGCGCATAATTGATAATGACACCATCTTTCAAAATATACACAGTGCAAGCATTTCTGCACTAAGTCGTGTACTTGCGCGCCACAGAATAAGAATGAAGCAAATTTACAGAGTTCCTTTCGAGAGAAACACAGAACGTGTAAAGCAACTGCGATATGACTATGTGCAGGTAAGCTAGTGTCATTGGTTCTGAATTTGGAAGTGCATACTGTAGTGCTGTGCATGGGCCTGATGTGTTGCATTTGTTTTGTCTTGTCCAGAGAGTGATGGAGCTAGAAGCAGATGCAATGGGACATGAGCTACTTTTTGTAGATGAGGCCGGTTTTAACCTCAGTAAAACCAGGAGACGTGGCAGGAACATTATTGGACACCGTGCCATCATCAATGTCCCAGGACAACGTGGTGGTAACATAACCATGTGTGCAGCTATAAGCCAAAATGGTGTTGTTCACCATCATGCAACCATAGGCCCATACAACACTGCACACATTATTGCATTCCTGGACACCTTGCATGACATGCTCACTGTTCAGAGACCAGAGCAGACCCGATATGTCATCATATGGGACAATGTTAGTTTCCATAGGGCTGCTTTGGTCCGTACTGGTTTACAGACCACCCATCCTTCATGGCACTCAACCTCCCTCCATACTCTCCATTCTTAAATCCCATCGAGGAGTTCTTCTCTGCCTGGCGCTGGAAAGTGTACGACCGTCATCCTCATCAACAGGTAGCCCTTTTACAGGCAATGGAGGAGGCATGTGGAGATATTGACCAGGCATCATGTCAGGCCTGGATACGGCATTCAAGGAGATATTTTCCCCGGTGCCTTGGACTGGAGGATATTGCATGCGATGTGGACGAAATTTTGTGGCCGGACCCAGAAAGACGACATGATGTAGGCTGATTGTCTTTTTGTTTTCCTTTTTTTTGTGAAATTCCTATTTTGTGTTCTGACTTTGTCTTGGTTTTGATGAGTGTGAATAAACACCAATACTTGAAGTTTGGATCCTTGTATGTTTACATGACACTATGACAAAAGTGTGACCTCAAATTGACATCTGTACACAGAGAAAGCAAAAGCCAGATGTGTTTTGTATTCATACCATCAGTGTGCAGTTGGCGCATTGTGTGCTTAGTAGATGATGGCTTGTGCGTACTGTTTGATACGAAAACACCATTTTTACGAAGGTGTGAAGAGTTAATCTAGCTGTGTTCGCTTTTGCAAGAGAACTACAATGTTTTGATAATTGGGTGACAGGTTTTCTTATTTGTGTGTAGAGTTTTGCAAAAATAGCCAATAGTTACAAAAAATGTGCTTAAGCAATCAGAAAAAACTGTAAATTACATGTTGTTGTTTTTCTTTTTTTTCTCTCTTACAGACAAAATGATACGCCGGTGCACTTTCACTGCCCTGTCTGCAACATGACAGTCCTACAGCGTGGGGATATGGCAAGGCAATTATTGTCATGTCAGCATTCAGGACTCCTCCCCACTGAACTCTCCGTGGAGCCCCGCCTCCCTCCCGCTGCACTCTCCGTGGAGCCCCGCCCCTCTCCCGCTGCACTCTCCGTGGAGCCCCATCTCCCTCTCGATGTCTCGTCTCCAGCATCTAAACCATTTTCTGAATCTTCGGTAGAACATTCATGTGCTCCTCCCTCTGTGCTAAATGAAACTGCGGCTTGTGGAAAGTCCATGGAAATGAAACGCCCTCACTGTGGTCTTAGTCTTCTTACAAAAAAACTTCAAGGCTCACATGATGAGGAGGCATTCAAACAGATCAACAGATGTTTGCCTGGCCTGTCATCTGCAGTGTTTTTGTGTAGAGGGACTTCTTCCTCTTTGTTTTTCAGTTTGCAGAGGACATGGAGCTCTTTTTAAAAGCATGTGCTGACGAGCAGGGACTACAGGTCAATGCAATGTTTGACACTTAATGGACAGATGAAGGCACTGGCTGTTTGTTTGTGGTTTTTATGTGCTGTTTGTTTTTCAGTGTACGGCATTCCAGTTAAGCTTATTATAAAATGTTGTTCACTTGTTTCCATACTTATAGTAAGAAATGTAACTGTAAATGTAATAGCATTGTTTATACTTGTAACTTCAAAGTAAAAAGCTTACAGTTGCTATTAACATTAATGTGTTATCCTGTAATCAATAATATTTGTATACATTTTACATATTAACCCTCTGGGCTCTATCCTGACTACTACACTGCAGTGGACCAAAAGAATGACACAGGTTTGATCTTAAGGGTCTAATAGTTGTGTGTTGTGCATGACATTGCAACGCAAATATGTATTTGCAAGACAGACTGGAATAAATTGACTGCAGTGAATTTTTGTTGATGCAGACTATTGAGCTTTGAGTTTCCCAGTCAAACTTAGCTTTGAAGCACCTGCTAAAAACACTTTTACTTTAAAATATGGTTATAGTAAAAAAATCAAAGCTGCAGCACATACAGCAACAAAAACTGTTAGTAAATGTGTCCTGGAGTTTATGCAGGTGCAGAAAGTGCTGCTGCTGTAAGTAAGCCTAACAGCTTCCAGATCACGTATTTTTCTGGAAAGATGGTAGGAAGGGCATCACTGCTCATTTCTACAATCTCCCAGATCTTGGAATACAAGCCTTTGTCCCATGAAAATCACTTCACAGTAGTAGGAGTCCACTAAAACCTACAAATGAAGAGTGATCCTGGAAGAAATAGGGCACACACTATAGTGACCTCAACAATTGCAAGACAGCCTTGTCCCCGATGCTTATATGAAAAAAAAAAAATACGAAGATTTATGAAACCATTAGGACTTTATTACTGTTTTATCTGAAAAGTTACTGGTAATATATATGACCTAACTGGCATTTAAAGTGTAAAAAAAAGGATGTAGATAAAATTTTGGTTTTTTGATGAAAAGGACTGGAGCTAATTTAAAGAGTCAAGTCGGTAAAAGTAGATAAATGTTTTAATAAATATACATTTTACAGCATTTTGTAAAAAAAAAAAAAACATACACAAAAGTTGCCATTTTTGGCAACGAACAAGGTGAGAGAGAGTTTTATAGTTTTTGCTGTCCTTGAACAAAAATAATAGTGCACAATAATGTTGATGTTAATCAATTAAATGTCCCAGACTCTACTATTAATAATATAGTGGTCCCTCGTTTATCGCAGGAGTTACGTTCTAAAAATAACCCGCGGTAGGTGAAATCCGCGAAGTAGCCAACTTTATTTTTTACAATTATTATAAATGGTAAACGGTAAATACCATTTACCAATTATTATAGATTATAAATGTATTATAGATGTTTTAAGACTGTAAAACCCCTGACTTCATGCTTTATACACTTTTCTCTTTTGTTCAAACACTCTTAAAGTTCAAACCTTCATAGAAAGATAAGTCCAGTACTATGGAATGAAACCGTGCAAAACGTTTCGTCGGCATTGTTGTGTTTGTTGAGGAGAAAACTTACAAACATACAGCACAGAGTCACACAGCTAGCGATCGAAGATTTATGTAAATTTGACAAGCTAAACGCACTCTGTGCTGTACAGCAGCGGTCCCCAACCTTTTTTGCACCACGGTCCAGTTTAATGTCAGACAATATTTTCACGGACCGGACTTTAAGGTGTTGCGGATAAATAAAACAAAATAAAACAATACAGACAAAGACAAAAACTGTGGTATTTTGTAAATATAATAAATGCGAATTCAGCTGTGTAATTGTGTAATTTTATTAGCAGCGTCCTCCTGAAATGCGCCAACAACATTGAGAGTAACATCCTCCTCTCTGCCCCTTAATGCTCTCTGGGCGCTATGGTAACGCGTAAATAATCCTTTCAAAATAAGACACACAACTACAACACGGGAAAAGACCCAGGGAAACCGAGGAAAACCCTGAAAACCATACATTTCACACCCGAGGCTCAACTCTCGCGTTGACAAAACATGGCCACATGGCCACAAACGAGCTGAAGGGATGTTGATTTTTTTTTTAAATAAACCCAGAGTGTTAGAACACTTAGAACCAAATTTATTTTTCAGCAGCATCAATAGTAACAAAAACACAATTTAGTTTTCCCTGTCAAAGTCGATTTAACTGAAGTTATGTTTCCGGCTACTGTGGAGGTCACGTGTTTCCGGTTGCTGTGGAGGTCGCAATATGGCGGAAACCGGAAGTCAGTTCAAAACAGCCGTGGCGGGTCCCGAAGGAGAAGGAGCTCTGCTGAGATGAGCGAGAGCGGCGCTCAGGTGAGAAACCGAAGCCCGTGTTTGCCTGTGTGTCACGTGACCGCGCTGTTAGCGAGAATGACGTTGTGTGAGAGCGCTGTTAGCACCGCGTGACGGTAACTGTCAGAGGGTGTGTGTCTGCTTTCAAGTGATGTAGGACGAAAACAGACAGTTACCTGTTCGAGTTTGGTACAGGTGTGTTGCTGTGACCTTCACTGAGCAGAGCTCTGCACAGCTGGAGATGCTGCCGGAAACTCTGGCCTCAAAACACGTGTTTAGTTTGTAGTGTGGTACAGTCTACGTGCTGCAGCAGTGTGTAATGATCTGTACAGTGTATATCCTGGAGCAGAGTGTAATATGGTACAGTGTATATCCTGGAGCACTGTATAATATGGCAGAGTGTATATCCTGGAGCAGAGTGTAATATGGCAGAGTGTATATCCTGGAGCAGTGTGTAATATGGCAGAGTGTATATCCTGGAGCAGTGTGTAATATGGCAGAGTGTATATCCTGGAGCAGAGTGTAACGGTGTGTGCGTCTTGTCAGCTGTTAGCTCGTCTGGAGGCACGGCGCTGCCTGAAGGATATTGAGCCTCGTCTGTTTCCGGAAGACGGAGGACCCGACCAAGGTGACTGGCCACGCCCACCCACTCATAGCTGACACATGCTGTCAGTCAAGTGACTGTCTCACTGTATGTGTTGTTTCTTGCTCTCAGGTGCAGTGGTGGAGCTGTTTGGGCTGGAGGGCACAGGTGAGTTCACGATGCAGGAAGTGCCTCCACCTTTAACCTGGATGTAAACTCTGTGTGTGTGTGTGTGTGTTGCTCAGGTAAGACGGAGCTGCTGTATCACCTGCTGTGCCGCTGCGTGCTGCCGGAGGCAGCTGGGGGTCTGGAGGTGGATGTGGTGTTTGTGGACACCGACTACAGCCTAGACATGTTACACCTGGTCAGCATCCTGGACAGCAAACTGAGCGCAGGTATATGCACACGCACGCATGCACACACACACACACACAAACAGGAAGTTACACACTAACCCTTTCTCTCCGGGTCCTTAGCGCTGTTGGCCGGAGCAGACGAGGCGGCGCTGCGCTCATGTCTGTCCCGCCTCCTGTTTGTTCACTGCTACTCCTCCTCACAGCTCCTCCTCACCCTCCACTTCCTGGAGACCACCTTGTCATCACGGCCCACCCTGGCGCTCATCCTCATAGACAGCATTTCTGCGTTTTATTGGGTGGATCGCTGCGAGGGTGGGGCCAGCTACACCAAACAGGAGGAGAAGCTCAGCAGGTGTGCGGAGCTGCTGGGACGCCTGCTCAGGTGGGTCCACCGTATCCTGGAGTTAGACTGATTCAGGCTGCTCGCAGGTCATGCGTTACAGTGCGCTGCGTGACATCACCACCACTCTGAAGGCTTCCGCTGAGCTCTGATATGATCACGGTCACGTGCGCAGCTTTTCTCTTTCAGGTACGCCAAACAAACACATGTGCTGAGTGCCCCCTGGTGGTCAAACTGCAGTGTCAGCACCGTAGGTCAGGGTGTTGGCTGGTCAATCGCTCACGCTCTGACAAGTGTTTGTGTAAAATGTTGGTTTGTTCGTGTTTTGCTGGGTCAAATACCGGGCCTGAGTGGAGCCTGTGGTGGTTCTGTTCTGGACTCTGGCTCACTAATTTTCTGATTTTTGGCTCCTCCTACTCCACAGGGATTACAGAATTACTGTCTTCGCCACCTGTCACGCCATCAGGAGGCCCGGCGTCCCCCCCTCCTCCTCCTCAGACTCCGAGCGGTCGTACCTCTGCCGCTCCTGGCAGAGGCTGGTGACCCACCGGCTGCTGTGCTTCAGGCAGGAGCCAGGAAACAACATGGCTGCCGAAGGAGGACACGACCAGGAGCAGAGGAGACAGCAGATCTTCACCGTCCACTGCACCACCTTCTCTTCCAGGGTCAAGGCCTCCTGGAGCAGCTCCTTCTGTGTGACGGAGGCAGGAGTGGAGTTCCTGTCGGCGTCGGAGGAGAACAAATGTGCTGCACGTCAGTAACTCAGACTCTGGTCCAATCATGGATCAGGGAGATGTCCGTCATCTGGCTGAGGGACCAATCACATTTGAGCCCTCGCCGCAGACACGCCCCTCACAGCACAGACTCCGTTTACTTCATCTGCGTGTTTTTCTGTGTGATTTGATTCTGTGCTCTGACTGCTGCTTGGCCCACAGTGGAAACAGGAGCAGACTGTAATGAGCTGCACAGGTGGGACTGTACAGGGAAAATGGAGGGGGTGGGGTCAGGATGAGGTCATTGTTAGGGGCCAAAGGGTCAGCATTAGTGTTTGTGTTCAATAAACTGGACATGTATGTTGTGACCTGTGTGTTTGTTTCCACTCAGACTCATCAGCAGATTGTAGATTAATTAATTAATAATAACTGAGGTGGGTGTGGCGTCAGCTCCAGGTGCTGTCAGGTATACTGGTACTGTGGGCGGAGCTTATTCTCTCCTGTCTGACATTCATAATACATGAAACAGCGATCATAACCATCAGTTATCCAAGACAGACACGCCCACCACCGTCAGCATCCCTGTGATGAGGGTGATGACGTCACTGTCACGGACAGTTTGGCTCTTTTAAACTTTAGTGGCTAATAACCGGAACCTCTTCCTGCAGGCGTGGCGCTCTCGGGTCGACACTAACCTGACCCTTGACCCCGGCCCTCTGCTCCGTGCTCGGGCACGTGCCTGGCGCGGTCCGGATCCTCGCGCTCCGCTCCGGGACTTCCAGGTCTGCTGACAGAGCCGCTTCACCAGAGCAGTCCTCCAACTGATCCCTCCGCGGGGTCAGGCACACTTTTTACACAACACAAACAAATATTCCCGGTGCCCGCGTGGAGGCTTGCACACCGGCACTTTTCACAGGCCGATCCTCGGTACACGCCGCCCGTGTCTGGGTCTGACGGGAGCGTGCGGCCCGGCGAGGCGGGACGTGTTTTGCGGGGCCTACTTCCTCTGCTGGCACTGACAGGCGGTGGTTCGGTTGCTCCCAAACATGGCCTCCGTGACGGAGCGACCGCTTCAACTTTAATTTTTCGCCAGTTTTCGGAGTAAAAACCGCGCTTTCCCCTCCGTGCTCCGCCGGGAATGTCCCGCCGGAGACCCGGCCGTGCCAGGCGTGTCAAACGGAGGCTGAGGTTGGCAGAAGTTCGCTGCTGGCTTTGAAGTCGTCGCTCTAAGTTGGCTGAAAGCTGGAGAGGAAAAAGAGAATTGCATCGAATCAGTAAGGACGCTTCTTCCCTATTCTCTCGACACTCCCGCGGCTCGCTAAACGGCCCGCTTCCTGCCGCCGCTCCCGACCCGCCACTAGCGCGCCGCGGACCGGGCTGCTAACAGCTAGCCTGCACGCTAACGCTAACAGAGAAGTGATCAGTCAACTGGGCGGTCCGAGCGAGCTAACGGCTAAGCGCTAGCCGCTCCGGGCCGGAGGAAAGCCTTTAAACAGCGAGTTAGAACCACCGAACGGCTCTCGGTACCCTCACCGAGGCCGCACCGAGCGTGTGGGGCTGTGAGCGGGATCACAGGCGGCAGTACCGGGCTCCACGGCCGCTGTGACAGGCGAGCTTATTAGCATGCTAACCAGCAGGTTACCCACACACAGCCACCCAGCGAGGCTCACCTGAAACCTTAACCTCACCAGACACAACACTGAGCTCTCACCTGGTGTCCAGCGGCACACCTGGGCAGGTACACGCACAGCAGCTAGAAAAGTGAAAAACACACCAAAATATGCACTAGGTCCGTTTAGTCAGCACACTGTAAACACTGTGCACCTGTGCAGGTGAGTACTCTGACCAGCTGACACCAGAGAGCTGCACCTCATCGGTCCCGGGTTAAACAGCTGGATTACATTAATGTTGGAGCTGGCACACAGAGCAGAGGGATAATACCTACACAGGCAACAGCAGCGCTCACCTGTACCTGTTCCATCCGAGATTCAAACCTAATCTGGTTCCAATAATCCCACAGGTGCTGATCGAGTCAATCAGATCATCTGCTGGTTAGTTTTCACTGATTGATTGATCTGTTTGTCTGTAAACAGTCAGAATATGGAGACAGGTGTAGTTTACAGTCTAAGGTGGAGGTCCACAGGTCAGGCAGCTGTTGGTGGCGTGGATCAAAAATGAGACCAGCATCCACAAACACGAGATATTCTCCTTAAACTTCAAACATGCCACATGTCTCTTGCGCTTGATGGTGAATTCACCTGGACATAGATGTTTGCCCGCCTACGCAGCTAATCAGCCAGTGGGATTAAAGATGAGCTTGTGTTTTTGTTTACTTCCTGTGCCTGAACTAAACGGCGCCGTAAAGCCATGTTTCCGTGCCGTGTGTGCTGCAGCTCCTCCTCAGCTGCTTTTCTGCCATGTTTGCCGAGCTGAAGGGACCCCGCCGCCCGTCGGACAGGAAGCGTGGACGTTAGAGGTTAATTGTGTTTTAATGTCAGCTGTGATTTTGTGGAGATGATCACTGTGTTCGTTCCTCAGCAGAAGCTCAGATGCACTCGCTGTTTAGTTCAGCTCGAGCCAGCTGGGCTCTTCCCACCCCTGATTGGACGTTTGGAGGGCATGTGATCACAGGTCATTGAGCGGAACAGAAGCTCACAGAAATGAAGGTTCAAACTTCTCAGTGAGCACCTGTGCGGCTGTTGGCTTTGAGTCTCTGCAGCTTGCCATGCGGCAACACTTACCGAGGCTGATTTGTCTCCGTGAGGGGGCAGGACCCTCAGGATCAGTAATCTGGGTTCCGGTTGGTTGCAATGAGGCTAGTCTGGGCCTGCCGTCCTCTGCGTGTCCCCGTTTGTCCTTCCAGGTTTAATAAAGTTCAGGTGACCACGGTAAATAATCCAAATTAGGTCAGTGAGTAAAATAATCCCGGTTATGGTTTGCGCCATCGTTGAGCCGCAGCGGCGTCAGACTGAAACCAGGTCTGGTTAGTGGGGTTTCCTGCAATGAGACAGGGTGGTGCTGGCCTCCACCCGACAGCGGCACAGCTGAGTGTACCTCCTCAGAATAAAAACATTTTTAATGATCGTCGAGTAAAAACAACGAAATGTCCCACGGGAGCGTCTCAGATGGCAGCACCTGTCTCAGGGTCCTTTAACAACGCAGGATGCTGTGACACTGATCAACAGGCAGACAGGGTCAAAGGTCGCTCAGCTTCATGTTGCCCGAGTGGCTGGATGAGCTGCTGTGAGGTGGTGGCGGCTTCGTTCTGGTCCAGGCGGGTGCATCAGTTTTTGTTTCTGTTCACACTCAGAGAGACACAACGTAGTCGCACCTCTGGCAGCTCACAGGAAGTGGTTTATAGGGGACCGTGTGGCGCCTGGCAGAGGTTCAGCGCGGCCGGTGTCACTGAGGAAGCTTTTCTTGACAGTAACAGTCGCTCCTCGGCCCGCTTTAACCTCACCTGCTGCTTCAAACACCACTTACACCTGCCGTTCTGACTTTAGGGTGAGCTGAGCGGCGCTACGTGGGCCGCTTACACCCGTGTGCGATGATGGCGCCATAGCTGTTAATGGGCAGAGAAACAGACGGGAGAGTGTGGCGGCGAGGGCATGTGGCGGCGGCTGTGTGAATCACAAGCTCGAGGTTTAAACTGAGCGTGTCTGCGTGTGGAGGGTTTGCAGTCACGTGACCATCAGCGCTGCAGGGTTAGCTTACCGAGGCCCAGACACCGGTCGCTATGGAAATGCTATGGAAAACTCTGTGTTCCTGATTGGTTCTTGAGAACTTCCTTACTACAAGTTGTGGGAGAGTCTGTAGCTTGCTGTGCACCGTGCTGGTATTGGTTAGCTCCTCCCATCGTTGTTCACGTCCTCCTCGTTCTGTAGGAGGCTTTGCGAACAGTCTGACCTTTGACCTCTGAGGTGTGTTAATGCAGCACACCTGAGCGTCACTTACTGTTGCTATGCAGTCACCTGATCCTAAAGTTTGGTCGCGCAGCGTTTAGGAGCTGCTGAATCGTCCTCGTGGCGTCTGTACTTCACCTGAGCTCAGAGGACGCACAGCGCGCCCTCTCTGTGTGACCTCACACACCGAGCTGCTGCTCTTCCTGGGGGAGTCCCTGCAGGTGTCCAACATCTGGCTGTGTGTGACCTGTGTGTGTCTGTGCGTTGTCGTGCCTGAAAGTTTTGAGTCCTTTACATCAGCTTTGTAAACTTTGTGAGGTTTGTTCTCGTGTGGAATAGCAGGTCAGCTGTGGAGCGGAGCGTTCACGTGAGGAGACTTGTTTTATGCATCAGCTGCGCTCCTGTGTGAACACACTGTACCACATACAGGTGACACACCTGGTGGCTGTGCGGCTGTCCTGAGTTTATAGCGTCTGTGTTCCGCAGTTCACCGCCCAAACACCAGGGGGCGGTACAGTTTCTCTTCTCTTGTTTATTTGTTCTCTTCCAGCTTCCTGTCGCAAAAGTAACAGTAGAAGAGGAAGGAGGTGGCGGGCTGCAGTCAGGTTAGGGTGTAGGTTTCAGAGGGTTTGTGGGCGTGGCTTATGTGTAGTGTGGGTTTAAAGGGGAAGCATAAATCCCAGCTCCACCCTGTTCCTCACCTCTCTCTCTTTCTTTACCCAGAATGCCATCTGAGGCTCAGCCTCAGGAGCCTCGGGACAGAGGGCCACCCCCTCCCGTCACTCGGGCCGGCCGCAGCGCTCAGCTGGCCAAAGCCACTGCTTCTAGCCCCGCCCCTGAGAGGCGGCCCCGTGGGCGACCGCGGAAAGATGGGAGCAGCGGGCGCTCTGGACCTGCTGCCCCGCCTCCTCCTCCACCACCTCCTCCCCCTCCGCCCCCAAAATCAAGAAAGAAGTAAGTGTGTGGGTGTGATGTGAGTGTGTGCTCAGGTGTGCTCACCTGTTCCTGCAGCAGGTTGATCCGTGGTGCCTCCTCCAGCTGAACCACGTGGGCTGCAGGTTAGCAGCAGCATGTTTGGTATTTCTGCATAAATGAAGCAGGTGAGTCAGAGGGGAGGATCCTGGAGTCAGAGCAGGGTCAGCACTGATGTTTTAGAGCTTCACGTTCCTGATCCAACATGGTGCAGACCACCGCAGGCCACAATCGACACCTGTAAGAAGGCCGAGCAGCTCGGCAACAGCTCTGTGTGGTCCCACGAGGCTAACGCCACCTGCAGCACGGCGATGATGTAAAAGCACGACATTAACTGTGTTTAGAAACCACCGCGCTCCATTTTCACTTCAGAGTAACTGAGTAACAGCCTCCTTATTTTAGGACAGAAGCACATCAGAGGTCTGGAGTTTGAGTCAGAGGGTCAGAAATGTGTGGAAGCTAGCAGCGAGATCGCCTGAGGTGGACCCAGAATCATCTGCTCCAGCAGGGCGAGCCTGGACCTGATCCACACTCAGTGCAGGGGAAGTGATGCTGGAGGTCCTGAAACTTTGACTGTGTGTGTTTGCTGCTTAGATTCAGTCTGTGGAGGGAAGAGTCCTCACAGAGACAAATATACAGGGGTGTGTGTGTGTGTTGGAGAGGAAGTAGTTGAGTTGCATGCTGGGTAACGAGGGAGGAGAAGTCTGACAGGGGGCACGTGCTGGCTCCTGGTTTTACCTCCTGCCACACACACAGATCTCTGTTGTGATGTCATCATGTTTACCTGATTCAGGTGTTTCCTGATGCTCATTAGCCAACTGCTTAGAACGAATACACACACACGTTTGTAATTCTGTCTTTGTGAGGACCCTCACCGCCACAGGCTGATCGGGCCTCTGCGGTTAAAGCAGTCGTGAGTCTCAGCTGTGACCTGCTGGGCTACACGTGCGTTTCATCAGGACCTTCAGGCAGCTGTCTGAGGAGCCAACGCCGTCCTTGTTTCTGTGGGCGGAGTCAAACAGCTGTCAGAAAGCAGCGTCGGGTGCTAAATGTTGTTTTCCTGATTTCATTGACATTTTCTTTTTTTTTCTTTTTTTAATTTTGTGATGCTCGTTTCAGTCGGGTGATGATGTAACGCAGCAGCTGATCTCCTCCTGCTGTAACACACAAGTCAGGCATGGCGCTCACATCGAAGGGATCCAGATGTGCTGCAATGGCTTCAATGGGGACACAGCTGGAGGAGGATCCAGAGGGTTAATGCTGTTCCTTCACTGTGTTAACCTCTAACTGCTCTGTGTGTGTGTGTGTGTGTGTGTGTGTGTGTGTGTGTGTGTGTGTGTGTGTGTGTGTGTGTGTGCGTGCGTGCGTGCGTGCGTGCGTGCGTGCATGCAGGGGGCGGAGCCGAGGACGAGCTCAGGTAGAGGATGAAGAGAGCATGGATGCCACAGAGAAGAAGCCCCTCCAGAAGACAGGTGTGTAGAACCAGCTGGATGTAAAGTGTCTGTGTTTGAGGCTACGAGGTCTGAGTGTTGGAGGCTACATCAACACGTACACGACTATTTTTGAAAACTGAGATTCTCCATTTTTAAAAGAATCCTGTCCACATGTAAACGCCAAAAACGCAGTCAAATGTTGTCAAGAACATGCCAAATCCTAGCCGTGTACAAATGTTGGCCAATCAGAAGTCAAGAAGCCTGGGAGGGAAAGAGTAAACGGGTTTTAAGGACTTCTGAAAAGTTTTTGTTTTTCTTGAAAGGCAGCTAATTTTGTGTTTCAAATGTGAATAACCAAAAACAGTATTTTAGCTGGTGTAGACTCACAACTCAGGATTGAACAAAATGCACACAGCACACATACGTTCTAATTTAAAACATTTAAATTTAATCAAAACCGATGTCAGGATTTGGGCTGAGAGAGCGTCTGTGTTGGGTGGAGAAGTTCACTCTGACGCCTGTCTGTCTTTGTGTGAGTGTGTAAAAACTGCAGACAGTCAGATTAACAGCAACGTTTTGTTTCTATCCACCATTGTAAAAATTCGTCTCATGTAAACAATAATGTGGCGCACTGCATGACGTCAAAAAAGATGCAAACATTTGACGTTGTGTAAGTAATCTCTGTTTTCCTCATCCACATGTAAACACAAAAACAGAGTTTTTAAAAATCTCAGTTTTCAGTGATCGAAAACGTCGTGTACGTGCAGACGTAGCCTGAACCTCACCTGCTCAGGTACGCCCACACGAGGACATCTACACCTCCACCAGTGCTGTTCACCCGCTCTGACGTAAAACATGGTGTCATGCTGGAGATTAAGAACGTGTGATGGTGCCTATGTTACCCACAATGCACCTCTTGTGTCCTGCATATGTTTGTGACTGTGTGTGTGTGTGTGCGCGCGCGTGTGTGCGTGTCCACAGAGGTGAAGGCTCAGACCACACGGCGGCAGCGCTCCACCTCCAGGAGAAAATCCAAAACAAGCTCTGAACCTGCCCAGGACGAGCCCAGTCCTGATCCTGACCCGGATCCAGGACCGGTGCCCCCCGACCCTGAGCTGGCTCCCAGTGCTGAGGAGGAGGAGGGGGAGGTGGAGGACAGACTCCACTCAGAGGCTCCGCCCCTAGCCTCTAGCCCTCTTCTCCCCCCCTCCAGCCCTCCATCCCAATCCCATCATCTTGATCCTGATCCTGATACTGTGGAGGAAGACCGGCCCAGTCCGAGTCACAGCCCCACCCCTACGGATGTGGACTGCAGCCTGGTTCCCATAGAAGTAGAGGAGGACGGGGCCGGCCCCGTGGAGCAGAGTCCGGCCGTCAGTCCCCGCTCCAGTCCTCCAGTGTCCCCCTGTCTGCGGTTGGAGGACGAGGACTCGCTGTCCCCGCTGTTCCAGCGGTCTCTGTCGGAGGACTCCGGGGGCTCGCCCACCCCCAGCCTGGGACACACCAAAAAAAGGTGAGTGCTCGTGGACCGCCCTGCACACCCACAACGGCACTCAGCAGGCAAACCGAGGAGGCTTTTGTTTTGAAAGTCTCCAGATTTAATGTGTCTCCGGTCAGACGATTCAGAGTATTTCCAAGATCTGACGTGACTTTGTGATGAACCTGATTCGTCACAAGCAGATAAATGTCTGTGTCATCTGTCAGGTGACGCCTCACCTCCTGAACGCATCGTTTTTTTCTCCCCAGGCTGAAGCAGTGTGCCTTCTGTTACCACGGCGACGAGCCTCCTCTGGGCCAGGGCCGGCTGGTGGTGTTCGGCCCGACGCCCGGCTACATCCCGCTCCACATCCTCAATCGCCGCGCCTCCTCCGACCGAGACAACGACTGCCACGACCACTGCTACCGCGGCAGCCAAGCCCCGGCCACGTAAGTGACATCACTTCCTCTTTCCCCTCTCCTTCCAGAGACACCACAGTCACGAGCTAACCATAGACCTGTGTGTGTGTGTGTGTGTGTGCGCGCGCAGGTGCTGCAGTCCAGAACAGTGTGGTGAGTACTCTCCGTTCACTGAAACAGTTCCAACCTGATCGCTGTTGTTGATGTTTGACTGTTCACTGTGTGCTGGTGTTTCAGAGTCTTCCTCAGAGTTCCTTAAGCAGCTTGGACCCATCGGCCTTCCTCATGACATCAACGTCCAATCACTGTTTGACCCCACAGGTACCTCCTCCTCCTCTTCCGCCTCCTGTTCTCTGTGTGTGTGTGTGTGTGTTTTAAACCTCCTCTGTGTGTGCGTGTACAGGTCAGTGCTGTGCTCACCTGCAGTGTGCCACTTGGTCAGAGGGGGTGTGTCGAGGCGAGGGACAATCACTGCTCTACGTGGACAAAGCCATCGACACAGGAAGCACACAGGTGGGTTTTCACGGCGTCTGGTCAGTAGCCCCTCCTCCTTGTGTAGCTCAGGTAGATGAATATTGTGCATCAGCTGAAGCGCTCGGTTCCTGGGTCTGTGAGTCAGACTGAAATAAAAATAGGAGAATACAAAGGTTTACCCACAGTTTCCTCCCTAAACCCCATCTATCTCTCACCTGTCCAGGTGTGCGTGTTCTGCCGGCAGCTCGGAGCTTCGCTGCGTTGTCAGGAGATGGACTGTGGGCGGTGCTACCACTTCCCCTGCGCTGCTGCTGCCGGAGCCCACCTGGACTGGAACCAGAGGCGCACACTGTGTACAAGACACGCACACGCAGGTAAGAGACGCTGACTGAAGCAGGTGTGAGGTTGTGATGTCATAACGTGACGTGATCATGTCTCCTCAGGGTCCTCGCCACCCTGTGCTCTGTGCTCTGGCGGCGGTGAGCTTGGCAGCCTGTTAATGTGCTGTTGTTGTGGTAACCGTTACCATGGCAGCTGCGTGGACCCCTCTGTGGCCCCCTCCCCTTTCTGCCGGGCCGGCTGGCAGTGTCCTCAGTGTCGAGTGTGTCAGAGCTGCAGGTAACACACATGCAGAGTTATTGACTGGGGTGAGCAGGTATTTGAAGATGGAGTAAAGAGGGCGTGTCCTCAATGTGAACCTCCACCTGTGCTCTCTGTGTGTCAGGCTGCAAGGCGATGAAGCTGCGTTGTTGGTGTGTCAGCGCTGCGATAAAGCCTACCACACACACTGTCTCACACCACCTCTGGATCACACGCCGAGCACCGGCTGGAGCTGCAAGGTGAGATAAACACACGCGTACACACACTGCTGTGTGTTGAACTTTGGATGACCCTCACAAACCCCTCCCACCCCTCATCTTCTCCAGAACTGCAGAGTCTGCTGCCGCTGTGGTGTCAGGTCATCAGGCCAGTGGGCCAATCACCTGTTTCTGTGTGAGTCGTGTGACCCAGCATTGCCCTGCCTTCTCTGTGGCCACACCCCCGACCTCTACACACCACAGGAGTGCGTCACCTGTGTCTGCTGCTATAGGTACACGAGCACCATCTGTTTCACTGAGGCTGCTTCACAATAAAATCCCTGAACTGAAGAGAACCAACATGGCTTTTATTGTGAAACAGGAATCCAGTGGTTCTCATATATGAACTTAAGTTACTTTTGTGCCCTCACTGCACGGCCTCTGTGGGCCTCTCTGGGGGGCTGTCTCAAAGGTTTAAAACCACTGGTGGTAGCTTTTATTAAAATATGCTTTTATTTTGACAGTGATGAAGAGAAAACAACAAAACTATTTTGTTTTGCAGGTTTGTCCATGCAGACTGCATCATCCAGGCCGGGGAGGGCAAGGTGGGGTCCGAAGTGTACATCTGCTCCACGTGCAGACCTCAACAGGAGGAGCCAAACCCACACAGTCCCACATTGGCATCAGCTGCCGCCCTTAGCCCCTCACAGACTCCACCCAGTAGCATTCCACAGCCATCGGTCTCAACGTGCACAGAGGCTCCACCGGCCAGTCCTGTTGGTCAACTCGTCCCTGAGGAGCCGCCACAGAGAACAACAAAGTCCCTCAGTGCACCATCACCACCAAGTCTTACGTCATCTCACACCGACTCCCAGGAGCTCCTGAATAATCCACTGTCAGTTCTTCCTCAGTCTACAGGGCTCCAACAGAGTTCTACAACATCTCACCCTGAAGCCAGTGAACCCCAACAGAGTCCTCTATCGTCTCATTCTGAGGGTATGGAGACACAACAGAGTTCTCTGCCAGTTCTCCCTGAGTCCACAGAGCTCCAAGGAAGTTCTGTATCATCTCAGCCTGAAGCCACGCTTCAACAGAGTCCTCCACCAATTCTCCCAAAGTCCACAGAACTCCAAGAAAGTCTTTTATGTCACCCGGTTTCTGCCAAACTCCTAGAAACTCCCAAAGTTCTCCCACAAAGTGGATGGAGCATGGAGTTGGAACAAAGCCCTTCACAATGTCAAACTGATCCCACAGAGCTCCAACAAAGTCCTCCACCATCTCACCCGTATCCTGTGGCAGTCCAGCAAAGTTCCTCACTAGCTCTTACAGAGCTCCCTCCTTCTGCTGAACTCCTTCTGAAGAGTTCTTTACCATCTAGCCCTGTTCTCAAGGACCTCCAGCAAAGTCCTGCATCATCTCCCATTGAGCTCCAACAAAGTTCCTCGCCTACTCCTGTAGAACACCAACAATTTTCTGCACCGTCTCCCAAAGAACTCCCAGACAGTCCTACACCATCGCACCCTTTTTCCACAGAGCTGCAGCAAAGCCCTCCACCATCTCCCAAAGAGCTCCCATCTCAACTTGTTTCCATGGAGCTTCAACCAAATTCCTTACAAATGCTTAAAGAGCTCCAAAATCCTGCACCATCATGGCCTGATTCCACAGAGCTCTGGCAAAGCCCTGCACCATCTCCCACAGAGCTCCAGCAAAATCCTCCACCATCTCCCAAAGAGCTCCAGCAAAATCCTCCACCATCTCCCACAGAGCTCCAACAAAATCCTCCACCATCTCCCACAGAGCTCCAACAAAATCCTCCACCATCTCCCACAGAGCTCCAACAAAATCCTCCACCATCTCCCACAGAGCTCCAACAAAATCCTCCACCATCTCCCACAGAGCTCCAACAAAATCCTCCACCATCTCCCACAGAGCTCCAACAAAATCCTCCACCATCTCCCACAGAGCTCCAACAAAATCCTCCACCATCTCCCACAGAGCTCCAGCAAAATCCTCCACCATCTCCCACAGAGCTCCAGCAAAATCCTCCACCATCTCCCACAGAGCTCCAGCAAAATCCTCCACCATCTCCCACAGAGCTCCAGCAAAATCCTCCACCATCTCCCACAGAGCTCCAGCAAAATCCTCCACCATCTCCCACAGAGCTCCAACAAAATCCTCCACCATCTCCCACAGAGCTCCAGCAAAATCCTCCACCATCTCCCAAAGAGCTCCCACCTCAGCCTATTTCCACGGAGCTTCAACCAAATTCCTTACAAACGCTTGAACTCCGAAGTCCTGCACCATCTGAAAATGCAGAGCTTCAACAAGGTCATCCATCATCTCCCATAGAACAAAGTTCCTCATCACCTTCAGCAGAGCTCCAGCACATTCTTGTGCTGTCTCACACTGATTCCACAGAGCTCCCACAGAATGCACCATTTCCCAAAGAACTCCTGTCAAGTCCTGCACAATCTCACACTGATCCTTTGGCACCTTTAACTGCACATCCCCCACAAAGTCCTCAACCATCTGTCACGGAGCTCCCACAGAGTGCTGTAATTTCCCATCCTGATCCCATGGAGCCCCAACAAAACGTTGTACCTTTGACTGCACCTTCTGTCATAGAACTCGAGCCATCTCCCTCTTGTCACACAGCATCCCATCGTAATCAAGAAGAGCTCCATCCTGATGTGGCAGAGTTTAGAATAAGCTCCTCACCATCTTGCCCTGATCTTGCAGAGGCCCATGAAAGTTACTCAGCATCCCACTTGGATTCCACAGATGACCAGAAAAGCTGGACCCCATTACACCTTCAGCAGAGTCCTGCACAGTCTCACTCTAATCTGGCAGAACTTGAGAAAAGTACTGAGCAGAATTCCACAGAGGGTCAGTTTATGGACACAGAATCTCAGCAGAGTCCAGTACAGGGTGGTCCCACGGCTTGTACCCTTGCACATTTTCTACACAGCCCTTCACCTCACAGTCCTATCAAATCAGGGCTGACTCCTCCCAGGGTGGAGCTGGGGACAGAGGAGGCTCGGCGCAGCCTTCCACCACACAGTCCTGCACAGGACAATGCTATGCAGCTCAGTGGATCACATAATCACAGCCTCACAGCCTCACAGCCTCAGCACAGTGCTCTACAAATGGACTGTAGTCCTGTGCCACATAGTCCTGTGCAAGCTGGCATGAGGAACCCCTCACAGGACACTGAATCTACACTGGACCAGGAGAGCCCTGGATTGAGCAGCCCTACTCTGCAGTATGGGGCTGCACAGGACACGTCTACACTGGACCAGGACCTCTCATCGGCAGCAAGATACGCCTCAGCTCCATGTAGCCCATCGTCACCACCACTCAGACCTAAACGGTGCAGTCTGTCCCAACCTGCCAGCCCTGCTCAGGCTCTCCGGTCTTCACAGCTTAGCTTACATACTTTAGAACTTGCTGCACATTCAACACTCACACAGGAGTCCACCCATGCCACACAACATGACTCCTTGAAACATTGCCCTTTGCAAAAGAGTTCTAGCCCTGATGGCCAAACACTGGAAAATAACCCTCCTCCCCTTAACCCCACCTCTAGCCTGGCCACAGTGCCCCCTGAAAGTAGCACGCTCAGTCCCGGTCATTCCAGTCCCCCTCATGTCCTAGATTTCCAGACACCAGAAAGCCTTTTTCACATTAGCACTTCAGCCAAACACAGTAGCCTAGCTTGCTCACCTTGTGCCGGTGAAATGGAGGAAGCTCCTCCCCCAGCTAGCCTAATTCATCAGAATCTTCACAACACCCCATCGCTCTGCATGGAAGTTGTTGAAGGAGCTAGCCCCACACATAACCAGGCCAGCTCAGCTTGTGCCAGCCCCACTCGTGCTTACCAGATGCCTACAAGCCCAACCATGTGTCTTGAAGGCCACCCTAGCCCTGTGCCAGGGGAGAGTAGCCCATCAGCAGCGCTGGCTGAACCCATCCACCTTGCCTCCTGTCAGGATGAGGAGATGGAGGTAGCTACCATCCAGCCAAGTGATGGTGTTCAGTCAGAACCTAGTCCCAGTCAACCAGACAGTCCTCAGCCTGACCTTGCTTACTCAGAAGCCACCGGTGGCATTGTTTTGTCAGGTCATGAGCATGCTCAGGAGACAGAAAGTCCCCCTGGTCAGTCAAGTCGGCCACATATCCAGATTTCCTTCAGTACTTCACACCTGGCTGCAGTACAGCCGTCAAGCCCTCCACCAGCTTCTGGTAGTTCAAGTCCTCCACACTGTACACTGAGTGATACCGGCTCAGAGAGGAGTCCTGTTCGTGCTGAAACATATCCCTGTTCTGCTAGTGTAGCTGATGTTCACACCAGTCATAGCCCAGTTAGTCCTGCTGGTCAGGCTAGTCCTGCTCATGTAGTAGTAGCTCACTCAGGCCCAGTGCAGACACAAACTTCCTCATTAGCTAGCACAACTCATAGCAGCCCTGCACATGCTGCTTTTGCCAGTGTTAGCCCACCTCGCAGTCCAGCTCCTGACACTGAAAGTAGTACTAGCCTTACTGAGGCATCACTGAGCCCCACTAGTCCTGATGTGGACACAGTTGCTCTTTCCAGTGGGGCTCAGCCTGATATGGGTGCTGATAAACCTGCAGACTGTATCAGACAAACAAGTCCTGCTGCCTCTGTACCCGACGACTCAGCTGCTGTTAGCCCCAGCCAGATTAGTCAGAACCAAGTCAGCCAGTCCCCAGCTGGTACTGCAGTGGTCCCCAAAGAAAACCACCAGTGCACTGCCTCACCAAGCCCCCTCATCCCCACTGATGCTACTTACACTCAGGCCAGTCTGAGTCCTGCTAGCCCTGTCCATGCTAGTCCCACTCAGGATAACACTGCGATGCCTAGCTCAACCTCTCCCAATGAGGCACCTCTTAGTCCCACATGCCCCGCCCCCTCACAGATTAGCCCTTCTCAAACAGTCTCTTTTGACACTCTGCAGGTTCAGCGTAGTCCCTTACACAGCCCAGGTCAAAGTTCTACAGGTGTTCATATGGATCCAGGTTTTAAACAGGTCACCACAAGTCCAGGCTCCGTGAGTCCTGTGCAGGCAGAGCCTGGTCCCGGTCCCCTGAGTCCTGTGCAGGCAGAGCCTGGTCCCGGTCCCTTGAGTCCTGTGCAGGCAGAGCCTGGGGTCAGACCTGCTTCTGCCAGCCCGTTCCACTGTGAAGCCAGTCCTGCTTGTGATTCAGTTAACCCTGCTCCCTCAATAACCAGCCCAAGTCCTGGTCCTGCTAGTCCCGTGAAGCCAGAACAAGGTCCTGGACCTGAAGGGATGTCTGATGGCACCATGGGTAAGTATGAGGGAGAGTGACTCAAAGTTCCCGATTAACACACGATCTGTTCTGAGGATATCTGCTCTTTTTGTTCACCCAGACACACTGAGCACAGAGGAGCAGCAGGAGGAGCAGCCTGAACACACATCACAGGAGAGCCTAGCAGAGGAGAAGCCTGTGGAGAGGAGCGAGGGAGGAGAAGAACAAAACCAGAAGGTTCTGCCCAGTAGCTCCAGCGGTCTTAAAGGTTTGCTTTGCAAACACGGAAACATAACCAATCCAAACTCTTAAATGTTTACATTGACTTCCCTTTTACCCAGGCTGGCTCCGCCCGCTCCATCGTTGTGACTGTAACCAGGAAGATCCTGAACCTGCATCAGTATCTAATGTGTCCATGTTTGTGTCTCTGCAGGAGTCCAGGAGACTCAGTGCCCCGCCTCCCCCATACCCACGCAGCAACCTGTGTCCTTCCCTTTGCCCTCATCACCTCCATCTGTGGGAGCTGGCTCCCTGGAGGCCTCCCCCCATCGTCACTCCCAGCCCACCATTGTAGAGGGCCTCCCACAGGAGGAAAAGCTTCCCGGTGACTTTGGACTTACGGTGGGGCTGAAGGACCAATCGCCTCTTTGTCACATGACATCAGAGTGTGATGGGGGTCAGTCACAGATCCTATATGAACCTGTTGCTTTGGTAACAGAACCCACCGAAGATGAGCACCAATCACAAGCTGAGCCTTCACAGGAGGAGGAGGAGGATCTTTCTGAAAGAGTTCAGCCGTCAGACGGTCAGCCAATCACTGAGGAGCACTCAGACATGGAGGAGGAGCCAGTGAGCCCCGTGCTGGACTTGGACCCCTCTTTAGACAGAGAGGTGATGGAGCTGATGACATCATCGCCTCCCCCGTCCCTCCTGCACCTGTCCTCGCCATCCTCATCGCCGCTCCTGCGCAGAGGGAAGGGTCGCACCCTGAGGCCTCCTCCCTGCTCCCCCCGGCTGTCTGATGACCTCTCCATCCGCCTCAGACAGTCTCCCTTCTCCACTGAGGCCTCCCCAGAGACCTCCCCTGCAAGAGTGCCCATCACGCCGCCGCCGCTCACCCCACCTTTGCCTTCTCTCAGGACTTCCCCCCTAGCTAGAGAGTCTCCACCTCTCTCTAAGGTAAGCGGCAGCCTCCTCCTCTTCCTCGCTCACTCTTGCTCCTCTTCACTTCTCCTTTTGTTCTGTGTGCAACCTCAGGCTCCTCCCACCACTGTGCTCTCCCTCACCCCAAAAATCGGCATGGGGAAGCCTGCCATCTCTAAGAGGAAGTTCTCTCCTGGCAGAGCCCGGGTGAAACAGGTTGGTGACCTTTGACGTGTGTGTGTGTTTCCTTTACATATCGATTGTTAAAAAGAAAAAGCTGGAGGTGAAATTCAACAAACCTTGCACCTCTTGTCTCTAACAAGCTCCTCCTACTGAGTGACACATTATAGTCAAGTTCTGTAGCCAGTTAGACGACACAGGAGCGCTCTCAACGCTGCTGCTTTTTATTCCTGCCTCCATCAGCTCGCACCTCCAAGGGCGTGATGAGAAGCAGGTTACCATCAGTGTGCTTCATACTCATCCTCATCCTCACCTGTCAGCCCGGCAGGGCATGCCCGACACACGCCCTCACACAGACGTGCACACATTCACACACGTGTCATTGATCGCGGCGTGTTTGTTCTGTGCACATCGAGGTTGTTCGATCAGCGCGTTGGCTGCCGTCAATACCCAGTGTGTGTGGTTGCCATGGTAACATTGTGTCGTCATGAGTTCTTTTTTCATTTTGTGGCCGTTACATTTATGTTACTGCATTTTGTCCCCACCTCCCCCTCTCTTCTTCTCCTCCTCCTCCTCCCTCTCATTCAGGGCACGTGTTGGAGTAGTCGCAGGGCGGTCAGCCCCCTCTCGTCCTCCCAGGATTCCACGGGGGAGGGAGGGTGGGACCCTAAGCCCCGCCTGCAGGACTCCCCGCTGTGGAGCATGAGAGTGGTAAAAAAGTGCACCCTAACTGTCACCGGCTGTGACTAACAGCAGCTTACTAACGCTGTCTCTGCTGTGGGTGTGGGAAACGAGCGCACGCTGTGCTGCCTGTGTGCGTGTGAGAGAATGTGTGCTTCCACCCTGCTGGGCTGCAAAGGTCTCCAATCAAACGCGCCTGCGGGTCTGATCATTCTGTCATGTTTGTTTTCCGTGACGTCCTCAGGAAGTGAATCCTCAGAAGGACGCCATGGCGGCTGCAGCTGCTTTTAACACACAATTGTGTCACTTTTTCCCGCCATTTTAATGTGGCCGTACTGTGCGAGTGGCGGCACCTTTAGCGGCGGGTGTAAATACAAGTGACTAACACAGAGGCTATACTGGCGCCGTGAGGAGTAACGCCAGCGTGACTAAATTGAGTGTGGGGTGTTCGGGGACTAATGGAACAGCTCTGATTCCTTGGAAGTTTTGAAATTGATCTTACCAGTGTTTCCATGGTGACAGCTTTGTGACATCATGGATTTCCTCCTAATTCTCCTCCTTCCTCCACCCGCCTGTCTCCTCTCCTCAGGGTCGTGGTTCCGGGTTCCCGGGCAGGAGGAGGTCCAGAGGAGGCGGCATCGGAGGAAGAGGGGGGAGAGGAAGAAGCCGACTGAAGACTCAGGACAGCGTGACTGTGTCACCGGGAGTAAGGGCACACCTGCACACTGATATGTCCATGATAAATGACCACAGATTACTGATTACCTGTGTGTGTGTGTGTGTGTGTGTGTGTGTGTGTGTGTGCGTGCGTGTCAGGCTGCGTATGTCGAGGCGTTCACAGCAAAGGAGGACGAGGAGAACTCGATGCACAACACTGTGGTGATGTTCTCCACGTCGGACCACTTCACCCTCAGACAGGTGTGCTCACCTGTGTGTGACATCACTTGTGTAAGCAGTGATCATGTGACATGCAGCAGTTAACCCGTGTGTGTGTGTGTGTGTGTGCAGGACATGTGTGTGGTGTGTGGCAGTTTCGGGCAGGGCGCTGAAGGTCGGCTGTTGGCGTGCTCTCAGTGTGGACAGTGTTACCATCCTTACTGCGTCAACGTAAAGGTCAGTACTCGCCTACCTGTAATCTGATTACTTCCTGCCCCCTGGCTCACTGTTTGAGTGTGCTGTCTGCAGATCACTCGGGTGATTCTGACCAAAGGGTGGCGCTGTTTGGAGTGCACGGTGTGCGAAGCATGCGGTGAGGCCAGCGACCCTGGGCGACTGTTGCTATGTGATGACTGCGATATCAGTTACCATACCTACTGCCTGGACCCGCCCCTCCTCACGGTGCCTAAAGGAGCCTGGAAGTGCAAATGGTGGGTCTACCTGTCGCTCACCTGTGTGTACGAGGAGGCGTCTGTCAGATCATCTGATCAGCCCTCCCTCATGACTAAACGTGTCTCCTCATGTGAGTGAGACGATATCACCATAGCAACCAAGAAACACATTGGCTGAGAGCGTTTCCTCATGTTTGATGTCACATGACAGGACACGAGGTTCCACCAACCCTCAGCCTGTCAGAGCTCAGACTCTAATCACATGACGTATAACACGAAAGGTAAGAGCTGACGGGTGCTGGTTGCTCTCTCCTCAGGTGTGTGTGGTGTGTGCAGTGTGGCTCCGCCTCCCCCGGGCTGCGCTGCGAATGGCAGAGTAACTATAGCCTGTGCGGGCCGTGCTGCAGCCTAAGCCACTGTCCCGTCTGCCAGCGAGCGTACCTGCAGGACGACCTCATCCTGCAGTGCCAGCAGTGCGACAGGTAACACCCGCTCAGGTGTGGGGCCTCGGCGGGTTCGTCGGTCAGGCCCGGGGTCACCATCGGCTAATGTGTGTGTGTGTGTCTGTGTGCATGCAGGTGGGTCCACGCTATGTGTCAGGGTCTGACCACTGAGGAGGATGTGGAGGCCGCTGCTGACGAAGGATTTGACTGTTCACTGTGCAGGACGCACGGACGCAGCCCCTACGGTGAACACACACACACACACGAACACACACACACACACACACACACACACACACACACACACAGTGGCTTGCAAAAGTATTCGGCCCCCTTGAACTTTCCCACATTTTGTCACATTACAGCCACAAACATGAATCAATGTTATTGGAATTCCACGTGAAAGACCAACACAAAGTGGTGCACACGTGAGAAGTGGAACCAAAATCATACATGATTCCAAACATTTTTTACAAATAAATAACTGCAAAGTGAGGTGTGCGTAATTATTCAGCCCCCTGAGTCGATACTTTGTAGAACCACCTTTTGCTGCAGTTCCAGCTGCCAGTCTTTTAGGGTCTGTCTCTACCAGCTTTGCACATCTACAGACTGAAATCTTTGCCCATTCTTCTTTGCAAAACAGCTCCAGCTCAGTCAGATTAGCTGGACAGCGTTTGTGAACAGCAGTTTTCAGATCTTGCCACAGATTCTCGATTGGATTTAGATCCGGACTTTGACTGGGGGCACAAAGACATACTTTTCTTTCTTATTCTCATTTAAAATGTCGAGCTTTTACTAAATATTTATCTGAATCTTACAACCAAAGTTTTAATCTGATGTAAAATGTATAGAAGTCCATTACTGTATATAGTAACTGTTAAGTCTAATATACCCTAGTAAGCTGTAGTACTTTTTCCTTTGGGAACCATCTGTGCAGTCTGCAATTCTGTTGAAGAAAGATGTTGAATCTATTTAATTATTGTAGAAAAATAATTGATTTCTGTGCAATTTTTTTTACACCTGCATTAAATTAAAGTTGATTACGTCGATTAAGCATCATGAGGTGGAGGGTGGGGGGTTCCCTATTTTATTTCTTTTTTTTTTTTTTTTTTGCTGGGAGTTGGCAACCCTATTAGTTAGGTTGTTTAATATTTCTAGTAAGTACTCTTTAAAATAGCAGAATAGGGAGGATGGTGCAGGTTTAAATTTATTAAACTTAAGTATGAACTTACACAAAATGCAGCAAGATATTAAAAAACAGTTTTATTGATAAAACCGATACACTGTATACTATATCGGATTCATATCAGTATCAGCAGATATCCAAATGTATGGTATCGGACATAAAAAAGTGGTATCGTGCCATCTCTAACACACACACACACACACACTTGTTGTGAAGCTTGAGGCTGACGTGTGTGTCTGTTTCAGGGAGGACGGAGTCGTTGGCGCCCTTCATGGCTCAGATCGTCTCCAGGATCAGGGAACCCGGTCAGTGCCCCACTCTGTGGTAGTCAAGCAACGGCCCGTGGTTCTAATCCAAGCCCCCCCACGCCTCCACTGGAGGCTCAGATTGTCCTCTGATAAGAAACGACCACTGAGGTGGATCCAGGGTCGCGTCGTAGTCCTGATGGTCTCTTGTCTGTGCAGATATTCACTCTGTAGACACTAGGGG
The DNA here is from genome assembly GCF_051167445.1 of Perissodus microlepis. Taxonomy (NCBI): domain Eukaryota; kingdom Metazoa; phylum Chordata; class Actinopteri; order Cichliformes; family Cichlidae; genus Perissodus; species Perissodus microlepis. The sequence goes on from NC_140469.1 coordinate 32,995,065, forward strand.
GCGATCCAAACAGCCTCCCTCGTGGGAGCTTTCTTCTTGTGTCAAACATACGGCTTGGGGGCTAGAAGCGGCCCTCCTAGGGTCGAGTCCGGCCCTGTGGATGGCAGTAAAGCTCACGTATGAACCTTTCATTGATGTTAGTGTCTCCGAGCTCTGAGGGAACCTGATGTGATGATGTCAGTTTCTGGTTTGTTTCATGTCTCCAAACATCCAAAGCATTGATTTTTCTCCCATCTGAAACAAACTGAAGCAGCTTAAAATGCAGCTCATCACACATGAGTGAAGTGGATCACACTGGGGGTCCTGGGATGGGCAAATAACGTGCAGGAGGTCATGAAAGTTTGGTGTTTTCTGATCAAAGCGGTCAGACGGCGGTCGTTCGTGCTCCTGGAGAACGTTTCCGTCTGAGCGCTTTGATCCAAGCAAAGCTGTTTGATGAAGTGAAAATCGTGTCTGTTTGCAGACTCAAAGACGTACACTCAGGACGGGGTCTGCCTGACCGAGTCGGGCCTGTCTCACCTGCAGTCTCTGGTCGAACCTCTGACGTCCCCGCGCAGGTGGCGCAGGTAAGGCCGCCGCCCTCTCGTGCTGCGCCGTCAGGTCGATGTGGGCGGGCGTGACGCTCTGCTTCCTGTCTGCAGGTGTAAACCCAAACTGAAGCTGAGGATCATCAACCAGAACAGCGTGTCCGTCCTGCAGACCCCAGCGGACGCCGAGCTGGACCACGGCAGAGGTCAGTCGCGCTCACCGTTACGCTCGCTCAGGTGTGGAGTTTCTCACCTGAACGTGTGACCTGCATGGATTCATTTTGCAGGCTGAAGCGTGTTTTAGCCACGAGCAAGTTCGTGTTGTGCTCGAGGTCACGCCAAGTTCGCTGGACCGCTGACCTTTGACCCAGCTGAGCTGCCTTCAGGTTCATGTTTCTTCTCTGACGTTACAGCATCAGATCAAAGGAGGTCATTCAGTCTTTTCAGAGGCTCTTATTTTGAAAGTGATTCTGTCTGACTTCCTGTTCTCATTGGGGTTTTTTGGGGGGTTTTTTATTAGTAAAATTAACATACAAACAAAATGCACCATATATTACACATTCAGAGAATAAACATTCCTTACATATTAGCAACTTTCATACATAGGAAAAAGAAAATATAAAGATGGGGTCACATAATTTAACAGATTAACTCACTAAATCAAAATCTTCCACAAAGGAAACAAAAAAGCAGCCTTTTTCTTTTTAACTAAAGAAGGTTTAAGTCGTTTTTCCAGTAAGCCAGTGTTGGTTTGGTCTTAAAAAAACAACATTTATGTATAAATTGCTTGCACAAGATTAATAACACATTAACACCATAATTAGCTTTCTTTTCTTTCAAAAACACTCCAAACATTATCATATTTAAGGTAAATGGGGTAATTTGAATCCCACTGGAATAAAGCCAGGTATGAAAATCCAACCAAAATATTTGTATAAAATTGCACAGAAAGAATAGATGGTCCAAATCCTCCTCTTCTGTTTCACAAAATACACAATTACCCGTTTCTATTCTGAATCTATCACCAAGGAGTCTACTTGTCGGGTAAATTTCATTCAAAATTTTAAATTGGACTTCTTTCCCTTTAGGAGGGATAAGGAAGGTGATATAATCAGTTCTTATTCTTTCAATTTCTTCCCTTTGGAAATCTTTTAATATGTAATTACAAGTAAATTTGGAGAATAAAGACTCCTTAATGAAGATCTTAGAAACTTATTATTGCATTTAACATCACAAAACTGAATACCATCTATATATAATTGCCTTAACTTGGGGGAGATGTCAGAATATATTGTATCATTTACAACTATGTCTTTAAGTGACAATGGAATTTTATAACCCGATTAAATTTACTTTTAGAACATTGGATATTGTCTGTGAAGGTTCTCAGTCATCCAGGTCATCGTAGTCAAAGGAGCTTGCAAAGAAAAGCGTCTGGACTTCTTTAAGTTACTTGAAGACGTTTCACCTCTCATCCGAGAAGCTTCTTCAGTTCTGAACTGAAGAAGCTTCTCGGATGAGAGGTGAAACGAAGTCCAGACGCTTTTCTTTGCAAGCTCCTTTGACAACATTGGATATTAAACTTATGGCAAAAATCTTGATGTCCTAGAACATGTCCTTCCTCATCTACAAAATGGGCAATTGCCCAAACACCTTTTGATAACCAATCTTGAATAAAAATAGATTTTCTGTTCATCAGTATATATCTATTGTTCCAAATTGTACTAAGTACTAAATGCTGAGCTCCTCAGACCGCGAACAAGTTTCCACTATTTCAGCTTTTTGTCATTTTTAGTTCTCCTGTCTTTCCTCAACTTTGCGTCCATCAATGAAGGCATGTGGACCACGAAAGTAGGCTCGCTTACCCGCACGTCTTGCCTCCTCCACCAGAGGCCATAGGCGCTGTCGATCTTGTATGTCCTCCTGCGGCAACATCTCTGCGAAGCTGATGCCTTCTTGCTTGCAGGTTGAATAATCTTTGGTGTGCCTCCACAATTCTTCTTTAATTCGCCTTTGTGTGAGTAGAATAATGATGTTTCTGTTTCTGCCATCAACTCGTTTCCCTAAGCAGGGCTCTAGACTAACTTTTTGACATGGGTGCACCGGTACGCCTAACTTTAAAAATTTAGGCGTACTGGCACAAAAGTTTGGCGCACTCAAATTTTTCAACCGCATCGCTTAACACCGCAGCTTTACATGTGCACTTTCTTTAGGAGGGGGAGTCCATACAGACAATATTCATTTCTAAATGATTAACTAACATTCTTGTGCTTAAAGTGCTTTGTCAATATTGTAGAAAATGTTAAACTTCATCATCATCTCGGCTCCTCTGACGACCTGTTTGCTGTTGCATGCTGCTGAAAGGCAGTGGGGAGAGGGGACACTTGGGCAGTGCATTTATTAAAGCATATAATGTGTTTCCTGGATACACTGCTGCTTTTTCAGCGTTCAAAGGTTGATGGCACCATGTCAGAGCTGGCTATGAATTTCAGACGGATCAGGCCTTAACTTAACAAAAAAGTTATCAATAGTTCTTTTCATCTTCTCTCATTACCCACAGCTACATCCACTTCTCTCAGGCCCAGGCTGCTCACTAGGGCTGGGCATCATCACTGATTTCTATAATCCATTCGATTCAGGTTCTCAAAGTCCTGATTTGATTCAATTTAGCCTCAGACAGTCAGAAATATTATAATTCTGATCATTTATCAGTACTGATACATGTGAGACTTCATCAGCATTGTGAACATCACAGCAGATGCCTTTGTGTGAAAGTAACTGAGAATAAAACACAGAAAAACATGAAGGAGATTTTCCTGGTCTGGCTTTTTATAGCAGATAACCTTAAAAATATTCTGCAATTTTTCATAATTTTAAGAAGTTTAAATTTCTTCAGTATTGAACAGCAGAAACTAGGCTTTCTTGTCCGAGGTCATTTAAGTGAAAAAAGAAAAAGGCAGCGCTGTAAACAACGGTAGACTGGTGGGTAATAAGCCAATGAATAATGCAGAAAACAGAGATTTGAGACGGGAAACTGTTCCTGAAGTACACACACAGAGCTGTGCAGGAAGTGTGATTTTTATCGTGGTGGAAGCAAAACAGCAAAAGTCAGAGGGAATCCATGACGACATTGATCAAATGTGAAGCGTACTTTGCTGCTTCTTTTGCTGCCGGCTCGGCGAATTTTGGTTGGAGAGAGACAAAACATCAGAATCGCTGAGCTCCGACGGCTTGTCCGTGTTCGGGCCGTCGGGTGAGAAAGCCGAGAAAGACAAAGCTGATTCTGATGCGTCCGCTCTGTGTTTACGTCTTTGTGTGGAATCCGTTAATGAATCGATATCGCTTTATTCAAGCTACTCACCTCTCTCTTCCACCTGCACTTTCAACTGGACCACGGCCAATCAGAGAGGTCCCGCCCCTGACTATCTCTGATTGGTTTAGTCCATGATAGGGGCATAATGTGTGTCTGTTGTTGACCACACGGAGAGTTGCAGAGATTTTTTTTTTTTTTTTTTTTTGTTACCCGAACAGTTGGTCGCACAGGTTCAACCAAATGTTTATTTTTAGTCGCACCACTGAAAAATTTGGTCGCACTCTAGAGCCCTGCTAAGCGATGGACAATATCAACGGCCTCTTCTAAGTTCAAGTCAGGGGCAATCTTCTGAAGCGTTTGCAAAACCTTCACTCTAATGTTTTCGTCTTTGTCTTCCTTCACCCCTTTCAGCTTTAAGCACCACCTCATTCGGTAGCGCTCTTGTTCTCTCACTCTTCTTTTCAAGTCTTCGTTTTCTTTAAGCAGCTGTTCATTCGCATTTGCCAGTTTAACAACTTTCAGTTTGCAATCGACTATCTCTGCAGCATTAAACTCTACAGCCTTAGCCAAGCTGGCAACCATAGCTGCACTTTGTCTGTTTTGTTCCTTCATATCTTCCAGTTGTACTTCAAATTTCTTCTCAAGTCCCAGAATGGCTTCAAAAATAGTTTTATTGGAGATATCATCTTCCTTCTCTGAAGATTTTGTTCTTTCTCCTCTGGCGGTTGTTTTGATGGAGTTGGCGGCGCCGAGTCTGCTCCCCGTTCTCGCTTGTTTAGGCCCACGTTGGCGGCTTCAGTGCTAGCATAGCCATGGTCACTGACTTTAGCATGCGAAGACGTCTTAACATTGGGGTTTGACGGCACAAATTGCAGCTTTGCATTCTTAATAACCTTTTGGGCATCCATAGTTATAGTTCGAGTGGAAAGAGAATAAAGTTACTTAGCAAATTTTGCGGTCTTTCGGAGCTCCTGAAAAAACACGACTGTTCAAGCCGCCATCTTGGTGCCTCCCCCCTGTTCTCATTGTTAATAGACTGTTATTGGTCGGGTGGTTTAAAGTCACATGATGCTAAAGCTTCCTGTCAGCAGGTGTACTGACGCTCTTCAGATTCTGCATATGTAACCAAGGTTACCTTGTTTGTTTGGATTTAGGATTGTGGGCGGAGCCGTCGTGTTCTGTGACCTCGTGAATAAACGTGCTCGCCGTGGTTGTGAATATGACATCGTTTCAGCGTTAGCACCGCCATCATAAACTCTATTTAAACGGGCTGAAAACGACGCTAACTATGTTTTCACTGCAGCTCCGCTCGACTGCGAGATGAAATCTGACTCCAGCCCCGAACGAGATCACATCCAAGATGATGACATCACCAAGGAGCCCGATGTCGCTGACGGCAACAAGAAGAGGAAACGGAAACCCTACAGGCCAGGTGAAGAGGGGGCGGGGCCTGGGATAGGTCAGAGCAGGGTTCTGTGCGGACATGTCTCCACGCCAACCAGTCTGTGTGTTTGTATGTGTCTCAGGTATCGGCGGGTTCATGGTGCGTCAGCGTGGCGCCAAGGCGGGGGTGGGTCCAAACCGCATCAAGCTGTGCAGGAAGGATTCGACGGAGATGCTGCCGGGCCGGGATGAAGGTGAGACGCCTCTCGCCTGTGGACACGCCCACCTTTCACCCACTGCTGATGCCAAAAACAAACTCTGTTTTGATTGCAGACGTTGCCATGGAAATGGCGCCCACAATCACTGACCAGACAACAGAGAAGTCGAAGAAGAGGTACAGGAAGAAGAAAACGAAGCTGGAGGAGACCTTTCCCTCTTACCTGCAGGTAACACTCTCACTCACTCACTCACTCGCGCACGCACACGCACACGCACACAATGAGAATCCCTGCACTCTGATTGGCTGATTCCTCCTCTCTCCAGGAGGCATTTTTTGGTCGAGATCTTCTCGATCGAAGCCGACAGGTGGACAGGGGGGCGGGGCCAGAAGCAGCAGCCAGTAGCCAACCAAGACCAGCGACAGGTAACCTGAAAGGCCCAACTCCTGGATTTCAGGCCCCTCCCCTCTCTGGCGGCAGCAGGAAGGTGGCAGCGCTGCGTGAGTTACTGCTTTGTTTATGTTTTTATCAGCATTTCATCCTCACTCATCATTGGCTGAGGAGCTTGGTAGAGGATGATGCCACTTCCTGTTGACGGACAGAAAGTGTCATGACCTTTACTCGGGCTTCTGAATTGTGAGTGAATCGTGTTTGTGTGTGTGTGTGTGTGACCATCCAGCCGGGTCGGATGGCGGTCTCGTGGATCTGTCCGACGTCCTGAACACCGACCCTCACATCCTCGCCACCGGACACACAGGTACTCCCATCAGCCCCTTCACCCTCTGCCCACTCAGGGACCACACCAACGAAGAAGAGCTCACACCATAACTGTGTGTATTTGTTTCCAGGTCAGTTCCAGGTGGAGCGCTCCCCGTCTCCATTTGGTAAGACTCCCCAGGAAGACCTCCTCCTCCTCCTCTTTCTCCTCCTCCTCCTCAGTCTCACTTTGGTTCAGTTTTGTGTTTCTGGACGGCCAAAATAAATTTAATAAACTACAAAATGAAACGGCTGCAGTTCCTCTGACGTCCAGCAGAGGCAGCAGTCAGTCAGGCCCCGTACAAACTGTGTCTGGAGATGATTTCCTTGTTCTCTTGTTAGGGGCGTGGCCTCTTTGACTTGACAGGTGGTTGTAGCTGTCTGCTAGCTTTACCTGAACTCAACCTGTGGACCACGTTTGTGCTGCTGGAGCCTTCTGAAACTTTTCTTCCTCTTCTGCTCCTGTTTGTTCTCCTCCTCCTCCTGTCCTGTGATATAACGGCCTGAATCATCTTCTCCTGCAGAGATCAGACTCATTCTTCTTCTGCTGCTTCCTGCTGACCTCCAGTCTGTCCGTGCATCTGTCTCTCTTATTTAACCCCCTTCCCCTCTCTCAGCAGGTCTGGACATCAGCTCTGTGGCACATGACGCCTCTTTGACTTCTGAGCCAACGGGAAGCAGTGGGCGTGTCCAGAGGGCAATGCAGGAAGAGCCTCTGGACGCCATCTTGAGTCCTGAGCTTGATAAGATGGTCACTGATGGTGAGTTGAAGAGGGTCTGAGAAGCAGGAAACAGGAAGTGCTCACAGATTCTAGAGCAGCTGATTGACGAGTGTTCTTCTGTTTCAGGTGCCATCCTTAGCAAGCTCTACAAGATCCCAGGTAAGACCGAGCACCTGTGTGGGCGTCAGCGCCATAAGTCAGCCAAGGGTTTATTAATCTAACTAAGATGATTGACCAATCAGAAACAGGGAGAGGTCAGCTGACAACAGAGCGACTGAAAAGGGAAGTTGGCACTTGGCTTCAAACGTATTCGTTATTAAATGTTGAGCAGCTGCTTCTGCACAGACAGCATCACATGGATACAAGTGATGCTGTCATCCATGACCTCGTTAGTCCCGTTGATGAGTCGGTGCTCGTCACCATCACGCTGTCATTGAAAGCTCATGTCACGTCATCCATGCTGACCGATGCTGGAGGAAACTTGAAGTGTGTGTGTGTGTGTGTGTGTGCAGAGCTGGAGGGAAAGGACGTGGAGGAGGTGTTCACTGCTGTCCTCAGTCCAGACAGCAGCAACAGCCAATCAGAGCAGAGTCAGCACACACATGCAGCTGCTGGGAGCAAGACGCACAACACAGGTACAGACGCACAACACAGGTACAGACACACACACACACAGGTACAGACACACACACACACAGGTACAGACGCACAACACAGGTACAGACGCACACACACAGGTACAGACGCACAACACAGGTACAGACGCACACACACAGGTACACAGTGACCTCTGTCTGAAGGCGTTGGTGATATTTCAGAATAATAAAACTACAAACATGTGAACCCGAGCCGTGTTACGTGGCGATGTCACTAACGTCATGTAACCAAAGGTTAGCTGAATTTAACTGTTTCAGTTTCCTCGTTATGCTGACATTTGTCTGCTCGATGTTTGAGTGAGATACAAACTCATGACTAACTTTAAAAGTTTATTTCTGGGCCGCTTTGCTTCAACCGTCCACCATTTTTTCCAAACATTTCTTCGACCTGCAGCTGTCTCGCCATCGTTTTTGTTGATAAGTCTGAACCTAAAAAGTTTATGAGGGTTCGACTGAGCTCTGTTTGAACCTTCCAATCACCTCTGATCACCTGTATTGATCACCTCTCAGGTGCCGTGCCGTTTCCTCGCCTCCCACTGATGAACGGCCTCTCACCAGCTGCTCCTCCTATGATGCCCGGTGTCCAGGGTCCAGTCAGCTTTAGGGTCCTCCCTACCGAAAACCCCGCCCCCATCCAGGGCCCCACCTCTGCATTAGTTCCAGCCAATCAGCAGGCTCCGGCTGGTGAGGGCGAGCAGGATGCGCTGTCAACGGCTCAGAGGAGCACGCTGAAGTGGGAGAAGGAGGAGAGTCTGGGAGAGATGGCCACCGTCGCTCCGGTGCTCTACTGTAACACCAACTTCCCCCAGCTTAAGCAGCAGTACCCAGGTACGTACACACACACACACACACACACACACACACAGTGTGTTCAGTGTGTTGACAGAGCTGACAGCTGTTTCCTGTATCAGACTGGCCCACCAGAGTGAAGCAGATCACCAAGCTGTGGAGAAAGGCCAGCGCTCAGGACAGAGCACCCTACGTGGTGAGTTCCTCCTTCTCCTCCTCACTGTGCGAAGGACTCTGAGAGCTGAGGAAACGTTATAAAAGCGTGTAAGAGCCTGTTGACAGGACGAAGGTCCTGTCAACAGGCTCTTGTGTCCTTTTGAGTTGTTTCCAGAGTGTTGATCAAAGGTGTCCATTTAAAGCAGCAGGGTCATCTTCTAGCTCCGGACCCTTCAAGGACTCAGACAACTGCTGTCTGAGTGTGATCAGTGTCCACACTGTCACAGTGTCCTTGTTCTGTAACAGTGTGGACACTGATTACAGTGGATCTGATCCCAGTACTGTAAAGATTAAGAACTTTGAGCCACGTGCCTGCTCATCAACCATGATGGCGTTCGTTTAGCGTCCTCGCCGTCTCTGACCACGTGCTGTTTTCCCTCTGCAGCAAAAAGCTCGGGACAATCGAGCGGCTCAACGCATCAACAAAGTGCAGCTGTCCAATGACCCGCTCAAACGCCACCCGCCCTCACAGCAGCAGCTGTCCGCGCCGCTGGGACCCTTTGACACTGTTTCCATGGAGATAGAGATGCCGTTCAAGGACCCGCTGAGGCCCAAGGAGTCGGAGCAGGAGCAGGAGTGGAAGTTCAGACAGGTGAGCAGAGCCCGAGAGCTCCACACGTCCAGGTGTCCGTTATGGTGACGTAGCAGCAGAGCGAGAAACCAACAACCAGACTCTAGTCAGAAAACACCTGATTTAACAGAAACACACTTTAGTGATGCAAACAGCAGCGCAATGCATGATGGGACACAGAGCGCTGCCTGCTGGTTGTAGACACACTTTGAGGGTGCTCTTTAAAATTAGTCACGCAAATGTTTCTGCACAACAAGTCAAAGGCCGCGCTCCCGGGTCAGCAGGCTGCACGCCACCGCTTCAACCTCGAGACAGTCACGCAGACTAAATCGCCATAGAAACAATCCGTACTCACTCCAAGGCTGGCGCTGGTTTCCAGCTCTCAGTAGTAACCATGGTAACCAGAAGGCAGCACGCCGTGGGGTGTATTTGTGATAAAGATGATGCTGTGATGTGCATGCCCGCTGAGCCGCCCTCCCTCACACTAACGTCTCTGATGTCATTGAAAAGGGAGGGGTTAAAGACAGAGGGGAAGCCGATAAGAAGAGGCAGGAAATCCCCCCCCAAAGCAAAAAATCTCCAACAGATACAGATTGTCCCTGCCAGGCATCCGTAGCAGCTCCGGTAAGACCTCAAGGCCAACCTGTCGGAGGCAGACTTCCTGGATCCACGAGCCTCTGAAACCCTCTGACCTCACCTCAGGATTCACTCTGGAGCTCCACGAACCGTCAGGAACTTGTCAATCGGCCTTTAAACGAGCCAATGGGGCGTCAGTCAGAGGCATCAAACTTCAACAGTTTAAATAAAGAGTGACGGAGCTCAAGGCCCGGAGCTGAGCGAGGGTTTCAGAGCCGTGGAGCCGGCCTCAGCCTCGTCCTCCTCTCTGGGCCAAAGGACGGCTTAAATTTGAAGGAGGGAGGGAGGAAGAGGAGGGGTTAGCTCTGATCTGACACAACGTCACAAGTCTGTGCTGGCCCAGAGTTGGAGGCCGCGGCCCAAGTCTGCCTGCGAGCTGACTGCTTTTATTCTGAAGGGGTGCTGCCTGGCTCTGAATGTCTGCTGAGAATGGCTCCGGAAACTTCTGCTCTGCCTCCTCCAGACTCCTCCTTACAGCACCTCCACACAAACACATTCTGTCCGGTGTCCTCCATCCATGCATGTGAGGGAGGAGAGCTCAGGTCCAGACCTGCTCCACACTTACTCTATTAAAGTCTGTTTCCACGCACAGCTTCTTTTTCACTCGAGTTTATGGTTAAAATCATGTTTAAGGAGGAGTTATGGGGACGTGACTCCTGGGATTTTATTCTGAAAGTCAGAACAAACTGGAGCCTCAAAAACGTCCAGCAGAGGCAGCAGTGAGTCAGTCCCCATACACTCCCATGTTAGTCAGACATGTTTACAGCTTTGTCTCTGTAGGGTTTCCCCTTTGTAACACCTGGTGTTATATCTCACAGTGGTTCAGCGTAGCTGTGTCTGTCAGACCTCAGTGTTTCTGTGTTGACGTGTTTGAGCTCCACCTGTTGCCCTCACGCCTGTCGCTCTGTGTCCGCCTGTCTCCTCGCCCGTCCCTTCTGTTTTTCTCTCTCAGCAAATGCGTCAGAAGAGCAAGCAGCTCGCCAAGATGGAGGCCACCCAGAAGCTGGAGCAGGTGAAGAATGAGCAGCGGCAGCAGCAGCAGCTCCTGGCCAGCCAGCGCCTCTCAGGCCCCCAGTCGCCTGAATCTGGCAGCCACAGCCCCGTGCCCACCGGAGGAAGCGCCTCCCCTCAGCTCCACCCGGGTCTCAGGGAGGGTCAGCCCAGGCAGCACCTCCTGCAGGGAAGTTCTGGACCAGCGGACGACATCTTCCTCCGGCCTCAAGCACCGCCCCCTTCTGGCTTTTCCTCACTCCCTCAATCCCCACATCCCTCCTCTCCCCTCCACCAGCCAACATCTTCCCCCCAGATGTTCTCTCCCCCCTCCTCCCGCCCTTCCTCACCCTGGGACCCCTACAGTAAGGTTATAGGCACTCCTCGGCCCTCCTCTTCCCAGCCTGGAGGCCCTGCAGCCTCCCAGCAGCAGCATCACAGCTCCCTTAGCACCTCCCCAGCCCATGATGTCGTAGGCTCTCCTGCTCCATCCCCCGACTCCAAAACACCTGACGTCTTCAGAAGCCTCGGGCCACAACCAGGTAACCCCACCCCCGACCCTTCAGTCAGACATGCCGGCATCCGAGTGGCCGAAGCCTACCAGAAGACGAACGTGCGAGTCCCTGCGCCCGAGTCATGCAGTCGTCAACTGGTCCAGGGTGGTGTGTTTAAGGCCCCCATGCCCCCTCAGCAAGAGGCATTTGGTGGTGGAGGAGGAGGAGGGAGGAGGGACCTGTCAAGGCTCACAGACCCAAGTTTTGCCCCCCCTCCTTCACAGGAGCCTCCCTTCCCCTCCAGCCCACTGTCAGGTCTGGGCTCCCCCCACCGTAGCCCCTACGCCCAAGCGCCCGGCACGCCCAGACCAGATTACACTCAGCAGATGTCCGACCCCTTCACCCAGCAGTCACCTATGACCTCCCGGCCATCTCCGGATCCCTACACCAACCCTCAGACCCCTGGCACGCCTTGTCCCCACTCTGACCCCACATACCTCACCACACCGCCTGCGCTGAGACCAGACCAGTACAACCAGCAATCCATGAGCCGCCGTCCGTCCCCCTCTCACCCAACCCTCGATCCCTACGCCTCCAACCCGGGCACACCCCATCCAGCTGTCATCGACCGCTTCCCCCGATCACCAGGGAGTCAGCGGACCGGCGACCCCTACGCACAACCCACAGGTACACCGCGACCCTCGCCGGATCCCTACGCCCAGCAGCCCTCTACACCACGACCCCAGAAGGCCCACGAGCCATTCAGCCAAACCCCAATCGAGAGCTTAGCTCCTCAGCCTGCAGCTTCCGCTTCATCCCCTCTGGCTCCAGGAGACCCAGGGACCTTCACCCCAACGCCCCACCAGGTAACATCACAGCCCACGGCCTCTATTCTCTGCCACAGAGTAGCGTCTTCTTCTACTCATCTTTTCTCTGGTCAGTTACAGCAGTCACCAGGAAGACAACAACAGCAGGACTCATTTCCCAGAACCCCCAGCAGCCACACCCCAAAGCACCCTGGGATATCAGAAGAGAGCTTCTCTGCTTTGGCCAGTCACACTCCGGGTCACGATCCGTTTGAGCAGGGTCACATGACACCAGGCCGATCGCAAACCGACAAGACGACAACCACTGAAATATCTGCTTTAGACGGGTCGATGAGCGTGATGCCTCAGCTTGGTGACTCAGGGGAGAAGCTGAGACAGGTGAGACAGGTGTTGTAAGTCCACGTTTGTCTGGACGAGTGTTGCTGGTTCTCGTGTGTTTAGCGAGTTCATCTGTCTTCCTGTTTTCTCTGCAGCGTCAACGGCTTCGGGAGCTCATCCTGAGACAGCAGCAGCAGAAGAGCACGTTACGTCAGGAGAAGGGTCTGCAGGAACCGGCTCCTGGACTTGCTGCACCCCCGGCTGCTCCAACAGGATCCTCCCCTGGTTCTGGCACACCTCTTCACAACTGGTCGCAGGATGACTCCTCCAGCTCCAACTCCACCGCTTCCCCTGTCCAGACAGACCCATTTGGGCGCCCTCCGCCCCCGTATCCTGGCACGATACGGCCTGCCGGGGCTCCAGCCCTGAGGTTCCCTGGAGGGTTCCCAGGAGAACAGCAGAGGGGTTTCGCGCCCACCGAGGCTTCTTTCCCCAGACAGAGCCTCCCCAGAGAGCTGGGTGTCCAAGGACCAGGATCGAGGTGAGAGGAGCAGAAGAGTCCTGGTTGAGATCTGATGTTTTTTTTTTTGTTTTTTGTGTGTTTGTGACTTGCACTCGCTGCCCTCTACAGGTTTGGAGCTCCAGCTGGCCTCCATGAGACTTTCCTGCGTGCACCCCTAGGATCAACGCCTGCCTCTGGGCTCGGTGCTGTGGAGGTTCGTGTTCAGATGAGGAGGCCAGTGCCCGGGGACTTCACCGCCATCCGTCCCCACGGGACTCCAAACGCTCACCCGCACATGATGCAAGGTCAGCACAGCTCCTCCGACTGGCCGATGAGTCAAAAATGTTGAAAATGAACTTGACTGATAAAAAAATTCTCTTTCCCCTCAGGTGTCCCCCAGCCCTTCCTCCCTCGCTCTCTCCCCATCCAGCAGCACAGCATCATGGGACAGCCCTACATTGAGCTTCGACATCGCGCTCCAGAGAACCGCCTGAGGCTGCCCTTCTCTCTTCCTTCAGCCACGGACCCCGAGGCCCCTCTCCTGCACCCCAGAGACCCCCACCCACCTGCCATCAGACCTGGTCCTGGGGCCAGGATGGGTGAGACGCTGATGGCTCAGCAGATGATGATGGCAGGCGCCGTGGAGCAGCTGAACCAGCAGGATCCTCAGCAGCAGCACCTTGGCCACACGGCAGCTCTGACTCAGACCGGCGAGCCGGCACTCTCGGGAGCCGATGGAATCGAGGAGCACCTGGAAGGGGAGGACTCGGCTGTGAAGGACCTGGAGGATGTAGAAGTGAAGGATCTGGTTGACCTGAACCTGAACCTCGACCCTGAAGATGGTATGAGCGATCGAGTCCGGGTCCAGCTTATTTCACCTTGGCTAAATCCAGAAATTACACCTGTTCTGAAGCAAGTTATCGATCCTTCTTGACCTTGACTGACTCGTCCTCTAACTCTCTTTCAGGTAAAGAAGACCTGGACCTGGGTCCCAATGACCTCCACCTCGATGACTTCCTGCTGTCGGGGAAGTTTGACCTGATCGCCTATGCCGACCCTGAGCTCAACCTGGAGGACAAGAAGGACATGTTCAACGAGGAGCTGGATCTGGGCGAGTCAGCGGAGGAGAAGGAGAGCGGAGAGAGGAAGGATGTAGTTGGTGGTTCTAGAAAGACTGACAGCAGCTCCCACCTGGTCGGACAGATCAAACAGGAAGTGAGGGACGACAGCAAGACGGGGGCAGCTCGACCTGGGGTCATCGCCACCAGCAAACCCCCGGGAGCTCTAGGACTTGAGGTTTCCTCTGTCCATCACATCAAGGTGGGACATTTTCAATTTATCAATAATAAATATTAATCAATAATTAGTTCAATAAGGAGAACATAATAAATAACCCACCACTGCCTCCAGGAGAAGCTGGAGGACTCCGGTTCTGTTTCAGGGGCTTTGTCATCCCTCAAGCCCCAGGAGGAGGTACCATCCATGGGCATGGTATCCAGAGTTCAGCCCCCTGTGACCACAGGTAAACAAACACAAGCCTGAGCTGCCCCCCTCGTGTTATCGACCAATCATTGATCTAATCAGCAGATTTGAAATGGAAGAACTGTTTCTGATTGCTCTTCCTCTCCCAGGACAACAGCCTGTCTTCCAGCAGCAGCAGAGGCCTTTTGGGCCCCCCTCATCCTCTCCTCAACTCACCCCCCACCCTCAGGCTGTCTCAGTGTCTCCTCACACCAGTCTGCCTCCTCAGGCCCCCCAAGGCCCGCCTCACCCACTGCCTCTCCAGCCTCCTCACCTCCTCCTTACCACTCAGACCGAACCTCCACATATGGGGACCTCCACGCAGAGCCAGACCCAGGGTACCTTTGCTCAGACCCAGGTCCAGAACCAGAACAAACAAAGGCCTCTGCTTCTGGAGGAGCAGCCGCTTCTTTTGCAGGACCTCCTGGACCAAGAGCGCCAGGAGCAGCAGCAACAGAAACAGATGCAGGCCCTGATCAGACAACGCTCCACCACAGACTCTGCGTTCCTTGGTGTGGGTAAGTCCAGAATCCTGAAACACCCCGACAGTCCAGAGCCTCTGAAACTCCCCCTGAAGCACCATTGGACTGTCTTTCTCATGAAGCCCCTGCTGAACTCTTGTGTTCTTGTTTTGTCCTGCAGACTTTGATTCCATTACAGACCCCATCATGAAGGCAAAGATGGTGGCTTTGAAAGGCATAAACAAAGTGATGTCTCAGGGAAACCTGGGTCTGAATCCCGTGGTCATCAACAGGTATGACCTTCTGACCTCTGACCTCAGTGTTCTCTGTGAACGTTCCCTCTCTCAACTTCATTTGAAGTCTTTGTCTGTGTGCGCGTCAGGTTCCAGCAGCCTCCAGCAGCCCCAGGTCCTGAGGTCCCCCCTCAGCCTCCACACCTGGTATTACAGGTATGTTGAAGGACTCGGACACAGTACCTGACCACACAGGACAGAGCATTTCTCTAACATGTCTGCGGTCTTTCTCTGTGTCAGGAGGGGAAGGTGAACCCTCAGCTGGTGCAACCCAACCCCCCAAGCCTTGGCCCCGGGTTCAGCAGTGAGTATCAGAAACCAATCAGAGCAGCTTGAACAGGTTATTGTACATTCAGAGCAGTGGTTCTAACACAAAGCCCGGGGAGAGCTTTATACGGTCACATAGAATCTGAAAGAGACCAACTGGTTTCGGTTTGTTGCATTAAAAATGACTGGAGTGACTGAACGTGTGTTTTACCTGGGTGGCTGTAGCTCAGTAGAGAGAGCAGCGTCTAACCCCGAGTTGTTCTTGAACGTTGGATAGAAACGTGTGCTTGTAGGAATGATGAATGAGGCAAGTTGTATAAAGTGCTTTGAGTGCTCAGAGTAGAAATGTGCTAATTCAGTTTAAATGACCTATAATAACCTTCATATCCACACTTTCTAATCTCCAATTCAAACACAACCAACACGATGAAGAGGATCTTCCTCAGGCACAGAGGAGAAAGACCAGGCACTCATTTATGAGCTCTGATCAGTTTACGCCTGCGTGTAAACGTTTAAAGTTCAGTTCTTTCTGGAGCCTGTGCAGACAGCAGAAACAGCAGCATGCGATCAAAGTTTCTCTTTGATCGCATGCTGCTGTTTCTTCTCAGCCACATATGAGCGAAGTCAGATTCCTTCTTCTCCTCATCACTAAATTCTGACTCCTTCTTTTCCCAGATGAGCCCAAGCGGCCGCAGTACGAGGACTGGCTTGGAGAGACACAGCAGCTCCTGCAGATGCAGCAGCGCCTCCTGGAGGATCAGATCGCTGCCCACCGCAAGACCAAGAAGGCTCTGTCAGCCAAACAGAGAACGGCCAAGAAGGCGGGCCGTGTCTTCGCAGAGGAGGACGCCGCCCAGCTACGCTACATCAGCGAGCAGCAGGGAGTGGTCCAGAAGCAGCTAGAGCAGGTAACGGAGCTGATCCCAGTGCAGAATAAATCCAGATTATCAGATCAGACTGAACTGAAGGTAAAGGCCGGCCGGGGGCAGCCAGTGAGGCAGTGAAATCTGTAAGGGACCGTTTTCAGGGGCCGGTGTATCCACAGTGAGTGCTTCTTGTCTGTGTTCAGATCCGGAAGCAGCAGAAGGACCACGCCGAGCTCATCGAGGACTACCGGACCAAACATCCTCACAGGGGTCTACAGCAGCAACCGGCACCCCCCCTCCCTCAGAAGCTGCTCTCACAGCCCATCGTGCCCCTGCAACCACACCCGGGCGGCCCCGCACCGGCCCGTCTCCCAAATGTGCCTCCCGGTTGGACTCCAGGGGGTGGGGCTCCAGGGGTGATGGGGCAGAGGATGCCGCCTCATCAACCCCCTCAACTCCCCGCCGCCCTACCCAACAGCCCGCAAGTAGCCCCACACACCCAGGCGCCCTCTGCCATAGTGCCGGGCCTCGCAGCTCAGACGGCAGGCTTTACTGCCGCCTCCCAAGGCCCCACCGGAGGTCCCAATGGAGCCACAGTGGATGGAGCTGGCCCTGCCCCTCAGGTAACAAACATGGCTGCTGCACCCCACTGTGATCTAGACCTGATCCAGAACCAGACTCACATCATAAATCAGTAGATGGGGAGGGGGGGATTATCTCCATATGTTTGAGCCCTCATACCTCCATCAGCACAGGAGACCCCACAGGAAGTTCAGTCTAATGCTGGTCGACATCCCGATTTGTCAGTCCATCTTTTATGTATCTCTGAACATCTGTATTAGAAAAGCCAATGAGGGGGGGACCCTGCAGTAACACTGCTTCATGTGAGCTTACTCTCTGAAACAAAAGTAAAGGCTGCTCCTGGGCGCTGGCTAACCCCTCTGACTCCGCCTCCTCCACAGGTCAAGTTTGACGACAACAACCCGTTCAGCGAGGGTTTCCAGGAGAGGGAGAGGAGGGAGAGGCTGAGGGAGCAGCAGGAGAGGCAGCGGGTTCAGCTCATGCAGGAGGTAAAACATCACGGAGGAGGAGGAGCAGAGCAAGCTGGGTCAGGCCGCAGTCAGCAGAGCTCCTCCTCATAGAGCACGTCCCCTCTGACTCCACAAGTTTCTGTTTAACCACAACATGAAGACGTTCATGCTCTCACAGCTGGAGCACGCCCTGGTTAAGAACCAGGAAGAGTTAAATGTAAAGAGGAGTGAGACGGAGCGCAGTGTGTTTCCTAAAACACACTCAGAGCATTAGACTGGACTCGGTGTTAAAGAGAGTAAACCAGTTTAAGCAGATGGGTTTAGACTCTAATAAGGGAAGAGAGCCAGTATCGCTGATTTCAGGAGGAAGTGAATCCCAAAGTCGGGGAGCAAAGCAGCTGAAAGCTCTGTTCCTCTTAGTGGTGAGACGGGAACAATGAGGTGAAGACCTCGGTGAATGAGAGGGAGTAAATGTGGAGTAAATCACACAAGTAGGGAGGGACCAGGTTATGGATACACGTCAAAGTGAAGGAGACTCGAGCATCTACAGGCAGTGGAGCTGATGAAGAAGAGGGTGATGTGCTCTCTGGAGGCTGTGCGAGTTATGATCGCGAGAAATCCGAATTACAGTATCTGAGAAGTGACGAGGATAGGAGCAGCATGTGGGGCGAGGAAAGGAGTAAGTGCAGGTATGCAGACCAGGTGGAATGACAAAGTGCTGTCGAGGAGGACACCCAGACTGTTACCCTGAGGGGAGGGGGGGTGGAGGTGTTGTCAGTATTAATGGAAAACCTGTAACCTGTGCTGACAGGTTTTATTACTACTGAGTGTGAGACACTGGAGGAGAGCCATGATTTAACCTCACTGAGGCAGGAAGAGAGGGCATGGGTGGAAGGGTGAGACTGGGTTTGGAAGGAATATACAGCTGAGTGTCAGCTGTGTAACAGTGAAAGCTAATATTTATGTGGAAGCACTTCAGTGATGAATAACAGAGGCCCCAACACTGAACCCTGGGGAACACCGGCAGAAACAGGAAATGAACTTGAAGAGTGAGCTTTAAATTGAATGAACTGAGAGATGTGAGGTGAACCAGGCAGGGAGGACAGTCTTTCCAGAGGATGGTGTGGGAAATCAAAGGCTCAGCTCGAGAAGGATGAGGATGGTGAGGAAACTGGAGTCAGCTGCCATCAGGACGTTGGTCGTTTTTAATATGAAGTAGATGGAAACCAGACTGGAGTTGTTCATAGAGATTATTGTTGTTACTGAGACGTGTGTGAAGCCGAGAGGAGACAATTTTCTCACGAGTTTAAGAAACAAAGAGGAGATCGGATGTCTAAATGAATTTATTTGTACCAGGCTTTTCAAGAATGGGAGTAAAGGAGGCAGGTTTCAATGATGAAGGAACAAGTCCAGTACTGAGGGAAGACTGAGTAATAGTGATAATAATGGGGGCCAATGAGGTATGACAGCTTTTAACGAGTACAGTGGGAAGAGGGTGGAGCTGACAGACAGACTGAATCATTATTGGTACATCCGATCCTTGGAGGAGAGTCAAACTTGAAGATGGTTGAATGGTAGACAAGGAGGGAGCAAGGAGTCTGTTTCAAGGACTACAGCTCCAGCAGAGGTGTCAATATTAGAAATGTGGGTTACGGTAAGAAGGAAAAGAGTCTGGAGGCCTGGTTACATCCACGAGAACAGATTAAACCACATGAGTATGTCATTGTTGTGTGTATGAATAAAGCGTGGTTGTCAGGGGTTAAAGGTCAGAGGTGTCTGCAGCCTCCTCCTGCTCATGAATCCTGTTGATGTGCTTCCAGGTGGAGCGTCACCGCGTCCTGCAGCAGAGACTGGAGCTGGAGCAGCAGAGCCTCTTGGGGGCCTCCGTGCCTCCTGCCGCAACTCCGTCGGGTCCTCAGGTGGGACCGACAGCGGGTCCTGCCCCCGGAGGGGACGGTTTGTCTCAGATGCCCTTTTTCAGCTCCGAGCTGCCCCAGGACTTCCTCCAGACCTCCAGACCTCGACCTCAGCACCACAGCCAGATGGCAGCGACCTTTCCCCTGCAGGCGGGCCTCCGCCAAGGCTTCACGGCAAGGCCTCTACTCCCTGGAGCGCCCCCTGTTCCAACAGGTGAACCCCCCATGAACGTGGCTCCTTCCAGCCTCCAGACCAGGCCGAGGCTCCCTGGCCTCACAGGACCCTCAGCCCCAGGGCAGGCACACCCAGCTGGGATAGGAGCAGCAGGAATGCCCTCCTCCCATCCGGCAGGGCAGGGACATCTATTCGGACACGACTCCTCCTCTTCCTCTCCCTCCACTCCTCTGGCCACTTCCTTCCCCTGCTCCTCCTCTGGTGGCCCTGCCTCCCTCATCCAGCTGTATTCTGACATCATCCCGGACAATAAACCGAATAAGAAGAGGAGTAGGAAGAAGGACGGAGAGGAAGCCACAGGAGGAGGGGGGGCCAGGACGCCACTGTCCTCACAATCTGATGACCTCGCTGCCCCTCCCACCCCTGCTGTCTCTGACACTGCGTGCTCCACACCCACCTTTGGCAGCATGGACCAATCAGAGCTGTCTTTCCCTCAGAGCTCCTCCCTCTCTGGTCTGGCCCCATCATCAGAGCTGGAGAGGCAGCTGTCCATCATCTCTGCAGCCCAGCAGAGAGCCTCCGGGCTGGGCTCAGAGTGCCAGAGAGGGCCCCTGTCTGCAGCTCTGCTGAAGATCAAGGTGCGCTTGTTTTCACACTTCATCCCACTTGTACTGCAGTGGTACTGTAGTAATACTGTGATAGTGGATGAACTATGGTATTGTGTGTACTGCAGTAGTACTGCGGTGGTGTGTGTGCTCCCGTAGCAGTCACTTTCCTGGGTCTCTCTGCAGGAGGAGCGTGAGGAGGCCGCAGCCTGTGGAGCCAGGGTGGTGAAGATGGAGGAGGGCCGGGCAGAGCCGTTCTCCCCCACGTCTCCTCATCAGGCAGGCGATGCAGGTAAGGAGCTGCTCAGACACCTGCTAAGGGACAAGACCTCCCCTGCCAACACGCCATCGCCCATCACCCAAGCTCCGCCTATCGCCCGGCGACAGCTGTCCAGCGATGGCTGTCGATCTGAAGAGGAAGATGCACCTGGTTCCCATGGCAACATGGTGAGGAGGTGGCCAGGGCAGACAAATGGAATGTCATGTGACCTTTTAGTTAAAAAAGCTGATCATGTGCTCCACCTCCAGGTGGCGAGGGACGGTACTGCCTCAGAGCTGCTGGACGCCTTCGGCAGGAAGAAGACGCAACGCTGCAAGAGACCCGCCCGGCCCGACAAAGACCGAGCTCCTCCCAAGTACAAAAGGAAGAAGAAGGAGGAGGAGGAGAAGGCACTCCAATCCTGCTCCACCTCTTCCTCCTCTGACCCGGTGGTGACACACCTCAGACAGGTAGAGCCCCGCCTCCTCCTGTTTACTGAGCAGGAAGCAGATGTGTCTGAAAGTTTAAACCTCTCCCCTCCATCAACAGCTGGCAGTGCTGCCCCTCATGGAGCCGGTCCTGGGGGTGGATCTCAGTCTGTTCCCCCCCTACGGCAGTTCCTCTCTGGGCCGAGACTCCCGGCTGAGCGGCTCCTTCGGCAACGCCTGCCTGGATGGAGTCACCGACTACTACTCCCAGCTCATATACAAGGTACCGCTGCATGGGTACTGAGGTAATACTTTAGTAATGGTGTAGTACTGCTGTTTAATTTTACATCACTTCCTGTCTGCTCCTCCAGCAGAACAACCTCAGTAACCCCCCCACTCCTCCGGCCTCCCTGCCACCGACGCCGCCTCCTGTTGCCAGGCAGAAACTGGTGAACGGTTTCGCCACGACAGAGGAGCTGACCAGGAAGGAGGTCGGCGAGCAGGATGGTGAGAGGCTTACTTGACCCTCTTCTTTGTCTGACAGGCACAGGTTAGCCTGTGCAGATGTGACAGTGTGGCCGTAAGTATGTGGACACCTGACAGCTGCACGAGAGTAACAGCTGATCTCTTCCTCCTGTTTCTACCTCAGTGAAAGGTGTGTCTGCTCTGAAGCTGAAAGGGGAGGAGCTTCTCAGTTTAAACCATCCCTCCAAGACAGTAGATGTGCCTGCCTCCCTCCCAACCCCACCCCACAACAACCAGGAGGAGCTCAGGTAAGCCCCGCCCCTCAGATGTGAAGCCAAATGCCTCGTTGTCGTCTTGAGTCGCGCTGACTCTTCTTCGTGATTTCTCATCCTCAGGGTCCAGGACTCGTCAGAGCAAGATGACCCCGACAGCTACGTTCCATCGTCGTCCCCGGAGAGCGTGGCGGACATAGAGGTCAGCCGGTACCCCGACCTGTCCTTCATCAAGCTGGAGCCT
>NC_140469.1:33021785-33099285 GCF_051167445.1 Perissodus microlepis
GTGTGTGTGTGTGTGTGTGTGTGTGTCCACCTGGGGTCTCTGCCCAGTTGGACTTGAAACACCTGTCCTGTGACGCATCAGGTGTTCTGGTGTTTAAAGATGTGGGTGAGCAGCAGCTCAGTTTGAGCTCCTCACCTGTCGTGGAGCGCTCAGACACTCCTCAGAGGAAACTTTCCTTTCATCTGGTGCTCACAGGTGAGGGCGGGGCTGTGGAAGGGTCGCAGCTCCGCCCTCGCTCTGAGTGCTCATCGTGTTGGGAAAACACACCTGAAAGTGTCCTCGCTCCAGGACACAAACCGCTGAGGCGTGACGTGATGACATCACAGCTCAGCTCCAGTGTTTTTACTGCCCCTCTGAATTTAACTGATTCATGTTTGCAGTGGAAATCACACGTGATGTAAGAAAGTCACATGTGATGAACCGCTCGGGAACAAATGAAACTCTGAAATAAACCAAACGTTAACATGTTATCTAGGTGACGTGTATACCTCGTGTGTTATTGTGCCGGAAGTCAGGCGTTCTCACTGGCTCTAGTGACCCTTGACCTCTCGGTCAGCTGACAGCTGGTGGGGTAATGGACGTCTCTGAAATTCTCAGAGCACTTCTTACTGATGTGATGTCCTGATAAGTCGAGCAGATATTTGAAATTTACTCATCAACATTCATTAAAACTTTATTTATGTCACGGTCCCAAATTTTTATCCGCTCTCCTCCGACATCCCCACGTTTGAGTTTCAGACTAAATGCATTCTGGGATATTTGGCTGCACCAAGTCCAAGTTCAGGTGTGTTCGGGGGGGGGCTCAGGTGGCTCTGCATTGATAAATATCCGAACCAGCCGAGTTCTGATAAACTCAGAAAGCTCAAAGTGAAAACCTGATGAAGGATCCTAGCAGGGTGCAGGAATTTTTAATAGTGATTGGTCTGTTGACCTGTGAAAGACCCGCCTCTCTGTGTGATTGGCAGGTACATCAACCACTCATGTGCTCCCAACTGTATCACTGAGGTGGTGACGGTGGAGAAGGAGAACAAGATCATCATCAGCTCCTGCAGACGCATCCAGAGAGGAGAAGAGGTAAGGCCCGCCCTCCATCAGTCAGCACCTCAGAGCGTGTGTGGTTACTGATTAATGCCCCTCCCCCTCCAGCTGTGCTACGACTACAAATTCGACCTGGAGGACGATCAGCATAAGATCCCGTGTCACTGCGGAGCCGTCAACTGCCGCAAATGGATGAACTGAACACACACACACACACACACACAGGCAGCTCGCTCTCTGTCGATCGCCTCCCCTGTGGGCGGAGCTTAACTTCATATCAACACAGTGATAATAATGAAAGTGATTGCTTTGATAACAGAAGTAATGATAATAATATTGATGATGGGGATAACAGGTCAGGGTGGGGGTTATATATGCGCATGGGTGGGGTCAGAAGCTTGTTTCTGAGGGCGTAGCTGTGTTGGAGAGTGGGCGGGGCTTAAAGAGGCTGGTCCTCTGTGTATATTGTGTGTAAAAATGAGCACAGATGTAAATGTGAGATCAGAGAATGTGTTGTCTTTAACTTGCACTAAAACACAAAAACAACAAAAATAGAGACTTTATTCCCCGGCCCCACCCACCCCACTCTGGCCCCGCCCACCTCCATTTGTTAATTTCCTGTAAAATAAGAGGTTTTTTGTATTTATTACTGAATGAAGCTATTTTCTAAACCTGCGGTGCGTTCGAGGTCCGGCGTGGAGGTGTGTAAATATGTGTACCATAGATGAGAGAATTGCACACAGAGTTTAAGAAGCCCTCCACCATCCTCACCACCGCCGATCAGCTGCAGCGTTTCAAGTACAGTTTGTGTTGCTGACCCGGCACCGCATCCCGATTGGATGGACTGTGAAGCGAGTCGGGCAGGCGTCACCGCGGCCTTCAGGCGCCGAGTCCCGCTGCCGTGTACATAGGAGACTGCTGATGTGTACAGAGACGACACGAAGCCTTTTTTAATTATTACTGGACGTAACCGTGACGATAAAGATGTTTGTTTTTGGGAAATATGGTGACTCTGATTTAGAATCATTTACAGAAAAATAAAATATTTTACATGTTGCTCTCGCCTCATTCTATTCTGTGTGCATAGCAACAGTCACATGACGTTCTCAGTGTTTCAGTGTATTTGCTGTGTGAGCTGTCGTTGGGACTTAATGTGTTTCGTAACGACTGGCTCTGTTTCCTGTGATGCCTGGTTGTGTAAGCGGGCTTCATGCCCTCCTGTGATGAAAGCTGGAGTTGTGTTTGTACAGACCGAGTGGGGGTGGGTGGGTGCGTGCAGCAGTGTGGAAACATGAAAGGCGTCAGAAAAGTGAAGAACAAGACGTGACAGCTCCGCCTTTAGAGCCATGAAGTTTCAGCAGAAATCGGCACCTCTGGTTCTGTAAGATTCTCTTGTCACATCAGCGCCATATTTCCTGTTTCCTCACTTCCTGTGGGTCAACACCTGGTTTACTGTTGCCTGGGTGGATCCGGGGGCATTTCATGGTTGGTGAGGGTGAGCAGGAGCTGAGGTTGTGGGCTGAAGCTGGAGTCAGAGAAACAATTTTACAGGTTTGATGATCAAATACAGCTCAGACATCGTCACCTGAGAGCGCTCATGTCTCCAAGACACACACTTCCTCTGATGTAGTCATGTGACTCCTGTAAATGGACAGGGGAGGAGCACAGATCCAGGTACCGACAGCAGCTGATGACCGAGATGAGGAAATCAGGATCTACTTCTCTCTGAGACAGAGGCGCGGCTGGTTTTATCCCACCAGCACGCTGCACATCGCCTGCTCCTGACCAGGTGAGCTGTTCAGAATCCGTTACCATGGTGCTTTTGAATAGTTGTATTTTGAACATGTAAATATAACTCAAAAGTAAAGGCGTTGCATGAATCTCTGTATGTGTACAGCATTTATGTGAAGGCTACGCCTCACTGACACATTAACCTCACACCCCTCAGGATACAACAAGTCATAAAATCTGTGGGCTCCACCCACTGGTCAGGTTAATAACATGTGCTGATAAAGACTCCGCCCCTCTAAAAGCAAATAACAGCTGAATAGACCTGAAGTCTCTGCAGCCACGGATGGAGCCATTTGAAGTCTCAGAAACTAAAGGAAGGAGCTTCAGTGCTTCCTTTATTGCCTCCTTTAGCAGAGGAGACCCTGAAGTGTCCTTTACAGGAGGACATGTTCATTAATGGTGTGTTTTCCATCCAGTGCAGTGACCTGCTGATGTGAGTGAATCAGCATCAAAGCTCTCTAAAGATGACGAGCTTTGTCAAAGTGACTTCTGTGTGTGTGCTGCACGCTTCAGGATGTTAGAGACAAACGTCAGTCACAGGAAGTCTGAATAAAGGAGAAGTTACTCTGGATCAGCAGCAGACACACACGTCACTTCCCCTCTGAGGTTTTTCTTTATCTGACACACTGATGTGTGAACGATGTAACAGCCTGTGTCTGCAGTCCGCTTTCAGGCTGCTGGAGAGCAGATGAACGTCTCCAACGTCCAGCCTCACATTGTGAAATAGTCCAACTGTCTAAGCTTCACTTCTCAGTCCTTATCAGTTCTCCTCCACATCAGGCTGTTTTCTGCCAAAGTCATGGAAAAGCCTTCTAAAATATTCCCCCACAGCTCGGGTCTTCTTATCCTGCCTTTAGGATTTAGAGCAAAGCTAAGTGGAATAAAAAGTCCCATAAAACTAACATCGAAACGAAAAGTTTGTTGATTAAAATATTTTCTCAAACTAAAATGGGAAGAAACACAAACTCGACTGATGATGACTGACACTGAGTTTGATTTAGGTTTTTGAGTCAGAACAGGGCAGATGTCCACATATGAGAGCAGAGCTGATTCAAAGCAAGCAGCTGATGCTGAAAGGCTTTTGTCCTCGAGCAGGTTGTTGCAGAGTTCAGTGCTGATGGCAAAACCTTCAGATTTAAACTCAGGAACAGTCACATCAGACTCTTGAGTTGCCTTGTGTGACATAAATCGTATATTTTATTTGAGGGTTAGATCAAGATCCGCTCATTAAAATCTGAAAGTTTAAATTCAGTTTTTATATATTAAATACAAATATCCGTCCCTCCATTTTCCATCACTTTTCCTGATGCTGTCCCAATTTAGCTGTAGGACAGATGACCTCGCCTTAGACTGCAGAATACTTTGGTGTACAGAGGAGTTCATGGTCCTCTCAGTGACTGCAAATCATTTTCAATTCAGTTCTATTTATAAAGCCTGAAATAACAAGAACAACAGTCGCCTCAATGTGCTTTATATTGACTATGTGCACGTTAGCATATGCTACTTCCGGTGCGGAAACTCCTGTGGGGAGCTTTGTTTCTGGTGTCCTATTCGCGCCCTGTTTACGGTCCAAAACAAGTTAAGCAAATGAATGAATCAAGCGGCGATTTACATTTCTATAGATGTCTTGGGCATTTACCCAATATATCTGTAAATGATGTTCATTGACTTGTCGATATTTTTTCCCCGCGCCTCAGAGCAAAAGAGAAAAGGGATTCAAATGTTATATTTCTCAGCTGTCCCTCGTTTATCACGGTGTTATGTTCTAAAAATAACCAGCGATAGGTGAAATCAAGTAGCCAATTTTATTTTTTGACGGTGCAAAACGTTTCGTGGACATCGTGGACATACAGTACTGCACTTCAGAGTCACACTGCTAGCGATCGATGCAGCGATTCTGTACTGTACAGGAGAGACGGCATGGAGGAGATCGTCTGCAGCGATCAGGAGCAGGACACAATGTGATGTAAAAAAAAGCATGCAAACTTGCACTAAAAAATCCGCGAAACAGCGAGGTGAAAGGTGAACCGCATTATAGTGAGGGACCGCTGTAATTTTGAAGGTAAGTCACAACATACCCTTCGTAAATACTAATGTATAGAAACCATTACCAGCAATCATTCATTTTTTGTGTGGCTTTTTTTCACGGTTTGTTAACATGCTGTGTAGGTGTGTACTTGACTAGCTGATATCGACATAACGGGGAAACATCCGGTTTTACTATTCTTCACCTGTAGTTTGAATGCTGAACATTTGCCTGTTTAAATCATGAGACCAGTCACTATACATAGATGTGCTTCTGAATTTGGATGATGTGTGTTCTGCATGCAGTAATGCAGTTCTGCTTGTGTTGAGTGATGTAAACAACTGATCGATCTAAACTCTTTAAACGTCAAAATTGATCATTAGATTTTTTATGACACAACAGTGGTGAGTGTTCCCACCTTCTGCTCTTTGTAACTTAACGCGATCTTTCCGTTTTCGATGTTTGGACATGATTTTGGAGTATATCTTCGCAGTAGCGATTGACCGCAAAGTAAAGCTACCGGAAATGTACAACCCCACATCCGGTCTCAAACCAGGAAGTTAGCATTTTCTCATGCACAGGGTCAATTGTAAGGCCGACTCTACAATAATAGATTCAGAGAGAAACCCAACAATCATATGACCCCCTATGAGCAAGCACTTTGGAGACAGTGGGAAGGAAAAACTCCCTTTTAACAGGAAGAAACCTCCGGCAGAACCAGGCTCAGGGAGGGGCGGGGCCATCTGCTGTGTTTGGTTGGGGTGAGAGAAGGAAGACAGGATAAAGACATGCTGTGGAAGAGAGACAGAGATTAATAACAAGTGTGATTCAGCAGAGAGGTCTGTTAACACATAGTGAGTGAAGAAGAAACACCCAGTGCATCATGGGAATCCCCCAGCAGCCTACGTCTATTGCAGCATAACTAAGGGAGGATTCAGGGTCACCTGGTCCAGCCCTAACTATATGCTTTAGCAAAAAGGAAAGTTTGAAGCCTAATCTTAAAAGTAGAGATAGTGTCTGTCTCCTGAATCCAAACTGGAAGCTGGTTCCACAGAAGAGGGGCCTGAAAACTTAAGGCTCTGCCTCCCATTCTACTTTTAATCCCCAAAAGTTGATTGTGTTCATCTGGACAAAGTGTTTGCAGTCAGCTGAGACGGAAGAAGTCACCTGGATGATGATGAAATGTTTCTCCCACTGAAAACGTCCAGATGAACACAATTAACCTGGGATTTACTTACCTCGATGACTGAGTGTGCATCAAGACAAGTCTCTTCGATAACTTCTAAATGTTGATGTTTGATTTATTTCAGTGTTGGTTTTTTTTTTGTTCCTGAGTAAATCGGTTCAGCTTCATAAATGAACCGTTTTATTTAATATTGACGTCTTACTTGGAGAGCTGTCAGTATATTTCTGTCATATAACTGTCATATCCCCTGATGTAAAATGTTCTGTTCTTATTTAAACAGCTAACTGAATTTAATCTAACACTAAAAATTCACACGGAAACATTTTCCCTGGGAACAAAAACAGCATGGTAATACGTGGAGATCCTGAAAAGTGCTCCAACAATGATCACATTATATTTGAAATATTTGTTCAGTTCTCTTCCAAACCCCAGCAGCTGTGTGCTGTAGGTTTGAGTGTTTACTAAAATAGAACTAAAAGCGTTCTAACGTCTCACCTGTTTGTTTTCAGGCATACATGTGTACTATGTTTATTAAGACGGATTAAGCTTGTGTTTCAGTCATGTAGTGATTGTGTTTAACTGTATGAAGTTTATTAGACATTATGAAACAGACAATACAGAAAAGCCAATTTTGTCAAAGTCACTTAAAAAAAAAAGATTTAACTACATCATGTGTAATTTCCATTCCAAATATTAATCACAGTTCAGAGGGGGCGGCAGTAAAAACTCCGGAGCTGTGATGTCATCAAGTACACCGCTGCTCCAATTGTAGAATGATTGTGCTGCATTCTCGGGAAGCCTGGACTCCCATGTGAACTTATGAAGAATGGACTTGCATACTTGAGAATTGAAAAACGGCCCCGGTTAGATACCACATTTGGAAGATGGTACATCAGGATTCAGTGTCCCTAAACTCCCTTAAAATGCTGTTAAAGCTTGGAGCTCTTCCAGACTGGGACCTCTGCCAGATGCTCCCAGTGGACACTCGTATGTTTGAATGGGCCAGGCCTTCTCCACCATCTGGTCCATCTCATCCCTAGGTAGCAAGTGAAAACCAAGCTTCACTTGCTGAGTGTACAAGGTGTAGAGCTGCAGGTCTTGTGATACGATTACAAATACCTGAACATCAGTTGGGTTCACATCAGGTAGATCGTTCTTCCCAAACACCTTTCAGGGACTCCAAGATGGCTGAGTATTCTGAACTATTGTCTGTGGTACAAAGCAAAACCAACAATGAGGACCCGTTAATTGGTCCAGGGAAACAACTTCCTCATCCTCTGGAGAAACCCAATATCCAAACACAGAGCTGGGGCCATATATATATATAAAAGTATACCCACCCCTGCTCGCTGCCTCTCAACAAGAAAAACTTCAAAGTAGAACAGAGTCCAGCCTTAATCCAAGAAACTGCTTCTAACATGAGCTGTTCGTTGAGGTGAACCCAAATATTTCTAGCCAGTACTGGTAATTCTACATCAGCCGCAGGTTTTCTCAGTACTATAACTTCACTGCAGTGTGTAAACCGAAGATTCCATCAGAAACAGGGGTGCTATGATGTGTTGCAATAAGTGATATGAGACCAGCTGATCCTGATTCACTCTGTACCTCATTCTGTCATAGATCAAAGATGGAGTCTGAACCAGACCGGCCAGCTTTATCAGCTCCATCCGCAGGTAGGAGCTCAGTATTTTAGGACTTTAACACAGAAACACACAAAGCTCAAACTGACCAATCGTAGCTCTCATTTCCTTCAAAGAGTGAGGTAGGATGCATGCTTATTATGTCTCTTTTTTCCTGTAGAGGATGAGCTCAGCAGGGTACGGTGCAGCTTTGTTTGGAGGGTTTCAAAAGAAATCGTCACACAGCTCCTGGAGGCTCTGGTAACGGACCGTGTCCTGAATGATCTGGAGAAAGCATCAATAGTGGAGGGGAACTCGGTCACAGCAGATAAGGCTCGTGACTTGATTGACACAGTAAAGAAAAAAGGAAGAACTGCCTCCAGGATAATGATCAGACATCTTCAGACCATAGATCCGACTCTCTCCTCTCAGCTGCATTTGTCCTTTGAGCCATCTGCGCAGCCAGGTGAGCTCTGTTTGTTGTTATGGTGGTTTTATTGCTCAGTTTACTTCAATTCTGAGAGATTTAACTGTGTGTGTGTTTAACTGTAAATAAAGGTTGTTTTTCTGTTGTGAATATATTGAACCCTTTACTTAATATTATAATTACAAATCCTCTTTTCTCTTCAGAGCTACATTTCTCTGGACATTTCTGTATCTCATTTAAAGTTTGTTGCTTTTTGATTGATCCACGTTTGTTATCTGCAAAGACACTGATATGAAAATTGTGTCTTTGTGGTTGGTGAAAACACATGAACCTCCTCATGAATGAGCTGAAAAACGTGAAAATCACGAAGCCAGTAGTTACCCAGTAGTTTCCTCGTTTCAGACACTGAAACTGGATTATTTCCATTTGATGGTTAGAGGGTTAATTCCATATCCCAATCACTAATTTTGGTAATCGGGAGTCAGTCCGCCAGGGTCTCCGCTCCTGGACCCTGCCCAACACACATTGCACCTGACCCCTACGGTGGCTCCTGCAGGTGGTTAGCTCTCAGGAGGATGGGCCCATCTCCCTTTTTTTGGGGGGCCTGACCCAGATAAATGGAAGATGGTGGATGGATTGTTAGAGAGTTTACTTTGTGTGGTTTGTGACATAACTAATTTGTTAATGGTAAAAAATTCATTGTCAGGAGAGAGACCTGACTCACCCAGAGAGGAAGGATTTACTCCATCAGACCCTGAAGACCTAAACAAACCGTCACAGTGTCGTATGTGGGAACATGTGCTGAACGACCACCTTCCTCAGCTTTTACTAGTCTCTCTTTCTAATTGCTAACATGATAGCTGTATCTGGTATGAGTGAATGACAAGGTCTTAAAAGAATAAACAATCCTGGTTGGGGGCTGTTCAACTCGAGCTGTTTGTTGGCCAGACTGCCAACCTTGCTTTGGTTCCCGTGTCTCTGCTAATAATAAAGGGAGGGCCTGGGGTCCTCGCTTGTCCTCTGTGCTGATGTGTAAAGGAAGAATCATCCTGATTCCCTTATTTAACAGCTTCATCCAACTGTAAAGTGTAATCTCTATGCTAAGAAAATAGTAAATGCATTAAAAGACCCTAAAAATAAAAAACTCAAAATGTTTGAGCATATTTCTTTGTTTGATAAGTCACTGCAGCTCTAACCAATGCAGTTATCTGGCTTTGTTGTCTGGACTCCAGCTTTTGAACTGTTGACTGAAGTTTTTGTTGGTTCATGAACTTCTAACCTACACTGAGATTTGTTTGAATGACTCCAGGGATAAGTGTGTCACAGTTATTTGTTTATGAGTTATAATAAATCAGTTTAGCTCGAAGTCATAACTTCATAACCGTAGACTTGGGTTTAAGTCACATTCACATATAGATGCAGTTGAATAACTTTTTCCTCATACTGTGCAGACCACTCTACAGGCAATGATCTTATTGACAGTTTTTGTTTCATCCAGAGACTCTTCAGGCCTGTCACCTCAAACTCAAGTCAAACCTGAAACAGAAGTTCCAGTGTGTGTTTGAGGGGATCCCTAAAGCAGGAAACCCAACCCTTTTGAATGAGATCTACACAGAGCTCTACATCACAGAGGGAGGGACTGCAGAGGTCAATGATGAACATGAGGTCAGACAGATTGAAACAGCATCCAGGAAACCAGACAGACCAGAAACAACAATCAGACAAGAAGACATCTTTAAACTCCCACCTGGAAGAAAAGCACCAGTAAGAACAGTTCTGACAATGGGAGTGGCTGGCATTGGGAAAACAGTCCTAACACAGAAGTTCACTCTGGACTGGGCTGAAGACAAAGCCAACCAGGACATCCAGTTCATGTTTCCATTCACTTTCAGAGAGCTGAATGTGCTGAAAGAGGAAAAGTTCAGCTTGGTGGGACTTGTTCATCACTTCTTTACTGAAACCAAAGAAGCAGGAATCTGCAGCTTTGAAGACTTCCAGGTTGTGTTCATCTTTCATGGTCTGGATGAGTGTCGACCTCCTCTGGACTTCCACAAAACTACAATCCTGACTGACCCTAGAAAGCCCACGTCAGTGGATGTGCTGCTGATAAACCTCATCAGGGGGAAACTGCTTCCCTCTGCTCGCCTCTGGATAACCACACGACCTGCAGCAGCCAATCAGATCCCTCCTGACTGTGTTGGCATGGTGACAGAGGTCAGAGGGTTCACTGACCCACAGAAGGAGGAGTACTTCAGGAAGAGATTCAGAGATGAGGAGCAGGCCAGCAGCATCATCTCCCACATCAAGACATCACGAAGCCTCCACATCATGTGCCACATCCCAGTCTTCTGCTGGATCACTGCTACAGTTCTGGAGGATGTCATGAAGAACAAAGAGAGCGAAGATCTGCCTAAGACTCTCACAGAGCTCTACATACGCCTTGTGCTATTTCACCTAAAAACAAAGAACATCAAGTGTGATAAAGCCACAGATCCACACTGGAGTCCAGAGAGCAGGAAGATGATTGAGTCTCTGGGAAAACTGGCTTTTGATCAGCTGCAGAAAGGAAACCTGATCTTCTATGAATCAGACCTGACAGAGTGTGGCTTCGATATCAGTGATGCTTCAGTGTACTCAGGAGTGTTCACACAGATCTTTAAAGCTGATGAGTATGACATGTTTTCAGAAACGGTCTACTGCTTTGTCCATCTGAGCATTCAGGAGTTTCTGGCTGCAGTCTACATGTTCCACTGTTTCACCAACAGAAAGACAGAGGTGCTGGAAGAGTTCCTGGGAAAAGACTGGGAACATAAAACAGAGGTGCTGGAGAACTTTGTGGGGAAAGACTGTAAGGATTATCTATTTGATTCTTTATCTGATGTTGATGATGATGATGAAGTTTCATCCGAGTGTCTGTTTCTCAAGAGAGTCCTGGAGAAATCCCTCCAGAGTAAAGATGGCCACCTGGACCTGTTTGTTCGCTTCCTTCATGGCCTCTGTCTGGAGTCCAACCAGAGACTCTTAGGAGGTCTGCTGGGTCAGACAGAGATCAGTCCAGAAACCATCCAGAGAGTCATTAAGAGCCTGAAGAAGATGAACAGTGATAAAATCTCTCCTGACAGAAGCATCAACATCTTCCACTGTCTGATGGAGATGAACGACCTCTCAGTACATCAGGAGATCCAAGAGTTCCTCAAATCAGAGAACAGATCAAAGAGACTCTGAGATCCAGTGCTCAGCTCTGGCCTTCATGCTGCAGATGTCAGAGGAGGTTCTGGATGAGTTGGACCTAAAGAAGTACAACACATCGGTGGATGGACAACGCAGATTAATTCCAGCTGTGAGGAACTGCAGAAAGGCTCGGTAAGTGCAGATCTCTGTCTCTATGCACATGTGTGTTCCTGCGTTGTCTGACAACGAAAGGTAAAAAGAAAGACTTCCAAGTAAATCCAAGGCCTCCAAGGACTTCCAAAGCTTGGAGGTCCTAAAAGTCAGTATACCAATAACAGTTTGGGGTTTAGAACACATTTTGTGTAATTATAACAATATGTCATTTATGACCCGGTTACACGCAGTACAAGTCAAGCTGTTAACAAGCTTTAGA
Source organism: Perissodus microlepis (assembly GCF_051167445.1). Taxonomy (NCBI): domain Eukaryota; kingdom Metazoa; phylum Chordata; class Actinopteri; order Cichliformes; family Cichlidae; genus Perissodus; species Perissodus microlepis. The sequence goes on from NC_140469.1 coordinate 33,033,477, forward strand.
GTGTAAAGGCCAACCCCAGCTCCTGAATTGTGTCATAGAAAAACAGTTTCTAAATCAGTCCTCCTCTTATTTTATTACAAAGCCTGGTTGAATTGGTTTGTGTTCACAAGTTTTTCAGAACGTAGAAGACAATGTTGAAGTTCACACAATCATCTAAATATTGAATTCTTTTAATAGTGAATTATGGTCAGGTCTGACTGTCGAGTCCATTTCATTTGTGACACTAAATGTTCCACAGACGTTCCACAGACAGAGGTCGGTTTGGATGAGGTGTGGAGATGACCAAACGCAGGACTAAAAGAAAAAACTGAGGAAAATTCGTTTTTTTTTATTGTCACAAACAGACCAAAATGAGCCAAAGTCCAACTGTAAACAGGGACAGAGCACAAAACAAGACATGTGAGAAAAGTGATTATTAAAGTAAAACAGGAAAAGAAATAAACAGGGAGATGTGAAGCTCAACAGAAACATGATAAGAGTGAGAGGGGAACACTGAAGGTATCACAGAGAAGACAGAGGGGGGCAAAGACGAGAACATCAGGACCACAAGAAAGAACATCAATAAAATTAAAGAAAGAACCAAAAGTTCACAAACTGTTCACTGAGCTGAACTCAGTCAAATATCCTGAGTCACAGTTAAAATGTTTTTCTGATGGAGATGGCCTCAGGAGTCTGTGGAGTCAGGCGTGGGGTTAGAGCAAACCGACAGACTGAGGAGGATTCCTGTTTCATGTCAGTCAGATCAGCTGAAGCACTGATGTCCAGAGCACAATGTCCAACAGGAAGTGTCCAGCTGGGTTATTTTGTTGTAATGTTTGTGTCATCACAGGTTAAGGTGGTGTGGACTGTCAGAGTCTCACTTTCAATGTGTGACCTCAGCTCTGAAATCCAACACCTCCAGTCTGATTCAGCTGGACCTGAGTGGAAACATCCTGGATGGTTCAGGACTGAAACTTTTGTGTGCTGGACTGAAGAGTCCAAACTGTAAACTGGATGCTCTGAGGTCAGTTCACTGCCTGCAGCTGTTAGTTACTATCAGACTACAAGGTAGTTGTTTTTTTTTAAAATTTAAAATCAGTTTCAACCTTGTGTTCAAATGTTCAGTAATATATTTGGTTACTATCTGTGGAGTTAGTTAGTGATGCGATTGGAAGGCACTCAGGATGTTTCTCTATCTGGAGCTTGCCGAATCCAACACTTTCAGCCTGGCCATCACAATTCACCACCGTGTTGTTTGTTTGTTTGGTGGTGTCCATCTCAGAGCAGTTTTTGTGCTTGTGTTCTAGTCTGTACACATGTATGTGTGTGTATGTGTAGGCATTGATTTGTTGTAGTATGACTGGTGACTTTAAGTATTTCTGCATGGATGACTGGAATGACCGAGCCAAAGTCCAGACCGTGACCTATTTGGAATGGTGAGACCGCCATGGTTCTAGGTCTTTGACCTTTTGGGTTTTGGAGTCTTCTCCGCTCCTAGTTTGTTTATATCTTAATTTTGACTGTTATTTAATATCTCTAGCTTCTAGTTCTGTAGTTAGACTTTGTTATTTTCATTTAGTTCCTTATGTTTTTTTTCCTCAGTCATTTTGTATACTGTCAAGTTTCCGTCTCCATCCATCCATCCATCTTCATCCGCTTTATCCGGGGCCGGGTCGCGGGGGCAGCAGCCTAAGCAGTGAGGCCCAGACCTCCCTCTCCCCAGCCACCTCCTCCACCTCATCCGGGGGAACACCAAGGCGTTCCCAGGCCAGCCGAGAGATATAATCTCTCCAGCATGTCCTGGGTCTGCCCCGGGGCCTCCTCCCGGTGGGACATGCCCAGAACACCAACCCCAGGAGGCACCCAGGAGGCATCCTTGTCAGATGTCCAAACCACCTCAGCTGGCTCCTTTCGATGTGGAGGAGCAGCGGCTCTACTCTGAACCCCTCCCGGATGGCTGAACTTCTCACCCTATCTCTAAGGGAGAGGCCAGCCACCCTTCGGAGGAAGCTCATTTCCGCCGCTTGTATCCGCGATCTCGTTCTTTCGGTCACTACCCACAGCTCGTGGCCATAGGTGAGGGTAGGGACGTAGGTTGACCGCTTTTACACTCAGCTCCCTCTTCACCACAATGGACCGGTGCAGCGTCCGCATCACTGCAGCCGCTGCACCAATCCATCTGTCGATCTCCGGCTCCCTTCTCCCATCACTCGCGAACAAGACCCCGAGATACTTGAACTCCTCCACTTGGGGCAGGAACTCATCCCCGACCGGGAGTGAGCACTCCACCCTTTTCCGGCTGAGAAACATGGCCTCAGATTTGGAGGTGCTGATCCTCATTCCCGCTGCTTCACACTCGGCTGCGAACAGTTCCAGTGCGAGCTGGAGGCCTTCACCCGATGAAGCCAACAAAACCACATCATCCGCGAAAAGCAGAGATGAGATTCTGAGGCCACCGAAGTGAAAGCCCTCCGCCACTTGGCTGCGCCTAGAAATCCTGTCCATAAAAATTATGAACAGAATCGGTGACAAAGGGCAGCCCTGGCCTGCCAGTCCAGGGGTACTGCCCCTGATCTCCACGCAACATTGTAGAGGCGTATCAACCAGGACAGCCCTACAACGTCCAAAGCCTTCAGGAACTCGGGCGGACCTCATCAACACCAGGGGCTCTGCCACCAAGGAGTTGTTTAACTGCCTCAGTGATCTCGCCTCCGGAAATTGGCGGTTCATTCCCCTCATCCCCAGACTCTGCTTCCTTCTCTGAAGACGTGTCAGTGGGATTAAGGAGGTCCTCGAAGTATTCCTTCCACCGCCTGATGATTTTCTCAGTCGAAGTCAGCAGCGCTCCGCCAGCACTATACACAGTGCAGGTAGAGCACCGCTTTCCCCTCCTGAGACGCCTGACGGTTTGCCAGAATCTCTTCGAGGCAGTCCAAAAGTCTTTTTCCATGGCCTCTCCAAACTCCTCCCACACCCAAGTTTTTGCTTCAGCCACTGCCCAAGCCGCATTCCACTTGGCCTGTCGATACCTGTCGGCTGCCTCCGGAGTCCCACAGGCTAACCAAGCCCGATAAGACTCCTTCTTCAGCCTGGTGGCTCCCCTCACCTCTGGTGTCCACCATTTGGTTCGATGATTACCACCACGGCAGGCACCAACCACCTTGGGGCCGCAGCTCAATGCAGCAGCTTCGGCAATGGAGACGCTGAACATGGTCCATTCGGACTCAATGTCCCCGGTCTCCCTCGGAATGCCGTTGAAGCTCTGCCGGAGGTGTGCATTGAAGATCTCGCGGACTGGGGCCTCTGCTAGACGTTCCCAGCACACCCTCACTACGCGTTTAGGTGCACTGGGTCTGTCCAGCGTCCTCCCCCGCCACCTGATCCAACTCACCACCAGGTGGTGATCAGTTGACAGCTCAGCCCCTCTCTTTACCCAAGTGTCCAGAACATATGGTCGCAGGTCTGGTGATACGATTACAAAATCGATTATCAACCTGCGGCCTAGAACGTCCTGGTGTCACGTGCACTTATGGACACTCTTATGTTCGAACAAGGTGTTAGTTATGGCCAAACTGTGATTTGCACAGAAGTCCAATAACAAAACACCACTCGGGTTCAGATCAGGGAGGCCGTTCCTCCCAATCACGCCCCTCCAGGTCTCGCTGTCATTACCCACGTGAGCATTGAAGTCTCCCAGCAGGACAACAGAGTCTCCAGGTGGAGCACCTTCCAGCACCCCACCCAGGGACTCTAAGCAGGCTGGGTACTCTGAACTGCCACTCGGCGCATAAGCGCAGATGACAGTCAGGACCCGTTCCCCGACCCTAAGGCGCAGGGAACAAACCCTCTCATCCACCGGGAAAAACCCCAACGTACCGGCAGCAAGCCAAGGGGATATTAGAATACCCACCCCAGCCCGCTGCCTCTCACCAGGGGCAACTCCAGACTGAATTGTCCCTCTCCAGGAGACTGGTTCCAGAGCCCAAGCCATGCGTAGAGGTGAGCCCGACTATATCTAGCCGGTACCTCTCAACCTCACGCACTAACTCAGGCTCTTTCCCCACCAGAGAGGTCACATTCTATGTCCCAATTGCCAGTCTTAGCAGCCGGGGATCAGTCCGCCAGGGCCTCCGCTCCTGGCCGCCGCCCGGCACACAATGCACCCGACCCCTATGGCGCCTCCTGCGGGTGGTGGGCCTGTGGGAGGATGGGCCCATGGACTAAGGCCTGGCCACCAGACGCTTGCCCTCGGGCACCCTCCTGGCTGCAGGGCGGGGCCCCGGTAACCCTATCCCGGGCAGGGTAAACTGTTCCCTCGATGTTTTCTTCATAAGGGTCTCCTGAATCGCTCTGTCTGGTCCCTCACCCAGGACCAATTTGCCATGGGAGACCCTACCAGGGGGCAAAAGCCCCCAGACAACATAGCCCCTGGGATCCCTGGGACACACAAACCCCTCCACCACGATAAGGTAGCGATTCACGGAGTTTCCGTCTCTGTGTTCATTATTTCCCTTTCACGTTACTTCCTCTCTTACTTTGCTTGGCCTCTGTCACCTATGCCTTCCTGTTAGTATCACAGTTTTCACCGACAGCCTACCGGTCAGTAGCACTGATGCTAGTTGTTATCCTGCGACTCCACTGGTATGGTATGGAAGTTTGATTTGGCAAAGAGTCTGGAGTCACATTTTCATGTCTTAAAAATACATTCATTTGGATTTTTGCATACCACATGTTACGTGAACTGTAGATACAAATATCAGAAAAATGTTGAGGTATCTTGAAGACTGCTTGAACCTCCATCCTGTTGGCCTCAGCTGTTTGGAATGATCAAAACTTCCACCTTCTGAATCTTCTTCATCTCTGGAGATGTTATGAGACACTGAATGATTTTAATCACAAAAGTTAATCTTTTAATTTTATTTAGATTGGAGCTCTGTGGTTTGTCCGAGATCAGCTCTTTGGTCTCAGCTCTGAAATCCAACCCCTCCCATCTGAAACAACTGGACCTGACCGGAAATGAGCTGCAGGACTCAGGAGTGAAGCAGCTGTGCAGTTTTCTGGAGAGTCCACATTGTACACTGGAGTATCTGAGGTCAGACACCGCGTGTTAGTTGTGATGAGATGTGAAAGTTGAGGTGTCAGTAAATGCATACACATCCTGGTAATATAGACCAGAGCAACATGATCTGTACAGTGTCTAAGTTGTATGTCTGTGAACATTCTCAGTCATCCAGGTCATTGTAGTCCAAGGAGCTTGGAATGAAAAGCGTCTGGACTTCGTCTAGGTTAGCTGTGTCACAGGCGTTTTCTCAACATGTAGACCAGAAGCTAGAAAAAAGTGAGGTAGACTTTATAAAACAGCTCTCAGTCGCTCGTTTAAGCTCACAGCCAACAGAAAATGGTCATTAAAAAAATTATGTTAATTCAAAGATTCAGCCTTGTGCTTGGCAAGTCATTAGACAGTCAGATCTGCTCCTTTCTCACCACAACCATTTTTCAAAAAACAAGATGGTGACAATGAAAATGCTCAGATAAACATGAAGGTTAATCATAGCTCTGCTTTCCGGTTGTTTGTTCATGATTAAGAGCATCAGTAGGTGTAAAACTGTCTGAGCTTTAAATCACCATGTTCCACACGTGAAGTCCTGCACCCACTCCTTTGTCAAAGACAAAAACACGACTTACACCAAATCTTTCTTCTTAAAAAAATACACAAACAAATAATTTCAATAAAAAACTGCTGCAGTTAATCTCTTGGTATTCCACAAGTCCAGTATGACCTCCTTCTTTTTAGCTGAGACTCTGATGTTTCTGGCAAAATACATTTATATTTTAAAAGATTTTAATAGGTAGAGTGACTTGGGGGTGTTGATTCATTTAAACTAACATAACCAACTGTAACCAGGTTTCTGTAAGCAGAGTAAATCAGGATGTTGACCAGATATTAAGTCATTGGCTAACAGGAACTTAGAAGAGAAAACATACTGTTTAACAGTCGTAGTTCTTTCTTTGGTGCTGTTGGTGATACTGTATTGTTTTTTCTTTGTGATTTCATTCTGTTTAAGTCATTTCTTGCTGGTTTTTAGTTTGTTTTTTGTCTGTTTGGGAGCTGACACAGTCTCTAAGGGGATGGGGTTTTGGGGTGTAACAGGAGGAGAGAAGCTGCAGAGAGGCGTACTTCCTGGTCCCAACTCTGGATAGTCATATTTTGGGTGGTTTAATAAATTTGGCCAGATTTCTAGAAATGAGTGCTGCTCCATCCAAAGTGCGATGGATGCCGTCTCTCCGAACAAGACCAGGTTTCCTCCAGAAAGTTTCCCAATTATCTATGAAGCCCACATCGTTTTATGGTCACCACTCAGACAGCCAGCAATTTAAGGAGAACATGCGGCTAAACATGTCAACTCCTGGTCTGATTGGGGAGGGGACCAGAGAAAACTACAGAGTCCAAAATTGTTTTGGCAAAGTTACACACCGATTCGATATTGATTTTAGTGACCTCCAATTGATGTAACCAGGTATCATTACTATAATTACAGTCTTACTATATCTACACTTAGCGTTAGCCAGCAGTAGTCACCTCTGGCCCCTGGAATCAGCTGTGGTTGCTGGTGTATCTACCTTCATATTTCTAAGAGCAGAATGCAGAATGTTCTTACTGGCTTCTGTTCACCCCATGGCTGGCTTTTTCCCCTGAACAATGTAAACTTTGTCTGATCAGCAGTGCAAAATACATAACATATTGACTTAACAGTCATGTGTAAAAAGAAAGTATAGAGATTATTAGGATATCAAATACCAAACTACTAGTTTTCTTAACACAAATATAAAAAAATGTTTTATTTGTTTGTTCAAGTTTCTTTAGGAATTTTGGCCTGAGCTGTTTGGAGTTTCCATTTCCTTTTTTCTTTTTCAGTTTAGAAGACTGTACATTGTCAGAAATCAGCTGTCTGGTCTCAGCACTGAAGTCCAACCCCTCCCATCTAAAACATCTAGACCTGAGCCGCAACAAGCTGCACGATTCAGGAGTGAATGCGGTGTGTGGTTTTCTGGAGAATCCACAATGTGGACTTAAAACTTTGGGGTCAGTCACCATGTTCTAGTTGTGAGAATCTGGATCTAATTCTGTTTTTTCCTTCTCTGGTTCAGTCAACTAGCTGATGCAGAGTAATGCTGTGCTACATATTTAAAAGCTACATAGAGAAAAAATCTTCTACTGGGTAATTCACTTTGAGACTTGATTTACATGTCCAGTTTCTCCTTATATTTGTCTTCAGTTCAAATTCAAAGCAGAAATAAAACTGCTGTGATTTCCATTGATTAAGCTCTCACTTATTGAATTATACAAAGTCTTAAAAAACTTTAATTCTGCATGAGAACTACTAGGGGATAAAAACAATCAAGGATCTTCAGAGGAATCACTCACTGGCCACTTTATTATTTAAACATTATTTACTGATGGTACGTTTTGCACACACAAGTTGAATAGGTCAAAAGTTCAAAGTAGTTATACTTGTGAAATACTCAACAGGACAATTCTAAATATATATATATCTTTGGACAAATGAAATAAAGATGTGGAAAAAAGGAATCGCTAATGATCTGAAACATACCACATTATCAGTCAAACATGTTGGTGGAGGCAGTGCTATGGCATAAGCATGTATGGCTGCAAATGGGACTGGGTCACTAACACTTATAGATAATGTGACTGGTGATTGTAGTAGCAGGATGAATTGTGAAGTGTACACAGCAATCTTCTGCTCAGATTCTGCCCAATGCACCAAAACTGACTGGACAGAGATTCACAGTGCAAATGGCCAATGGCCCAAAGCATACTGCAAACGAACCCCAAGAGTTTCCCCGAGCAAAGACACGGGATACTCTTAAATAAGTAACTCAGTCACCTGGTCTTTACCCAGCAGAGCAGCTTTTTGGTTATTAAATACGAAACTGAAGGCAGAAAAACTCAAAACCACAGAGCAGCTGAAGATGTTTGCAGTAAAGTGCAAACAGAGCACTGGGTGATATCCATGGTCCTAGACCTAAGACACACACTGACTGAAAAGTTTTTTTCTTCAACGTTTTAACAGTGCTTGGATATATTAGGGCACAGGGCCATTTAGGTAAAGCCATGTCAGCATTCAAGCAAAAACCTTAAATTGTTTAACCCACTGATCAAAGGTAACTTTTTCAAGTGATGTTTTCATCTGAACAGCAGTCTGTAAAACAAAAAGACAAAATAAGAAAGAAAAATAATCAATTTGTAGGGATTAATTTATCTGGTAAATCGCTATAATCTGAACTAGTACCTTGGCTTCTTAAGGACATCATCCTAAGTAATAGTTTGTAGGTCTAGTTAGTAACTATGTTACAATATTATAAAAGTAACTAATTACTAGTAAAAGTAACTATTGCGTTACTTTAAAAAAAAGTTTAACCCCCTGGTGTCCAGGGTATAATTGACTACTTTTGATTTTACTTCTACATTTCACCTTTAAAAACTGTTTAGCTCGCCTTGTTTGGTGTCATTCTTTTCAGCACAACCTCACGTCTGAATTTACTGTTATTTTTTCACTGTGACATACTGTATTAACACAATTGATCTAAAATCCGATTAAAAAAAAGTAGAAAATCAGAGTAGAGAAAAGTTATATTTTTTACTGTAACAGCCACAAACATGTTTAATGAATCTTTTTCATAACTTAAATGCAAATAGAAATTGTAATTTTAAAAAACTATGCACAAGTTTTGCAAAAAACAAAGTTATTTGCAACTATTTGTCTAAAAATATTCTGCATCAAATAAGATGCTACACAAATTATTTGTGCCACTCCAAAAACAGTTTCTGTCATTATAGCACTTTGGAGTTGACGTAACGCTGCAAGGCATTGTGGGAGCGCGGCCCCCTCCCGTGACATCATACTCCAAAGCCCTATAAGATGAAGGAGAACATGACAGCCTGATACCTGCAGGCCTGACAGCAGCAGGTGTATCACTGCTCCTGTTTCCACCTGGAGAGAGTGTTTAAACTGTAATCTGCCTTTGGTGGCGTTTTGGCAGAACTGTGACATTCAGCAGTCGCTCATTGTTCTGACAAACACAACAAAATGATCAGCTACACTCAAAACTCTCTCTCTCTCTTTTGCTCTCTTGCCACCATCACTCCTAAAGCTTCCCTCTCTTCCTAAACAACCAAATGGTTAAAAAAAAAAGCTGGTAATTCTTTGTTTTTACATTCATCAGGCCCCAATATGCCCAAATATCAAAGATAAATTAAAAATGCATGCTGTGGAAGAGTTCGGTTCTTAGGAGGTTAAACATGCGGAGGTAACTCCTCTATTGAACAGAATCTAGATCCTAGCTTTACTAGTAATTAGCGGCCTATTTCGAAATTGCCATTTTTAAGCAAATTACTGGAAAAAATTGTAGAAAATCAGTTCAGATCCTTACTATGCAGATTACAGATTGCTGACCCTTTTCAGTCTGGCTTTCAAAAGCATCACACCACTGAGACCGCTCTCTCGAGGGTCTATAATAATTTATTAATGGCTTCTGATGCAGGGGATTGTTCTGCGATCATTTTGCTTGACCTCAGTGCAGCCTTTGATACCACTGACCACAAAATCCTACTTAACAGGCTGAAGGTTTTGGCTGGCATATCTGGATCTGCCTTAGACTGGTTTTCTTCCTACTTATCAGAAAGGACCTTTTCTGTTAGGACTGACAGGTTTACCTCTTAACATTGCCCCCCTGACCTGTGGGGTTCCACAGGGCTCAGTTTTGGGTACATTATTATTTTATTTTTATATTCTTCCTTTATCTGGGATTATTCAATCTTTTAGTGGCATTTCTTATCATTTCTATGCTGATGACATTCAGCTGTATATGTCCTTTAAGCCTCACCAGCTGGATAGGCTGTCCACCCTAGTCCAGTGTTTAACTCAAATCTCTGATTGGCTTTCTAACAATTACCTTGTATTAAACAAAAATAAAACACAGACCATGATTGTAGCTCCTTCTGAACTACATCCTGAACTACAGTCAGGTTCTTGCCTCTTTCTGTCCTTCTGCCAAGTCTAATATTTGAAATCTTGGAGTAATATTTGACTCTTCTCTGGGCCTTGACTCACATGTAAAGTCTTTGGTTCCTGTTTATTTCATTTAAGGAATATCTCTAAACTCCGACATATGGTTTCCTCAGCTGAATTAGAAAAAATTGTTCATGCATTTGAGTGATCGCATTTAGATTATTGTAATGCCCTGTTTACCAGCTTGGACAAATCATCTCTTTCTTGCCTCCAAGCTATACAAAATGCAGCAGCCAGGCTACTAACTCGTTCTAGCAAGCGAGCTCACATCACTCCCATTTTATATTCTTTACATTGGCTCCCAATAGATTTTAGAATTCATTTTAAAATTCTTGTTTTAACGTACAGAGCACTAAATGGCCCCAGATTATTTATCCAAGCTTCTTATAAAATACACTGCTGCTCGTTGTCTTTGCTCACAGGCTCAGAGTTTGTTGGTTGTTCCCCGTACACGACTGAAGACGAAAGGGGACAGAGCCTTTCAGTCTGTGGCACCAAGGCTTTGGAACAGTCTACCACCACAATTACGTTTGGTTGACTCTGTGGAATCCTTTAAAAAGCAGTTAAAAACTTTATTATTTAAACAGGCCTTCCGTTAATCAATGCTTTTGAATTGTTTTGAATTTACATTGTTTATATTGTCTATTTTATTACTTAATGTTTTCTTTATTTTAACCTTTGCGTACAGCGCTTTGTGACTGCCTACTGCTTAATAAATAAATAAAATAAACGTTACTTATGTCAACCAGATGTGGGCCAGGTCTGCAATGATGGAACTGTTTATGTGACGGCATGCCACATCTGGCCCGATTATGGTTTGGTTTATGTGGCCCAGGTGAATGTGGCATGTCGTATAGAACAGTGGTCCCCAACCTTTTTTGCGCCACGGACTGGTTTATGCCCGACAATATTTTCACACACCGGCCTTTTATGTGTCGCGGATAAATACAACAAAATAAAACTAGTACCGCTACCGAAAAAAAGAAGATTTATTCATAACACACGTGGAAAGACCCAGGAAAACCGAGTTAACGATAAAAACGATAACAAAATAACGCTGAAAACCGATAAAAACCCTGAAAACCATACATTTAACACCTGAGCCTCAACTCTCGCGGCCCGGTACCAAACGACTCACGGACCGGTACCGGTCCGAGGCCCAGGGGTTGGGGACCACTGGTATAGAGCACTTTGAGTAATCCAGGAGAGTAGAAAAGCGCTATATAAGGATCAGTCCATTCACTCTCTGAACAGAGTTTCGTCATGTTACTTTTGCACTATTATGTTCCGGCACATGTTGTTATTACATGGCTTGATTAAGGTACACATTAGGCTGACATCTGGGGTCAGAGCTGAAACTGGTCTTGGCCTGCACAGGACCAGCAGTGTGTCTGCAACTGGCCCGTGGCTGCACACAACTTACACATGGCCCACATACCATAAAGAATGATGGCCCTTTGGTGGCCCAGATCAGGTTTGCCAGAGGTAATCCGCAGTGTGTCTGCAACTGGCCTTGTGCTGGCCTATGTCTGGGCCACCACTGGCAAACCAGATCTGGGCCACTAAAGGCCTGTCATTCTTTGCGGTATGTGGGCCATGTGTAAGCACATCGTGTAGGCCAGATCCGGGCCATACCAATTTTGCTATGTGAGATAACGATAGAAATAGTAATTTGTTAGATTACTAGTAACTGAAAAAAGTAACGGTAATAGGAGCGCCCTTACTTTTATTCCCATCACTGACCATAGATATAAATCTGAGAAAAATGCATTTTCTATTACTTTGTTGAAGATTTTTGAAGACTGCATCTGTCACAGTCTGGCTGAGGCAGACTGTATGTATTGTAAAAAGGACTCAAATGCAGACCAAAACAGAACGTGAAATGTGACGTGGATTAACAAAAACAAGCCATTTATTAAGGCTGGCAAAAATAGATACAAACAAAAGGAATGGGAAAAACTAAACAAAAACCTAAACTGGGTGAACCTAAACTAAAACATGAAAAAAACTTAAACATGGAGAACTGGCATGGATACCTGGGGACACGACGTGGACAAACAATGAGTATACAACATAACAGATGGGCTGTGGACAGCCTTCTAGCCTTCAAATCTGCCCTTACTTGCTTGTTTTTCCGGTCGCTAGCGCCACAGGACGCCACAGAAAACTTTAAAATGGACCCAGAAATGTCGCTCCGTTTCTTGTACATTTTTAATTCTCGAGGAGCTAGGAAAGCCTTATTGGCGTCGCCCGCATGTTTTGTACCTTAGGCTCATCAGAGACAATCATATCCAGGTAAAATAATTTCCTTTAGCTCAGGTGGCAGAGCAGGTCAGCCACTAATCAGAAGGTCGGTGGTTCGATCCCAGGCTGCCTCCTGGCTGCATGCCAAATATCCTTGGGCAAGATACTAACCCCATGTTTGCCTACTGGTGGTGGTCAGAGGGCCCGGTGGCGCCTGTGTCCGGCAGCCTCGCCTCTGTCAGTGCGCCCCAGGGCAGCTGTGGCTACAATGTAGCTTGCTATCGCCAGTGTGTGAATGTGTGTGTGAATGGGTGAATGACTGAATGTAGTGTAAAGCGCTTTGGGGTCCTTAAGGACTAGAAAAGCGCTATACAAATGCAGGCCATTTACCATTTACCATTTACACACATTTAGGAATTACTCAGCTAATTACATGGATAATTGAATTATTGCCGGTGTTGTGCCAGAAAAGTGTTCGCCTGCCAAAACTGATTTCCAATGTTTCCGTGTGTAATATGTGTAATATCTTTATGTATGTTGGTAAATAGACTTCGGTGAACATGGTTTACAAAGGGGTCATATATATAATAATTACCTGTTTTTCAAGTATCTTTATAACTCTGGTTATAATGTAAGTACAATTTATATATTTGTTGCGCTGTCTGCTGTCCTCCTGGCCAGATTACTCTTAAAAAATAATTTTCTAATGTCAACAAAATTTTTTGGGAACTGGATAAATAAAGGATATATAAAAATCACTGCCAAAAACTGATTGCAGCTTCTACCTTGTTACAGGAATGTTGCTGGTGGCTCAAGGTGACTTGATATCATTAATGAGGGAAACATTTGACATATTTGTCACATATTATTGACCAACAAGTTTTTTATAGCAGTTTAAATACCAGCAATCAGTTCAGGGCAAAAACCGGAAATCATTTTTTGGCACAACATCGGTCATTCTTACACATGTACTGTATCATATAAAATATATAAACGAAATGTCTTTGAAACGTATAGAATCTAATCTTTTGTTTGTTTGTTTTTTTTACATAGCACTTTATCAAACTGTTGTCTGCTACAGAGTTAAAAGTATTATACTAATAATATAGCATCCACCATCTCCTGCTTGCATATTTCTGAAAACATCTTAGTGGTGTGGCAGCCACGAGTGAGCCAGCTCTGCAAACCCTGTGGATGGACGATGCAGTGGACAGTGGGAGGAAGCATCCTAAAGCTCTCTTTGCAGACCACCCTGTGTGATTCTCCACTCGTTGACCAGAAAAGACAAACCGCAGGTCTCAGTTGCTGCACCCCATCCACATCTGATCTTGCTTCATCAGATTCAGCAACCCTGCCAGAGACTTCCTGTAATCTATTACAGTTGTAAAAGAAACGGTCCAGGAACAGGTCACTCAGGTTAATCCTGTGTGAACAACTGTAAATATTATTTTTTCATCTTTACATACTGTGTATTTGAAATATTCTTGTTTAATTGTTATTTACTTTATTGCTATCAAATAAATATCCATGTAATATTGTTCAAAGTTAGCGTTATGTTCATACATGTTAAAAATGCCTGTAAATCTAATTGAGTTCAGTGACAATTACTGTTTGTTTTAATCAATTTATTAATAACACAATACCTTTAATCTAACACAACACGTCTAACAACATAACAAATATATTCAAATAAATAAATATCTTAATGCATAACTCATTTTGGCATTGATCTTTCAAGAAGAGAAAACAGTCTGTCCATCCTCTCCCTGCTCTCCTCTCCTCAGCCTCTCTTTGCTGCCTCATGTCCTCTCTGATGAGGTCTAGCAGCTCATCATTCCTGTGTCTTTTTCCCTGTTGAGGTTGCCCCCCCCCCCCCCCATCACTGTCGTTTTGGTCTGACCCCCTCTCCTGACCCTGGATACTTGCAATCCTAAAGGCAGAGGAAATCAAAAATGACAGTAGACAAATGAAAACAACACAACCCTTAGTAATTGCACATTTATTACTTTGTGTTCTTAAGAATTATCTTCTTGATAACACACATACGTACTTTGTATTTTTTGAAGTTCTCCCATTTCTTCTGGCCTGCAAGGGGGTGACTTTCACCTGCAGGCCCATCTTCTCCAGTATTGTCCTGATCACACACAACAAATAAGAAGAAAGGAAACCCTGGCAACTATGTTAATCCCTAAATCCAAACGTTTTCACAGCAGAACACCAGAGGAACGCCGTCTGGACATCACAGGTTCTGTACAGCAGCGGTCCGTGAGTCGTTTGGTACCGGGCCACGAGAGTTGAGGCTCCGGTGTGAAATTTATGTTTTTCAGGGTTTTTATCATTAACTCTGTTTCCCTGGGTCTTTTCCCGTGTTGTAGTTGTGCGTCTTATTTTGAAAGAAATATTTACACGTTACCATAGCGACTGGGGCGCATTAAGGGGCAGAGAGGAGGATGTTACTCTGTTGGCACATTTCAGGAGGACGCTGCTAATAAAGTTACACAATTACACAGTTAATTTGCGTTTATTAATATAATTTCAAAATAACACAGTTTTTGTCTTGGTCGGATCATTTTATTTTGTCGTATTTTTCCACGACACATTAAAGGCCGCTCCGTGTCTAATGTAACCGGTCTGTGGCGCAACAAAGGTTGGGGACCGCTGCTGTACAGCATGAGGGTTAATAAAACCGCACTCATATATATCAATATGATGTATAAATTGATTAATTCTTGTACCTCCATGACACAGTGGCCCGATTCTTCACCCAAGTGAAGAGGTAATCGTTTTCTCCTCGCTTTAATGAATGAGCCGCTTGGCCTTTGTTCCCCACAACATAACAGCATAGAAATTAATTCGAAAAAATCAAAATTAGCTGTATGTAAGCGGCAATATATGACAAACCGCAGGACCCACCATACAAGCTAGTTTAGGGTTATTTGAATAATAAAAAAAAAAACAATGCAGATGCCCATAGCTTAACAACACAGCCACTATGACAATTTAACTTTTGTACAACCAGATTTTCATATACTTACATTTGAAAGTGTTTTCCTCTTCGACCACCATTGTTATCAGAAAAAAATCTCCGGTATGGCCCGCAATGGATCCTGGGATATGGTAGGACACGAAGGATACATCGGACACATCCTTAAAATTTGGGGAAAAGTAGGATGCATTTGTCGGCACATTTTGAGTACTCTTTGAATTCGGACAGCCTTCGTCACGTCCCTGTGACGTCATTGTTTCCAAATATGGAATCGAAGCATCCTTCCCTTGAATTTGGACACAGCTAACCCTCAAATTCGCGGAAAAGTAGGATGCATTTGTCGCCACATTTTGAGTACTCTTTGAATTCGGACAGCCGTCGTCGTGTCGCTGTGACGTCATTGCCTCAAAATACGTACTTCGAGGCATCCTTCCCCTGAATTCGGACACAGCTAGGGAATGACTGAAAACACACGGACTAAGTACACACAGGAGGATAATGAGGGAAGCGGAAACACACGGGGAAACAGCTGAAGCAAATGAACATAACAACGTCACAGAGGAAGTGTAAAATTAAACACAATGAACACAGTAACACAGGACCTCTTCAAAATAAAACAGGAAACATAATGAAACACAGACATGACTACATGAACTTGACAACAAAAGACATGCAGACATGAAGCACATAAAGGACAAGGAAGACGTAACACAGGGGTTGAATTTTCTTTATCTCTGATGAAGTTATGAAATTATTTTATGCACAAAATTGAAAAGAAAACTCCATCTTTTATTCTTTATTCAGATTTGATTACTGTGGTTTGTCAGACATCAGCTCTTTGGTCTCAGCACTGAAGTCCAAACCCAGTCACACCAGTTCACATTTCAGACCTTCAACAAAGAAGAAAAATCCATACACTTGATTTTCACCTTCAGTTTCTCCTCATGATTTTCTTTTCTTTTCTTTTCTTTTCTTTTCTTTGTATCCATTAACATCTGAGTCACTGTAATATTTTTATATATAAAATTATGAATTTAAGGGTCACCACATTTTTTCACTTTGTGTGTGAACAGGAGTCATGAGGTCTTACTTACTGTAGACCCCATCACTCCTGTTCATAATTTGATAGTTTAAAAAATAGACAGCCAACCCTGTCAGAGGCATTGTGGGGTCACATTAATTATTATTATTATACTATTGTGTTTTTGCAAAAATTAAAATGCCCCTCATTCCTTCATGTTCTTATCTGCGAGACATTGCATGAGTTATAAATTTAGTCCTCACATGGAAGTTTGAGCCCACTTTGTTTCTCACTCTCTGCTGAAAACATAAAGACAGATGGTCTTCTCTGTAAGTGTTTCCTACTGCACAGTAATTTGGTTTTGTGTTGTAGGGATGACTCCTCTGTTAAATGGTAGCATACCAGTAGTTTAGCTTGTTTGTAATAGCATGAATATAATCCATTGTTTCAACATTGTTTGGTTTTAATTTACATTTTTAGGGTTTTTTAAAAGCATCCATTTATATTTTTAAAATGGAACAGGAATTGGGAATTGGGGAAAAAAAAGTATTTTCTATAACTTTATTGAAGTTTCCTGAAGACTGTATGAAGCTGTTGTTTGAAGTTTGTCTAATAAACTTACATCTTTCATTCTTTATACAGATTGTTGAGCTGTGGTTTGTCAAAGATCAGCTGTAATTATCTGGCAGCAGCTCTGAAGTCCAACCCTTCCCATCTGAGAGAGCTGGACCTGTGCTACAATGACCTGCAGAATCCAGATCTGTCTGAGCTGGTTGATCTTCAGGAGAGTCTAGACTACAGACTGGAAACTCTGCAGTACGTAAACTGTTGGAGTGAGTGGGTGGTGCTGTCAGCAGTATTGTACTAAACACAGTCAGTATGAAACAAAGATCCAGTGTTTCTTGTAAAGTTGGAGGCTTCTCACTGAAGCCTTATAAAAAGTAATCATCATTCATCAAACTGTAAGAGCATCAAATCTAATCTCATACTGTTTGTTCTCTCATTTCATGCCTTAACAGCTGATCAGTTTTAACGTTGTCACAGTATGACTCAAAACTGTGACAACAAGTGACAAGACTGCAAATCACTGGCTCTTATTACAGAGAACCATCCTTACATTTAGTAACCATGTGGTCGTCATACAGACCACCCACATAGCAGACACGTCTGGCCCGGATCTGGTGTCAAGCTGGCACTTCTGACTGACTGATGTCATGGCAGGGTGTATGTCAACCAGATGTGGGCCAGGTCTGGCAATGATGGCAGTATTTATGTTCCTATTTTCCTATTTTAGTTAGAAAACCCAAATGCCATGTTGCAATACTATACTGCTATGGTAGCCAACATTTCAAATGCAGCCTTGACAGGTTTGTGAGTGTACACTTTATCCAAAACCCAGTAAGGGTTTACGCGTGTTTACCACTGGGTGGCTGTAGCTCAGGAGGAAGAGCAGGTCACCTAGTGATCGGAAGGTTAATGGTTTGAGCCCTGGCTCCTCCAGTCTGCTTGTCTGATGTGTGAATGTGTATGAATGCAGTTAGGGAAGCACTGAGTTTAGAGAAAGTGTGTGAATGTGGCATGTTGTATAGAGCACTTTGAGTAATCCAGGAGAGTAGAAAAGCGCTATATAAGAATCAGTCCATTCACTGTCTGAACAGAGTTTCGTCATGTTACTTTTGCACTATTATGTTCCGGCATGTTGTTATTACATGGCTTGATTAAGGTACACATTAGGCTGACATCTGGGGCCAGAGGTGAAACTGTTCTGGGCCAGCACAGGGCCAGCTCTGTGTCTGCAATTGGCCCGTGGCTGCACAGAACTTACACATGGCCCACATACCATAAAGAATGACGGCCCTTTGGTGGCCCAGATCAGGTTTGCCAGAGGTAATCCACGCATGGGCCAGCAAAGGACCACCAGTGTATCTGCAACTGGCCTTGTGCTGGCCTATGTCTGGGCCACCTTTGGCAAACCAGATCTGGGCCACCAAAGGGACGTCATTCTTTGCGGTATGTGAGCCATGTGTAAGCACATTGCGTGGGCCAGATCTGGGCCATACCAATTTTGCTATGTGGGCAGAAGCTCTGCTGAAGTCTACGAATCATGTTTATGTCTGTGTCCTTCTGTCAGTACTGTTCAGTGACAGCCTCCATGTTGATCAAACAATTAAATTTTCTATTCAATTTTATTTATATAGTGCCAAATCACAACAACAGTCGCCTCAAGGCGCTTTATATTGTACAGTAGATCCTACAATAATAGATACAGAGAAAAACCCAACAATCATATGACCCCCTATGAGCAAGCACTTTGGCCACAGTGGGAAGGAAAAACTCCCTTTTAACATGAAGAAACCTCCGGCAGAACCAGGCTCAGGGAGGGGCAGGGCCATCTGCTGCGACCGGTTGGGCTGAGAGAAGGAAGACAGGATAAAGACATGCTGTGGAAGAGAGACAGAGATTAATAACAAGTATGATTCAATGCAGAGAGGTCTGTTAACACATAGTGAGTGAGAAAGGTGACTGGAAAGGAAAAACTCAATGCATCATGGGAATCCCCCAGCAGCCTACGTCTATTGCAGTATAACTAAGGGAGGATTCAGGGTCACCTGGTCCAGCCCTAACTATATGCTTTAGCAAAAAGGAAAGTTTGAAGCCTAATCTTAAAAGTAGAGATAGTGTCTGTCTCCTGAATCCAAACTGGAAGCTGGTTCCACAGAAGAGGGGCCTGAAAACTGAAGGCTCTCCCTCCCATTCTACTTTTAAATACTCTAGGAACAACAAGTAGGCCTGCAGTGT
Organism: Perissodus microlepis; assembly: GCF_051167445.1. Classification (NCBI taxonomy): domain Eukaryota; kingdom Metazoa; phylum Chordata; class Actinopteri; order Cichliformes; family Cichlidae; genus Perissodus; species Perissodus microlepis. The sequence continues at coordinate 33,052,597 of NC_140469.1, forward strand.
GATAGCGAAGTGCTCTAATAGGGTGATATGGTACTACAAGGTCATTAAGATAAGATGGGGCCTGATTATTTAAGACCTTGTATGTGAGGAGCAGGATTTTGAATTAAATTCTGGATTTAACAGGAAGCCAATGAAGGGAAGCCAATACAGGAGAAATCTGCTCTCTCTTTCTAGTCCCTGTCAGGACTCTTGCTGCAGCATTTTGGATTAACTGAAGGCTTTTCAGGGAGTTTTTAGGACTTCCTGATAATAATGAATTACAGTAGTCCAGCCTGGAAGTGATAAATGCATGAACTAGTTTTTCAGCGTCACTCTGAGACAGGATATTTCTAATTTTAGAGATGTTGTGCAAATGGAAGAAAGCAGTCTTACATATTTGTTTAATATGTGCGTTAAAGGACATGTCCTGGTCAGAAATGACTCCAAGGTTCCTCAAAGTATTATTGGAGGCCAAGGTAATGCCATCCGGAGTAAGAATCTGGTTAGATACCATATTTCTAAGATTTTCAGGGCCGAGTACAATAACCTCAGTTTGATCTGAATTAAGAAGGAGAAAGTTAGCGGCCATCCAGGTCTTTATGTCTTTAAGGCATTCCTGCAATTTAACTAATTGGTGTGTGTTATCTGGCTTCATGGACAGATAGAGCTGGGTGTCATCTGCATAGCAGTGTAAATGTATGCTATGTCTTCTAATGATGCTGCCTAAGGGAAGCTTGTATAATGTAAATAGAATTGGTCCTAGCACTGAACCCTGTGGAACTCCATAGTTGACAAATTGGAGTCTATTACACAGATATGATACAAACCACTGCAGCACAGTACCTGTAATACCTACAGCGTGTCCTAATCGCTCTAATAGGATATTGTGGTCGACAGTATCGAACACTGCATTGAGGTCTAGCAGGACAAGCACAGAGATGAGTCCACTGTCAGAGGCCATAAGAAGATCATTTGTAACCTTCACTAAAGCTGTTTCTGTGCTGTGATGAGCTCTGAAACCTGACTGAAACTCTTCCAATAAGCCATTCCTCTGCAGATGATCTGTTAGCTGTTTGACAACTTTCAAGGATTTTTGATATGAAAGGAAGGTTGGAGATTGGCCTATAATTAGTTAAGACTGCTGAGTCTAGAGATGCTTTTTGAGTAAAGGTTTAACTACAGCCAGCTTGAAGGCCTGTGGTACATAGCCGATTATTAGAGATAGGTTGATCATATTTAAGCTTGAACCATTAATTAATGGCAGGACATCTTTGAGCAGTTTTGTAGGAATGGGGCCTAAAAGACACGTTGATGATTTGGAGGAAGTAATTGTTGAACTTAACTCAGAAAGATCAATTGGAGAAAAAGAGTCTAAATGAATATCAATGGTACTGAAAGTAGCTGTAGATAATATTACATTTATGGGATGATTATTGGTAATCACTGGTAAGGGCTTTCTTATAAAGCAACAAAGTATTTCTCCAGGCTAAGTGATGATCTTCTAAATTTGTGACATGTCATTTCCTCTCCAGCTTATGAGTTATCTGCTTTAAGCTATGTGTTTGAGAATTATACCACGGAGTCAGGTACTTCTGGTTTGAGGTCTTAGTTTTCACCGGACCTACAGTATCCACAGTCTTACGTAGTGAGGACGTAAAGTTATTAACAGGATAATCGACCTCTGTTGGAGTAGTGTTCAGATAGCTGCTCCGCTCTATGTTGGTACAGAGCATTGAAGATGATAACAGTGGGTGGATTATATTCTTAAACTTAGTTACAGCGCTTTCAGAAAGACATCTACTGTGGTGAAGTCTACTCCCCACTGCTGTGTAATCAATTATTGTAAATGTAAATGTTATCAGAAAATGATCAGACAGGAGAGGGTTTTCAGGAAACACTGTTAAATGTTCAGTTTCTATGCCATATGTTAAAACAAGATCTAGAGTGTGGTTAAAGTGGTGGGTGGGTTCTTTTACATTTTGAGAGAAGCCAATTGAGTCTAATAACAGATTAAATGCCATGTTTGACCTCAGGCGGGTGTGTCGCCGAGTGGGGAAAAACAGCCCCCAGCTGCTTGGGGTCTGCCGGGGAACAGCTAGCGAGGCCTACGCTATCTTCGGCTGCACCAGCTCCAGGGGCCTGGCTAGCTACGGGTGTATCAATCAGTAATCCTGGCCTCCAGAGCTGCAAATATGCTACATTTGTTACAAGTATCACTACAGCTAAAGGAGGCTGAGGAGTAACTAAACATCTGACACAATGAGCAGGAAAGTGCAGGAGTAAGTAAGTAAGTAAGGTTTATTTATAAAGCACTTTTTGTAGACAGGCATTCACAAAGCGCTGAGGTAAAAATAAAGAAAACATTAAGTAATAAAGAAAAGCGTCTGGACTTCTTTAAGTTACTTGAAGACGTTTCACCTCTCATCTGAGAAGCTTCTTCAGTTCTATGGTCAAATGGTGGAGAGTCCCAGATATAAACCTAGTGGGAGTATCCCCCCACAGAGGGACAAAAGGACCCCCTGATGATCCTCTAATCGCCTGAGCCAAGGTGTGAAACTGGGTGTGGGTCCCAATCAGTCAGAGTTTCGGGTGTGTTCATTGTGAAACCTGGCTCCACCTTATCATGCGAATTCCTGAGGTCAGATGGCCCAGGATGTGAGTGGGCGTTAAGGCGTCTGGGAAGGGATCTCAAAACTGGATTATAGATGGCAGAGAGTTGGTGTCGTAAACCCCCGCCTCTGTTCAAAGATAGTCGCTCACAGTGGACATAGATGGCTTCTTTCACTCCTCTTTCAAACCATCTGTCCTCTCTGTCCAAAATGTGAACATTGGCATCCTCGAAAGAGTGTCCTTTATCCTTAAGATGCAGATGGACTGCTGAGTCTTGTCCTGTGGAGGTGGCTCTTCTGTGTTGTGCCATGCGCTTGTGAAGTGACTGTTTGGTCTCTCCAATGTAGAGGTCTGGGCATTTCTCGCTGCACTGTACAGCATACACCACATTGTTAAGTCTGTGTTTTGGCGTTTTGTCTTTCGGGTGAACCAGTTTTTGTCTGAGCGTGTTGCTGGGTCTGAAATGCACCGGGATGTCATGCTTGGAGAAAATTCTCCTAAGTTTTTCTGATACACCGGCTACATAGGGGATGACAATGTTGTTGCGTCTGTCCTTCTTATCCTCCCCTGGGTAAAGGCGGTGATATGTAAGGCGGTCAATAATTTTTTTGACCTTAGAACTGAAGAAGCTTCTCGGATGAGAGGTGAAACGTCTTCAAGTAACTTAAAGAAGTCCAGACGCTTTTCTTTGCAAGCTCCTTTGACTACGATGACCTGGATGACTGAGAACCCTCACAGACATTAAGTAATAAAATAGATAATATAAACAATGTAAATTCAAAACAATTCAAAAGTGTTGATTAACAGAAGGCCTTTTTAAATAATAAAGTTTTTAACTGCTTTTTAAAGGATTCCACAGAGTCAACCAAACGTAATTGTGGTGGTAGACTGTTCCAAAGCCTTGGTGCCACAGACTGAAAGGCTCTGTCCCCTTTCGTCTTCAGTCGTGTACGGGGAACAACCAACAAACTCTGAGCCTGTGAGTGAAGACAACAAGCAGCAATGTATTTTATAAGAAGCTTGGATAAATAATCTGGGGCCTGGCCATTTAGTGCTCTGTATGTTAAAACAAGAATTTTAAAATGAATTCTAAAATCTATTGGGAGCCAATGTAAAGAATATAAAATGGGAGTAATGTGAGCACGCTTGCTAGAACAAGTTATTAATAAATCATTATAGACCCTTAAGAGAGCGGTCTCAGTGGAGTGCTGCTTTTGAAAGCCAGACTGAAAAGGGTCAGCAATCTGTAATCTGCATAGTAAGGACCTGAACTGACTTTCTACAATTTTTTCCAGTAATTTGCTTAAAAATGGCAATTTTGAAATAGGCCGGTAATTACTAGTAGAGATCTAGATTCTGTTTTTTCAATAGAGGAGTTACCTCAGCATGTTTAAAATAAGATGGAACACAGCCTTGCCTCAGTGAACTGTTGATGATGGATAGCAATGTGGGACCAATGCTGGTGAGAGTCCCAGACAGGACAGAGGGAGGTAATATATCTAAAGAGCATGAAGAGGATTTCATTTTACCTATCACTGTAATTAAGTCATTAAGTGTGATTGGAGAAAAGGAATTAAATGACCCAAAACACCAAGGGGCATCTTCATAAGGGGAGGCACTTGAGGAGATTTTGGATCTCAGGTCCGTCACCTTATTTACAAAGTGATGGAGAAAAGTATTACAATCTTCATCAGAAAGTAACACAGCATGTTGAGTTGGAGGAGAAACAATACTGTTGATGGTATCATCAACATTTTTTTCTTTCTTTGGCTCTCGGAGGAGGCGGACGCACTTTTTCTTCTCTCCCTTATCTTCCCTGCTAGTTCTTATGTCCTTGTCTAGTCTCGTGTCTTTTTTGTATTACTTTCCCTGGAACACCCTCTCACAGTCTGTGTCTAAAACCTAAAAGAGAATTATGGATTTGATCAACTGGTCTCTGAATGCTATTGACACCCTTTTCTCAACGAGAAGTCTGGGCTCGGGAGAGCCCGAGTGCCCTGGAGGGACTTTCCCTGCCAGATACACGATGGACGGGTGGCAGAAATGGAGGATCGATGGCCTGGCGGGACTGTCGATCGAGGATGCTGAAGATATGTACCTATTCGGAACCATGATAACAGGGTTCTTGCTGATCGGAGCTGGCTTGGCCCTGGCTTGTTGGAGAATTAAGACAGCGAAAACCGGCTGTTCAAACCCCCACAAGGCTGCCCGCTGGGATTGGAACGACAGGTGCGACTTCTCAGAAAGGGCTCACTGAAGGCAGCATGGTTAAGAGCTTGGAGGCGCTTACAACTGCAGTGAATGCTCAGAATAACACCTTTGAGCATATATATGCTGGATTACATCCGGTAAGAATCAACTCAGAACAACATCTCTGGGCGGAAGCTGGATTACATCTCGGATCAGTTGGCTGCGGTCGTGAGGTCTCAGAATCTGCTATGTGAGCAAAAAAGAGTGAAAAGACCACAGAATCGACGGCTAATAACATCATGGAGAAACTCGCAGCTATTAACGGGAGATTGAGAGACCAGTGTCGAAGTGTTAAAAACAGCTTGAAATTCTCATGAGTTGTTTGCAAAAGAAAAATTACCATTATAATCCGGCTACCCCTTTGGCGCCAGCTGCAAGGCTGGAGCTGAACAAAAACTCCCTGATAACGACTGTGTTTAGACTGTTCCTTCCCATTCCATGCAAGGCCACCTGGGTTGGCTGGAAGACTGTTTACTTAGCCTGGCGGGGCGAAGGACACTGTCTCAGCTGAACTATGGACACGCACACACATACATATACTGATACTGATAAGCACTCGCTGACGCATCACCCTCCCTACCCCGGATCCAACGCCACCTCCAACGCTTACCTCCCCTCTGATGTGGACATCGGGTCAGTTGGAGGCGCAGTCGAAAGATTGCAGCGGTCCCAGATCAGATGTACACACTGGAACTCTTTCCCATGTTGCTGTCTGTGTTTATTGTGCTATGGTGTGTTGATATCTGTGCATTCCTGTATTATCCTTCTGTGTTACACATTTCGATGTTTTTTTTCCTCGCTACCTAGCCTGACCTGTCTCCCCAATGTGATGTTTGTGTATTGTATGTACGGTCGGCAAGGTCTGTCAACTCGGTTGTGGGCAAAAGACTTGTGTAACGCAAAGTTATATAAGGACTAGTTTTATTTCAAGGGATGAGTTGACTGACTGACGCGCAGAAGAAATAGTTCTTTATGGAGCCTAGATGGTGTGAATGATGAGACCAAAGACTGCAATATCTTGTACCAAAAATATATTGAATAAATGGGGGAAAGGGGGAAATGGAACAAAATAATTAATACAACACACAACATAAATGTCTACAATTAAATGATAAGTCAATCCTGTGATTTTTTTGTGCAAGAGTCCTTTTGCTAAGAGTCCTTTTTGGTCCTTTTCTTTTTAAAGTTCACTTTTAAGGTATTCCTCCTTAGGGTCCAGCTTCATACAGTGGGGAATATATGTCCGTGGGGGAAAAGAGGGGAAAACAAAGAATGGTCCTACCGGCTCGCCACTTCAATATGAAGAAGATTAATTCAAAGGGAGGGAACAAAACCTGACCTGTAGGTCAGAAAAATGTCCATTAGCACATCAAGTTCGATCCAGTTTACCGGTAAACAAATATATTTTTCTGCAAGTCTATGTAACAATGCAAATCATAAATCATCATCAATCAATGTACAACAGTTAAATTATTAATCATCTTGGCTACGTAGCTTAATCTATACATTCCAGTAGCGTTCGCTACAAATAATACAAAAACAACAATAAAGAAAAACAACTGTCTAACAGACAGCATAGCCAAATTCAAGGCAACACATAACAATAATCATTCAATCGCACTTTGTTTCAAAGTAAGCCCATTAAAATGCTTAAGTAAATAAAAGTGTTCAAAAACAGCGGTTTTTGAACCAGAGTTCCGCTCGCGGTGGGAACACCGCCGCACAAAGTCATTCTTTAATCGCGAAAATGATCGACTGGCTACTGACAACCAAAGGTTGAAAGATATTAAGGACACTTACCGCTGAGGTGAAATGAATTGAGGGGAGAAAACGCTTTGTTTTCCAACACCGTTCTAAATGCCATAAGCTTACAGCCACAGCAGGAGTCGAACCCGGAAGTATCCCTCCACAGCCGGTTTTCAAAGTTGCCGCGACGTGGAAGGAGCCAATCAAGAAAGGGACCTCAAATCAGCTGACGTGGGTCATGTGACAGGGAGTAGTTGATATGGGTTACACTTGCAACTGACAAATAAAGGCTATCTCATCATCTCATCTCATCTCATCAAACAGAATTCTTGAGTTATTCTTATGACCATTTATAAGATTATTGAAATAAGAGGATCTAGCCTATTTCATGGATTCGTTATATAAGTGAAGAAGATCTATGAGGTGCTCACGATAGACAACCAGGCCGGTGGACTTCCAGAGATTCTCTGCTTTTCGTCAGGAGCGTCGAAGACCACGAGACTGATTATTTAACCAGGGTGTGCGGGAACTAATAGAGCAATGCCTAGTTTTGAAAGGAGCAACCTGATTGAGAATGGCAAGACAGTGTTCATTAAAAGAGTTAGTATGGTGCTCAACATCGTCAAAAGAAGTCTTAGGATCAAAAAGGGAAGAAAATTTAGAAATAACAGAGCCATCAATAAAGTGCCTGCACCTAATAAAACCTTGGGGAAGAGACACATTAAAAGAGACTGACTTATGGTTGCTAAAAACAACATCATTTAAATTCAAGTGGTCAAGGGAAATGCCATAAGTGAAGACCAAGTCCAGAGTGTGCCCAGCAGTGTGAGGAGGGCCTGATACATGCTGAACAAAATTAAAAGAGTCCATGATGCTCAGGAACCTCTTAGTGGTACTATTTGATGAGTCTTCTGCATGAATGTTGAAGTCTCTAACAATGATAACCTTTCCAAGTTTATTAGTGGAAGTTAAAACATTTCTTGCAAGTCTGCCAGAAAAGATGCAGCAGACCCAGGTGGACGATAAATTAAGATACTGTCCATGGACTGATCACTTGCAATTTTTATCATGATCATCTCAAAAGAATTCTAACAGCTTGAAGAGGTCATCTGGCATAAAAATGTCTTTTTAAAAATCACAGCTGTTCCACCTCCTCGTGGAGGAGGACAGGTGAAGGGACAGGTGAATAGGCCATGCTGCTAGCGAGTTGGCTACGAGCTAAACTAAGCAAGCGAAACAGTAGAGACGCAGTGAGTGAGTACTTCGGCTATAAATTAGGGAGTGAGTACACAGAGAGTGTGCTTCGGATTGAGCACATGAAGATTATACTATGAAAACAGAAGGTATCTGAAGCGAACACCAAGTGACAGCGCCACCAAGAGCTTGGTGGGACTGACTGACAGCTGATGAAGAGTCTCTGGAAACACTCATTTATCTCCTCTGCTCTTCTTTCTTCTCTTGCAGGTGGGGGTATCCATAGACTGGCTCACTGAGAGAAGAGGAGCTGTGTCCTGGTGATCCAGAGAGGTTGAAACAGCAGCAGCTTGTTTTTAGAGCCCTGTTATAGTGATGTGTCCTGACATGGACCCTTTCTCTCACCACTGCTCCAGCCCCAAACACTGAACTAGTGAAGCAGAAGAAAAGTTCAGAATAAAAATGTAAATAAACATTATTCTTAAATTTAACATGAATCAAGTTGTGATCTTTAAATCTGATGTCACGAGTGTACCTGTGGAAACAGGGAACCCCTGTGGAAAGCCATAACATGGTCTCTGATGGGGTCCACATGTAATAAAAGTATTACAATCTTCATCAGAAAGTAACACAGCATGTTGAGTTGGAGGAGAAACAATACTGTTGATGGTATCATCAACATTTTTTTCTTTCTTTGGCTCTCGGAGGAGGGGGACGCACTTTTTCTCCTCTCCCTTATCTTCCCTGCTTATGTCCTTGTCTAATCTCGTGTTTTTTTTGTATTACTTTCCCTGGAACACTCTCTCACAGTCTGAACCTAAAGAGAATTATGGATTTGATCAACTGGTCTCTGAATGCTATTGACACCCTTTTCTCAACGAGAAGTCTGGGCTCGGGAGAGCCCGAGTGCCCTGGAGGGACTTTCCCTGCCAGATACACGATGGACGGGTGGCAGAAATGGAGGGTCGTGTGCCTGGCGGGACTGTCGATCGAGGACGCTGAAGATATCTACCTATTCGGAACCATGATAACAGGGTTCTTGCTGATCAGAGCTGGCTTGGCCCTGGCTTATCTGAGAATTAAGAAAGCGGAACCGGCTGTTCAAACCCCCCCAAGGCTGCCTGCTGGGATTGAAATGATGGAACGAGGCGCGACTTCTCAGAACGGACTCGAAAGCAGAATGGTTAAGAGCTTGGAGGCGCTTACAGCTGCCGTGAATACTCAGAATAACACCTCTGAACGTATATTGGGATGCATCAAGGAGAGGCCTGCTCAAAATAACACCCTTGAGCGAAAGTTGGATTGCATCACGGAACACCTCACTGCAGTTGTGAGTTCTCAGAATCGGCTGTTTGGGCAAAAGAATGAAAACACCAGGAAGTTTGATACCATCATCGGGAAGCTTGCGGTTCTCCAACGGGAGATTGAGAGACCAGTGTCGGAGTGTTAAAGAAAAGCTTTGAAATTCTCATGAGTTGTCGCAAAAGAAAAATTACCATCATAATCCGGCTACCCCTTCGGCGCCAGCTGTGGGCTCAAGGCTGGAGCCGAACAAAAACTCCCTGATAACGACTGTGTTTAGACTGTTCTTTCCCATTCCATGCAAGGCCACCTGGGTTGGCTGGAAGACTGTTTACTATGGACACGCACACACATACATATACTGATACTGATAAGCACTCACTGACGCATCACCCTCCCTACCCCGGATCCAACGCCACCTCCAACGCTTACCTCCCCTCTGATGTGGACATCGGGTCAGTTGGAGGCGCAGTCGAAAGATTGCAGCGGTCCCAGATCAGATGTACACACTGGAACTCTTTCCCATGTTGCTGTCTGTGTTTATTGTGCTATGGTGTGTTGATATCTGTGCATTCCTGTATTATCCTTCTGTGTTACACATTTCGATGTTTTTTTTCCTCGCTACCTAGCCTGACCTGTCTCCCCAATGTGATGTTTGTGTATTGTATGTACGGTCGGCAAGGTCTGTCAACTCGGTTGTGGGCAAAAGACTTGTGTAACGCAAAGTTATATAAGGACTAGTTTTATTTCAAGGGATGAGTTGACTGACTGACGCGCAGAAGAAATAGTTCTTTATGGAGCCTAGATGGTGTGAATGATGAGACCAAAGACTGCAATATCTTGTACCAAAAATATATTGAATAAATGGGGGAAAGGGGGAAATGGAACAAAATAATTAATACAACACACAACATAAATGTCCACAATTAAATGATAAGTCAATCCTGTGATTTTTTTGTGCAAGAGTCCTTTTGCTAAGAGTCCTTTTTGGTCCTTTTCTTTTTAAAGTTCACTTTTAAGGTATTCCTCCTTAGGGTCCAGCTTCATACAGTGGGGAATATATGTCCGTAATCCAAAGACGGCTAAGTGGGGGAAAAGAGGGGAAAACAAAGAATGGTCCTACCGGCTCGCCACTTCAATATGAAGAAGATTAATTCAAAGGGAGGGAACAAAACCTGACCTGTAGGTCAGAAAAATGTCCATTAGCACATCAAGTTCGATCCAGTTTACCGGTAAACAAATATATTTTTCTGCAAGTCTACTCGGTCTACTCAGTTGTGGGCAAAAGACCTGCAACTGACAAATAAAGGCTATCTCATCTCATCATCTCATCATCTCATCTCATCGCAAAATGTGAGGTCACATGGACTCAGGAAGGCATTTTCCATGATCCCCTCTGATTCCTCTGTGTCAAACCATATCGCAGAAGAATAGGAAAAAACAAAGTGAATACAAGCAGCATCATAAAAGTAGATCACCATAAATCATATCCATAATGGTGTCAGCATAAAAATAAGTTCCCTTAGTTTTTCAATAAGTGCTCCCACATCTTTCAGACTTTCACACGTCGTGTCTTCGTCCATAAAATTTCAGACTTTATAGCTCAAGGTCAGATTTATGAAGTGCAGCAAGAAGTCCACTAATGGGAAAGGAACGTTCTGCGGGAGAACCATGAAAACATGAACCATGACGCGCAGCATTTACAGCCTAAACTATTTTGGACTGTTTGGCTTTGAAAGCATATACAGAAAACTCTACAGATGACACAAAGCCCTTAAAACATATGCCCTTTCTGAAAGCTTCAATGCCAGAAGGGCATGCTGGGAAATATGTTACTCTCTGTCTCGATGACCGTGTTTGTGCCGTCTTGTTGAGTCATGTGACTCATGATGGAACATTTGCTTGTTGCCATCAGGATGCTCAGCACTCTCAGGAAACCCACACTTCACTCCTGAAACCTGCAGGTTGTTGTTAATCAGGTCCAGATGTTGGAAAGGGTTGGACACAAGAGGTGATCTCTGACAAGCAAACTCCCTCTGTTTCCATGTCCATTCTCTTTAGCTTATCCTTGTCAGGGTCATGGCAGGGTGGAGCCTATCACAGCTACCACAGGGTAAGAGGCAGGGCACACCCTGGATAGGTCGCCAGTCTAACATAGAGAGACAGACGACCATGGGTTCTCCCCAAGTATCGGAAAGAACAGACGCAAACATGGGGAGAACATGCAAACTCCACACAGAAAGGGCTCAGCCAGGACCTTCTTGCTTCTTGGTGGTGTTAATCACTGTGCCACCGTACTGACCTAAAAATGTCCTCAAAATAAAATAGTTACACCTGTGACTGAAGCACCAAAGCAGTTCATAAATGAATTAGCGAATTCAACACGACTGTAAAATGTTTACAAATTTAATTTCTTATGAACGTGGAAATGATGCAACCTCATTAACTTCCTGCCAGAAACTGCCTGATTATAAATCATCATAATATAAATGTGACGAAGCTCGTGACTCACAGCTAACAGTTTCAATCTAACAACAAGCAGGCGAGTACCTGAAACAGCCGTTCAGGCAGGGCTGGACTGGCAGCCCACCATGATCACTCATGCATACACATATATTTCATTTAGTTTGATTATTGATTGGAAGCAGGTTCTAATTAGGCTGGTATACATGTTGATGGGGTGGTGCTTAGCTGCACTGCAGGATGTAACAACAATTAAAAGCTATATGGTAGCTGTTAGCAGCGGCTTGTAGTGAAAGCAGACACTTATTCCTTCCTGACGATGACCCGCCATCTCTTTCATTACCACGATCATTTAACCTCCCTCAATTCTTCACTGAAGGTGCATCAGCAGCCTGCTGGGCCCATGAGGCCTGGTTACTGCTTGTTACTAGTTGTTGCTCATTGTTATTACTTGTTGTTGCTGATTGTTGTTACTAGTAGTTACTTGTTGTTGTGACTAGTTGTCGCTGGTTGTTGTTACTCGTTGTTCTTACTAGTTATCGCTGGTTGTTGTTACTTGTTGTTACTAGTAGTTACTCGTTGTTGTGACTTGTTGTCGCTGGTTATTGTTACTTGTTGTTACTAGTAGTTACTAGCAATGTTCCCTCTAAGCTGCGCGCGTGCGCAATTGTGCACTGCTGGCACGGTCTCTGCGCACAGAAAATCTGCGTTGCGCACAGTAAAAAAATCTAACCTGAATTGAAATTAAAAGTAATACTTTAATAATTCTGTTTTGCAGTGTTAGTCAGTAAGTGACTGGCTGCTCCTGTATGGGATTAGAACGATGCCACTTTATCCCATAGTCCAGCCAATAATACGATTCACATTCGTATATACGCAGCTAATCAACGTCGTTGACAGGCTATGACAGCGGCCTTATGTGCCGACACCGGTATTTTAGCTAGCAAAGCGGCGTGGCTGATATGGAAAAGGCTTGAAAGCACTCTCCGCTGTGAGCAAAAACAACACTCTGTCAGTGCGCCCCAGGGTGGCTGTGGCTACAATGTAGATTGCCATCACCAGTGTGTGAATGTGTGCGTGAATGGGTGGATGACTGGTTGTGTAAAGCGCTTTGGGGTCCTTAGGGACTTTCCTATTGGTCGAAAAATGTACCATGTTGACCAATCCAAAAATGATATGGCAACATGGCATTTAGTTGTTTAGGAAGAGGGAAGTTTTAGGAGTGACGGCAGTTTTGAGATGTGAGAGATTTGCGACGTTTAGTGCAAATCTTGTGTAGTTAGTGTGTAGTGTGGTCAGTAGTTTTGTTGTGTGTGTCAGAACAATGAGGCGACTGCTGAATGTTACAGGTGTTACAGCAGTGATACATCTGCTGCTGTCAGGCCTGCAGGTATCAGGCTGTTGTTCTCCTTTATCTCATAGTGGACAGAAATTATTTTTTGGAGTGGCACAAATAATTTGTGTGGCATCAAATTTGATGCAGAACAGCTGATTGTTCTGTAAATAGTTTGAAATGTTTATTTAAAAAAACGCCTTGGCTGCATTTTTAGGTAAACAGCTGCAAAAAACTTTGTTGTTTGCATAACTCAGTTACTTTTTTGAAGAAGTAACTATATAATTAATTGCCTAACATTGGTCATTATATACTGTATTTTGCTGACAGAGAGTTACAGACTCTCTCCCAGACCACAGACTCAGACTCATAATACAAGTCAGAGCTTTATACAAAAAAAAGAAAGTTGTGTTTTCAAAATTGGAGTTCAAGTTAGTTTTTACTTCCAATAGTGTTAACATACTACACAGGTCGTGAATAAGATTTTTTTTTTAAAAATTTCATTGTAAGTGGGCTAAAGCAGTTAATTAAAAGTAATGTAAATGCTGTAATTTGTAATGGATTCGATGCTGGCGTGACCACAGTGCACACGTCTTCTTGTTGATCGTCTTACTAGTTGTCACTGGTTGTTGTTACTTGTTGTTACTTGTTACTAGTAATTACTTGTAGTTACTAGTTGTTACTGGTTGTTGTTACTTCCCAGATAGCAAGCAGACATTGAAACAATGTTCAGTAAATATTAGGTGATTATATTCAACAAACGTTGAAATGTGACATTGACCTAATGTCACTCCTGCACTCTTTTTTAATATTGAAACAACATCAGGTTTTGATATTGAATCCATGTTGAATGCAGACATTGATTCGACGCCAAATTTTCAAACACTGTTAATGTTGAAACAATGTCAGATTCTGATATTGAATCACTGTTGAACTCTGATGTTGATTTTCCATCACTTTTGCACCCTTTGTTACTATTGAAACAACAATAAAGTCATGATTAAAAATCAGTACTTCACAGGTATTTGTATCAATACTAAACCGTTGCAAATTACCAGCAATACTTAAATCTCCAAAAAAGACAATTGTGTATGATACACAAATAGGAAATCCATTATATGGTGGACATTGTCTTACAATTTGTCATGTCTATAATAATATCCCTATAATATGAAGCATCTGGCATTATGTAATAAAAAAATGACAGACATCTCTGTATCAATAACAAAGTAATTTTTTATATTTTTAAAAAAGTCTCTTTGTTACATGTATTGGTTACAGGTCACTTTTTTTTTTGGTTTACTGGGGGATCGGGCTGGATATCGGGCATCCTGCACCACCCATGTGATCTGGAGCGTGGGGGAGACATTTCTGCACTGCTTGGGCGAAGGCAAACTCAGAAACAGCGTTTACCCCCACCTGCTAGATCAGGAAATCTAGGACACAAACAAACACAAAAAGAAGAAGGAAAAAAAAGGCCAAATTAGACCTTAAATATGAATAACCTCTTGTCAGTCGTCTTCAGAAGGGAGAAAGCATCTAAACTACTAGGCTGATTAATATGAAAGTCACAAGGCAGAAATCAGCAAACTGCTGCCTCACTTTGATTCTCAAAGAGCCATTAGCTGATAAGCTCAAAGCCTAATATCTAGAGATAAAATTAATAAACCAAACTATTTGCAGTGAAATGCATTTCTATTCCTATTTGTTGGATCTTCCAACGATAGCCTGCTGTTGTATATTCAATCAGAACATACAGGAGAAGGCCATTTTTAAGCAGTTTAACCAAATTTCACAATTTCTAAAGTTCTGGGTTACAAAAGTCCCACAACCTTTAAGAACTGACCATTACTTTATTTGCCTCCGGTCATTGCACTTCATCTCATCTATGTTGTTAAAAGGCTAATCCAGAGGCAATACCCCAGCATCAACAGGTTCAGTGCTGCAGGATTAACGGAAGGCTCTGATCTCCTCATGGAGGTCCCCGACTTCTCTGATCAGCTCTGTTACCATGATTATAAGTTTTTGGAAGGCTGCATCTGTTGAAAAGAACAATAACACAAAGAATACTGGCTTGTGATAAACTGGATAAGCATTGTGATGAGAAAAAAAACTATATCCATAAGTGATGGCTTCACATTTTGCATTCGGGTTTAAGTAGTTCAATCTGTTAAAACTGTTTACAATTTGGCCTTTTACATATAAATGAAATCCTATGAAAGATGTCAAAGTACAACATTTTAGAACTTGCCTCAGACTCTCTGGAATCTAAAAAAGCAAAATATGATGATATTCAGCAGCATAAATTAGTGTTTTGAAGTTAAGATTACAATGAAATTGTGATGCAGCTCATTGTTTCAAAGCATACCGAAACACAATTTTGATCCGCTCCTCACGTGTTAACCTCTTTGACATGTCAATGGCTGTGAACAAAGAGAAACTTGTAAATAACTCATGAAAGAATAAAGTTACATTGAAACCAAGCACACCATTGTTTTTCTTGTGACATTACCAATACGTTTGATGTGTCACATGGCCCTCTTCCTATTGAAAAAACAAAAGTTGTATCCAAGATGGCCGACTTCTAAATGGCCACCATGGTCACCACCCATCTTTTTTTTTTTTTTTTTTTCAAAAGTTTCTTTTCTTTTTCTTTTTTTTTTTTTGTGTCCCGTTTGGATCTTTAGCCATCAGAATTGTTGTCTTAAGGCCAAGAAAGATGCCAAGCGGATTTATTTTACCAAGTGGATCATCATGGCCTTGCCATATTGGTCCATTTGATTGACCTTTATTATAATTATGAATTCATTTTATTTTCGGTTGCTACAAACGGGACAGACATGACTGGGGGATAAGACAGGGAGAAAGAATGAAAGAAAGAGAGGGAGAGAAAGAAAACCAAAGGGGAGAAGAGACGGTGAGAAAGGGGGGAAGAAAGAAAGAAAAACAAACAAAACACCTGGATCACCTGTATGGAGAAAAAAAAAACAGAAGAGAAAGCAAACAAAAAAAAGAGCAACATAATAAAAAAACCAGCACCATCACAATAAACTAGCTAGCAGTAGATAACAGTAGATACTAAATATTAAACGATATTGTGCAGCACGCAAGATAGACAGCGCACAATGTGCTTTGAGGCAGCAGCCAAGAAAGGTGTAGTCCGCGTCTGTGAACACCCGTGTGTACACCTGTGTGCACACGGGTGTGGATCAACACGCTTGTATTCCAAAGGTTTCTCCATGTAACGATCTGCTAGGGAGTTTGGGGAGCCATAGCCCCGTCCACCAGGGTATGAAGGAGGAGTATGGAGGAGATCCAGGCCCCAGATATCCAGAGGCCCCAGAGTACAAGGACCCGAGGAGGACCACCAAAAGGGGGGGAACTGTGCCACCCTCCTGGGAAGAGCTGAGTAGAGCCCCAAACGAGAGGTCACCCAGCAGCTACGGAGCAGAGGCCAGAGGGGGTTGCAGTGGCGTGTCCGCGGGCTCTGCTGGCAGCCAGCTGTGCCAGAGAGGACCGAGCTTCAGGCCCAGAGGCCAGAGGCCTGAGGGCATCCCACCCCCCAGAAGGGGCCCAGTCGGGCCACAGGCGCCAGGCCCCGCCAATCGGCCACCAGGAGTGAGCCGGTACATACATGAGCACCCAGCCCCAGACGACAAGGACCACCAACACACCAACGTCTGAGGGCATCAGCCACCGGCAGGGAGTGTGGTGAGGGGAGATAGGCCTCCGTAATTTGGAGGGCCTGAGATGTACCCAGAGAGGTTGAGTCTAAGACCCAACCTGACATATAGACACAGACGAACAGGCGCACGCGGACACAAACGTGCCTTCCCACCCCCATATACACAACCAAATACTCGGCAGTCACCCAACGTGTAGACAGACACAGACACCACCCATCTTGAGGAGTTTGCCACATATACTAATGTGCCACAAACAGGACTTTAATATCACCAACCATTCCCATTTTATTACGGTGTATCCATATAAATGGCCCACCCTGTACTTTACTGATCTGAAATGAGAAAATGAAAAAAACAAAACAAAACACAGTGTCAATAAAAAGAGGAAAAACATGATATTGAAGATAAGCTCCAGGTAGGGAACATTCATTATTAAAGTCACGGAAACGTAAAGTCACGTGGGCATGTCATGTGATCATTCGGTCTCAGGCGACTCTTTCACGTGTTTATAAATGGAAGCGTTTCAAATGTAACACACGCATTGTACACATTTGTAGAGGCAACTTTACGTTTCTGGATCACATTGCACACATTTGTAAATCGTTTGATGGAATACAGCAGCCATAGAGTGAGAGTCGTAGTACACGGTGGGCAAGCCGACCGCAGGGCTAACAAAAGCACCCTTGTAGCTTTATAATGGAAAGACATGAATGTATGACATGAAAATATTTTCTTTGTTCAGAGTTGGTGTTGTCTGTGAAATTTATAATTTTCTCCTTCTGTTTAAGTTAGCTTTAGTAATATCATACATACGTCGACCTTCAAATAACAAATAACTAAACTGCATTAAGAGATTTGATTGGACAATCTAGTGTCAGTAATGTGTCAGTAATGAAATGAACCAATGGGCTGCTGTCTTGCGAGTACAGGCGTGCGTAGCGGCCCAAGAAAGCGTTCAAGTAAAACAATTGGAGCTGACTCACAGCCATCAGTTACACGTCAGTTACACTCGTGATAAATGAGCTGCCACGGCCACACCGGGAACTTTGAATGTAGCGCAGGGAGATGCTGTGGAGGTTCCAGCTTTACCCCAGCAGAGTCCTCTGGGCTGAATGTTCCTGTCAATCAATCATTTTATTTTGAAAGTGCTAAATACTCATTTCCTTTTTCCTCAGCAGCACAAACCCCGCAGCTCTGGCTGTGTCACAATTCAGGGTCTGCAGCCTTAAAGGCCACATTTTAAGGCCGATTACGTTACAAAGTTACAAACATTAGCGATGTTAGTACCAACTTGGTTTTAAAGCCTTTACTTTAAAATATACTCCATTCAAAGTTGACCTCAATCTTACAGAGAATGTGATGAATTTATGGATAATTAAAGTCAGTAATATATCCACAAACACAACAAGCTGAAAGTCAGTGAATGCTGCTTGGTTTGCAGTCCTGAATATCACGGCACAAGCAGGATTCACTGCTGTAGTCAGAGAGACAGAGAGTTCATCAGTCACAGGCTGTGTCCCAATCCAGCGACCGCATGCTTCGTAGTGTGTATTTGGAGAATGATTATGTCACAGCGATGCGACGAAGGGTGTCCCAATTCGAAGTGTACTCCAAATGCGGTCGACAAATGCACCCTTCATTTGCCCAAATTAGAAGTGTGGCCCGGTGTACACCTCGTGGTCTCATATATCCCACAATTCATAGCACGGCGGTGGGTGTGGATATTTTGTTTGGGAAAAAACGGCGGATGGCTGAAGACGGGCGGCCGAAGAGTAAACTTTCAAAAGTAAGTACTGAATATGATGTTACTTATTTATGTGCAAATGTTTAATAACGAAGAACATTAAAACATTACTGTTGGCCACATGTCGGCAAAGTTATGTGACATTAGCGATGTTAGTACTAACTTGGTTTTAAATCCTCCATCCATCCATCTTCATCCGCTTTATCCGAGGCCGGGTCGCGGGGGCAGCAGCCTAAGCAGTGAGGCCCAGACCTCCCTCTTCCCAGCCACCTCCTCCAGCTTATCCGGGGGAACACCAAGGCGTTCCCAGGCCAGCCGAGAGATATAATCTCTCCAGCATGTCCTGCTTCTGCCCCGGGGCCTCCTCCCGGTGGGACATGCCCAGAACACCTCACCCAGGAGACGCCCAGGAGGCATCCTTGTCAGATGTCCGAACCACCTCAGCTGGCTCCTTTCGATGTGGAGGAGCAGCGGCTCTACTCTGAGCCCCTCCCGGATGGCTGAACTTCTCACCCTATCTCTAAGGGAGAGGCAAGCCACCCTTCAGAGGAAGCTCATTTCTGCTGCTTGTATCCGCGATCTCGTTCTTTCGGTCACTACCCACAGCTCGTGGCCATAGGGTGAGGTTAGGGACATAGATCGACCGATAAATTGAGAGCTTCGCTTTTACACTCAGCTCCCTCTTCACCACGACGGACTGGTGCAGCGTCCGCATCACTGCAGCCGCGGCACCAATCCGTCTGTCGATCTCCGGCTCCCTTCTCCCATCACTCACGAACAAGACCCCGAGATACTTGAATATCTCCACTTGGGGCAGGAACTCATCTCCGACCCAAAGTGGGCACTCCACCCTTTTCCGGCTGAGAACCATGGCCTCAGATTTGGAGGTGCTGATCCTCATTCAATTCAATTCAATTCAATTCAATTCAATTCAATTCAATTCATTTCAATTCAATTCAATTTTATTTATATAGCGCCAAATCACAACAAAAGTCGCCTCAAGGTGCTTCATAGATACAGAGAAAAACCCAACAATCATATGACCCCCTATGAGCAAGCACTTTGGCGACAGTGGGAAGGAAAAACTCCCTTTTAACAGGAAGAAACCTCCGGCAGAACCAGGCTCAGGGAGGGGCGGCCATCTGCTGCGACCGGTTGGGGTGAGAGAAGGAAGACAGGATAAAAGATATGCTGTGGAAGAGAGACAGAGGTTAATAACAGATATGATTCAATGCAGAGAGGTCTATTAATACATAGTGAGTGAGAAAGGTGACTGGAAAGGAAAAACTCAATGCATCATGGGAATCCCCCGGCAGCCTACGTCTATTGCAGCATAACTAAGGGAGGATTCAGGGTCACCTGGTCCAGCCCTAACTATATGCTTTAGCAAAAAGGAAAGTTTTAAGCCTAATCTTAAAAGTAGAGATAGTTTCTGTCTCCCGAATCCAAACTGGAAGCTGGTTCCACAGAAGAGGGGCCTGAAAACTGAAGGCTCTGCCTCCCATTCTACTTTTAAATACTCTAGGAACAACAAGTAGGCCTGCAGAGCGAGAGCGAAGTGCTCTAATAGGGTGATATGGTACTACAAGGTCATTAAGATAAGATGGGGCCTGATTATTTAAGACCTCGTATGTGAGGACCAGGATTTTGAATTCAATTCTGGATTTAACAGGAAGCCAATGAAGGGAAGCCAAAACAGGAGAAATATGCTCTCTCCTTCTAGTCCCTGTCAGTACTCTTGCTGCAGCATTTTGGATTAGCTGAAGGCTTTTCAGTGAGTTTTTTGGACATCCTGATAATAATGAATTACAGTAGTCCAGCCTGGAAGTAATAAATGCATGAACTAGTTTTTCAGCGTCACTCTGAGACAGGATATTTCTAATTTTAGAGATGTTGCGCAAATGGAAGAAAGCAGTCTTACATATTTGTTTAATATGTGCGTTGAAGGACATGTCCTGGTCAAAAATGACTCCAAGGTTCCTCACAGCGTTACTGGAGGCCAAGGTAATGCCATCCAGAGTATGAATCTGGTTAGATACCATATTTCTAAGATTTTCAGGGCCGAGTACAATAACCTCAGTTTTATCTGAATTAAGAAGCAGAAAGTTAGCGGCCATCCAGGTCTTTATGTCTTTAAGACATTCCTGCAGTTTAACTAATTGGTGTGTGTTATCTGGCTTCATGGACAGATAGAGCTGGGTGTCATCTGCATAGCAGTGAAAATGTATGCTATGTCTTCTAATGATGCTGCCTAAGGGAAGCATGTATAATGTAAACAGAATTGGTCCTAGCACTGAACCCTGTGGAACTCCATAATTAACCTCAGTGTGTGAAGAGGACGCTCCATTTACATGCACAAATTGGAGTCTATTAGATAGATATGATACAAACCACTGCAGCACAGTACCTGTAATACCTACAGCATGTTCTAATCGCTCTAATAGGATATTATGGTCGACAGTATCGAACGCTGCACTGAGGTCTAGCAGGACAAGCACAGAGATGAGTCCACTGTCAGAGGCCATAAGAAGATCATTTGTAACCTTCACTAAAGCTGTTTCTGTGCTGTGATGAGCTCTGAAACCTGACTGAAACTCTTCAAATAAACCATTCCTCTGCAGATGATCTGTTAGCTGTTTGACAACTACTCTTTCAAGGATTTTTGATATGAAAGGAAGGTTGGAGATTGGCCTATAATTAGCTAAGACTGCTGGGTCTAGAGATGGCTTTTTGAGTAAAGGTTTAACCACAGCCAGCTTGAAGGCCTGTGGTACATAGCCGACCATTAGAGATAGGTTGATCATATTTAAGATCGAAGAATTAATCAATGGCAGGACTTCTTTGAGCAGTTTTGTAGGAATGGGGTCTAAAAGACACGTTGATGGTTTGGAGGAAGTAATTATTGAAGTTAACTCAGAAAGATCAATTGGAGAAAAAGAGTCTAACTTAACATCAATGGTACTAAGAGTAGCTGTAGATAATATTACATCTGTGGGATGATTACTGGTAATTTTTTCTCTAATGATAAAAATTTTATTTGTGAAGAAGTTCATGAAGTCATTACTAGTTAACGTTAAAGGGATGGTTGGCTCAACAGAGCTCTGACTCTTTGTCAGCCTGGCTACAGTGCTGAAGAGAAACCTGGGGTTGTTCTTATTTTCTTCAATCAGTGATGAATAGTAAGATGTTCTGGCTTTGCGGAGGGCTTTCTTATAAAGCAGCAAACTATTTCTCCAGGCTAAATGATGATCCTCTAAATTTGTGACACGCCATTTCCTCTCCAGATTACGAGTCATCTGCTTTAGGGTACGTGTTTGAGAATTATACCACGGAGTCAGGTACTTCTGATTAGAGACCTTAGTTTTCACTGGAGCTACAGTATCCAGAGTCGTACGTAGTGAGGAGGTGAAATTATTAACAAGATAATCAACCTCTGTTGGGGTAGCGTTCAGATAGCTGCTCTGCTCTGTGTTGGTACAGGGCATTGAAGATGATAACAGTGGGTGGATTATATTCTTAAACTTAGTTACAGCGCTTTCAGAAAGACATCTACTTTGATAAAATCTACTCTCCACTGCTGTTTAATCAATTATTGTAAATGTAAATGTTATCAGGAAATGATCAGACAGGAGAGGGTTTTCAGGAAACACTGTTAAATGTTCAGTTTCTATGCCATATGTTAAAACAAGATCTAGAGTGTGATTAAAGTGGTGGGTGGGTTCTTTTACATTTTGAGAGAAGCCAATTGAGTCTAATAACAGACTAAATGCCATGTTGAGGCTGTCATTTTTAGCATCTACATGGATGTTAAAATCACCCACAATAATTATTTTATTTGAGCTCAGAACTAAATTAGATATAAAGTCTGAGAAATCAGACAGAAACTCTGTGTAAGGCCCAGGTGGACGATAGATGATAACAAGTAAGACTGGTTTCTGAGTTTCACAGCTGGGGTGGACAATGTTAAGCATCAGGCTTTCAAATGAATTAAAAGTCTGTCTTGGTCTTTCATTAATTAATAGGCTGGTGTGAAAAATTGCTGCCACACCGCCCCCTCGGCCTGTGCTTCGAGGTTTCTGGTAGTTAGAATGACTCGGGGGTGTTGATTCATTTAAACTAACATAATCATCCTGCTGCAACCAGGTTTCTGTAAGGCAGAGTAAATCAATTTGTTGATCAATTATTAAGTCATGTACTAACAGAGACTTGGAGGAGAGAGACCTAATATTTAATAATCCACATTTCACTGTTTTACTCTTTGGTTCAGATGTGGATACTGTATTGTTCTTTCTTTTTGATTGTTTATGTTTAAGTTGTTTGTTGCTGGTTTTTAGTTTGTTTTTTGTCTTTTTGGAAGCTGACACAGTCTCTATGGAGATGGTTTTTTGGGGGGGTAGCAGGAGGAGAGAAGCTGCAGAGAGGCGTGTAAGACTGCAACTCTGCTTCCTGGTCCCAACTCTGGATAGTCATATTTTGGGGGGTTTAATAAATTTGTCCATATTTCTAGAAATGAGAGCTGCTCCATCCAAAGTGGGATGGATGCCGTCTCTCCTAACAAGACCAGGTTTCCTCCAGAAGGTTTGCCAATTATCTATGAAGCCCACATCATTTCTGGGACACCACTCAGACAGCCAGCAATTTAAGGAGAACATGCGGCTAAACATGTCACTCCTGGTCTGATTGGGGAGGGGACCAGAGAAAACTACAGAGTCCGACATTGTTTTAGCAAAGTTGCACACCGATTCAATATTGATTTTAGTGACCTCCGATTGGCGTAACCGGGTGTCATTACTGCCGACGTGAATTATGATTTTACTGAATTTACGTTTACCCTTAGCCAGCAGTTTTAAATTTCCTTCAATGTCGCCTGCTCTGGCCCCTGGAAGACAATTGACTATGGTTGCCGGTGTCTCTAGCTTCACATGTCTGAGAACAGAATCACCAATTACCAGAGTTTGACCCCCGGCGGGTGTGTCACCGAGTGGGGAAAAACGGTTAGACACATGAACGGGTTGGTGGTGTACCTGGGGCTTCTGTTTAGGACTATGCTTCCTCCTCACCGTGACCCAGCCGCCCTCTTTCCCCAGCTGCTTGGGGTCTGCCGGGGAACAGCTAGCGGGGCCTACGCTATCTTCGGCTGCACCAGCTACAGGGGCCTGGCTAGCTACGGGTGAATGAAGGGTGCGAAGCCGAGTCTCCAATTCAGTAATCCTGGCCTCCAGAGCTGCAAATATGCTACATTTGTTACAGATATCATTACTGCTAAAGGAGGCCGAGGAGTAACTAAACATCTGACACAATGAGCAAGAAAGTGCAGGAGGGACAGGTGAAGTAGCCATGGTGCTAACGAGTCGGCTACGAGCTAAGCTAAGCTAGCGAAACAGTACAGAGACAGTGAGTGAATACTTTGGCTATAAATTAGGTAGTGAGTACACAGAAAGTGTGCTTCGGATGAAGCACGTGAAGATTATACTATGAAAGAAGAATGTATTTAAAAGTTGTTAATTAAATTGCTAAGCAAATAAGCTACTCAGAAACACCACTGTGTTTGAGCAGGAACAGGAAGTGATACTCTACCGCAGAGCGAGCGAACACCAAGTGACAGCGCCACCAAGTCCACAAAACACATGTAGACTGGTTGGGCAAACTCCCATGCGCCCTCAAGTATCCTTGAGAGGATAAAGAGCTGGTCCAGTGTTCCGCGACCAGGACGAAAACCGGATTGTTCCTCCTGTATCTGAGGTTTGACTAGCGGACGAACTCTCCTTTCCAGCATCCTGGCATAGACTTTCCCAGGGAGGCTGAGGAGTGTGATCCCCCTGTAGTTGGAACACACCCTCTGGTCCCCCTTCTTAAAGATGGGGACCACCACCCTGGTCTGCCAGTCCAGGGGTACTGCCCCTGATCTCCACGCAACATTGTAGAGGCGTGTCAACCAGGACAGCCCTACAACGTCCAGAGCCTTCAGGAACTCGGGGCGGACCTCATCAACACCAGGGGCTCTGCCACCAAGGAGTTGTTTAACTGCCTCAGTGACCTCGCCCCTGGAAATTGGCGGGTCATTCCCCTCATCCCCAGACTCTGCTTCCTCCTCGGAAGACGTGTCAGTGGGATTAAGGAGGTCCTCAAAGTATTCCTTCCACCGCCTGATGATTTTCTCAGTCGAAGTCAGCAGCACTCCACCAGCACTATACACAGTGCAGGTAGAGCACCGCTTTCCCTTCCTGAGACGCCTGACGGTTTGCCAGAATCTCTTCGAGGCAGTCCAAAAGTCTTTTTCCATGGCCTCTCCAAACTCCTCCCACACCCGAGTTTTTGCTTCAGCCACTGCCCAAGCCGCATTCCGCTTGACCTGTCGGTACCTGTCAGCTGCCTCCAAAGTCCCACAGGCTAACCAAGCCCGATAAGACTCCTTCTTCAGCCTGGTGGCTCCCTTCACCTCTGGTGTCCACCATTTGGTTCGGGGATTACCACCACGACAGGCACCAACCACCTTGCGGCCGCAGCTCAATGCAGCAGCTTGGAACATGGAGATGCTGAACATGGTCCATTCGGACTCAATGTCCCCAGTCTCCCTCGGAATGCCGTTGAAGCTCTGCTGGAGGTGCGCATTGAAAATCTCACGGTCTGGGGCCTCTGCTAGACGTTCCCAGCACACCCTCACTACGCGTTTAGGTGCAACCTAGCAACCATGATACTAACCGCGAGAAACGTTACATACAGCTTTGTTTGACAGAAATGAAGGAGAAAAAAATGTTTTGTTGGTCATTCATTTTTGTCATGACATCACTGTGATTAGTTGAGTATCTGAGGCTGAGACCACAGGACTGTAAAACATGATTGTTGGGCTTCATTTCTATACTGAACAGTCATTTCAAGATTAGTTAGTAAATAACAATTAGCTAATGTTGTTCATGAGACTAAAATCATCTCACTGTGGTAATGTAAATATAATATGGCCAATATTATAGTATTGTCAGATTATTATGATATATATACATACACACACACACACACACACACACACATATATACTCATATCTATATATATACATACACACACACACACACATATATACTCATATCTATATATATACACATACACACACACACACACATATATATATATATATATATATATATATATATATATATATGTATATATATATATGTGTGTGTGTGTGTGTGTAAAGGCTTTACAACCAAGTTAACGCTGAAAGTACAGACATCACTAATGTCACACAACTTTGCCGACATGTGGCCAACGGCAATGTTTTAATGTTCTTCGTTATTAAACATTCGCACATAAATAAGTGACATCATATTCAGTACTTACTTTTGACAGTTCACTCTTCGGCCGCTCCCTTCTGCTGTATTTTGCGGCAAAATTATCCACACCCACCGCCGCGCTATGAATTGTGGGATATATGGGACCACGAAGCGTGCACCGGACCACGCTTGATATTTGGGGAAATCGACGGCGCATTCAGAGTATGCATTTGAAGTACACTTCGAATTGGGACAGCCGTTGTCGCGTGGCGGTGACGTAATCACACTTAAAATGCGTACTTCAAGCGTGCAGACCCTGAATTGGGACACAGCCTCTGGGACCCACTGCTGCACATCATCTGTGAGGCTTTGCACCCCTGATGATCCACCAGGACAAACTCAGCAGTGTGTGAGGAAGAGGAGGAGGAAGAGTGTTCAAATAATGTTATCATTTCAGTGTGGGAGAAAGTACTCAGGGCCTTCAAGTTACACACTATGAAAGGCAGCAACAAGTTTAATGTTCAGAAAACTAAAGTATGTATCAGCAGCAGAATGGAGCTAAAAATAAATGTTTGTTTCAGTTCTATGAAGCTTTGAGTATTTTGGATTAGTGTGCTACTAATCCAAAATACTCAAAGCTGTGTTTGTTGCATCATATTGCTGTAATTGTTTATATGCTTTATATATTCTGAGGTAAGTTGATCTATAGTGTTACATCATATTCTATAAGGATGTTATGTGTTTGTAGACTTTCTGCCCAGTTTGACCCATTTAGCAGAAGTCAGCCTGTTTAAGGCTCTGATATCTATTCTGTATGACTTAAAGCAGTTATGACATGGTCTGATTTTCTCACCCAATAAAGGAATATTTAATATATCAGTCTACTCTTCATTCTATCAGACACAGTTATCACAGCTCGTACATTTTCTTTTTACACATATTTGTAAGCATTGAGCCAAATTTAGTAATGCCAACATATTAAAAGAACAATATTTGTCTCTTATATATAATACATCTATATATACACTGTCAAAGATACTTGTCTTTGAGTGAAGATTTAAGGTGATAGGAAATATAAATAACTGCAACTTGAATCTGTACTCAAGCTCAGTATTTGACACAGAGTTCAAGTTCACTGCTATAATAACTAATAATGATAAATACTAACTATAATATTAGCCATATTATACTTACATTACCAAAGTGAGATGACTTTAGTCTCATGAACAACATTAGTTAATTGTTATTTACTAGCTAATCCTAAAATGACTGTTCAGTACAGAAATGAAGCCCAACAATCATGTTTTTACAGTCCCGTGGTCTCAGCCTCAGAAGCTTATCAAATCACACAAAGCTCATATAAAAACAAACAAATGAACAAAAGATTGTGAACGCGACGGAGGCTAGACCATCCCATTTCGCATGCCTTAGCGGTCTTTGAGTACGCGGCCCTTGTGGACCGTTAAGGCTGCGTACTTTAAGGCTGCAGACCCTGAATTGGGATACAGCCTGTTTTACTTTGAAAGCGTTCACAGCCTTTTCTTTAGCAGCGGTGTGTCTTATGGTGAAGGAGCAGAGCGGAAGTCACGTGTCTCTGTTTTCTCTGCGGCTCACTTTAGCCTCAGCGGCTAACTGACCAGCAGGCTGACCGTCGGCCAGAGTGCCGCCGAGGAAGCAGCTCAGTGTGCCGGTGAGTGTACCGCGTGGGACGCCGTGTAAAATCCACGGAGAGAACTTCAGGATCACAGCGAGCTGCTAACGCTACTCTCAGCCTCCGTGCTCGGCTAGCGGGGCCAAGAGAGCGGCTTCCATTATCGGACACTGTGCTGCTGTGGCTCGCGTTGGGAGCCGCTGCACCTCCTGCTGCTGAAGCCCAGAGAGCCGCACGGACAGATGGAGCCTCTGTGAAGCAGTAGGATGACTAAAGGTGAGCTCGGATCAGTTGCTTCTCACTGTGCGCGTGTGCGCGCGCAGTAACAGGTGAGCTGAAGCCGAACTTTCAGAGTGTGGAGGAGTGCGTGTTTGAGCCCCTTAAATCAGAGGATTTCTGAATGTACCCTGGTCGGAGCTGCTCTTCTGTCTATGTCAGTCACGAGTTCAGGTGAATGATTGAGCTGTCGACACAGGACACCTGTCCTCAGGTGTGCTGACGCCAGCAGCAGTTCCAGGTTACTCATTGAAAATAGGTGATCAGTTGACCTGAGAGCTAATTGGAGGTTCAGGCTGTGACCTCTGACCCCCAGTGTTGGGCAAGTTACTTTGAAAAAGTAATTAATTATAGTTACTAGTTACTTCTTCAAAAAGGTAACTGAGTTACAAGATTCTAAAAGTAATTAATTACTTGAAAAGTAACTATTGCGTTACTTAAATTTTTATTTTATTATTTTTTTTTAACCCTCTGGGATCCAGGGTATAATTGGACATTTTAACTACTTTTGATGTTTCCTCTACATTTCACCTTTAAAAACGATTTACTTTGCCTCGTTTGGTATCATCCTTTTCAGCACAACCTCACGTGTCTGAATTTACAGTCATGTTTTCATTCTGGCATACTGTATTAACACAATTGATCTAAAATCAGACAGGAAACATAAAATCAGAGTAGAAAAAGTGATATTTTTTCTGTAACAACCACAAACATGTTTAATGAATCATATTTCATAACTTTAAATGCAAATATAAATTGTCAGTTTTAAAATCATATGCACAAGTTATTTGCAGCCATTTACCTTTTTTTTTTATTTTTATTTTTTTATAACCATTTCAAACTTTTTACAGAACAATCAGTTGTTCTGCATTCAGTAAGATGCCACACAAATTATGTGACTTACATTACAATGTGACCGCTGTGATTAAAGCATCTTTCTTTCAGCTTAACGAGTGAACCGTCAGCTCGTTCAAACACACGTTAAAGTCCGTTTGGCTCGACACCACCGAACAGAGGCAGCAATATAACATAGCTAACATTAACAGTGCAGTGAATCCTGCTTGTGCCGTGATATTCAGGACTGCAAACCGAGCAGTATCACTGACTTTCTGCTTGTTGTGTTTGTGGATATATGACTGACTTTAATTATCCACAAAATCATCACATCTCTGTAAGATTAAGGTCAACTATTGAATGGCGTATATTTTAAAGTAAAGGCTCTAAAACCAAGTTAGTACAAACATCACTAATGTCACATAACTTTGCCGACATGTGGCCAACAGTAATGTTTTAATGTTCTTCCTTATTAAACATTTGCACATAAATAAGTGACATAATATTCAGTACTTACTTTTAAAAGTTTACTCTTCGGCCGCCCGGCTTCAGCCATCCGCCGTTTTTTTCCGAACAAAATATCCACACCCACCGCCACGCTATGAATTGTGGGATATATGGTACCACGAAGTGTACACCAGGCCACACTTCTAATTTGGGCAAATGAAGGGTGCATTTGTCGACCGCATTTGGAGTACACTTTGTATTGGGACACCCTTCGTCGCATGGCTGTGACGTAATCGTTCTCCAAATGCACACTACGAAGCATGCGGTCGCTGGATTGGGACACAGCCTGTGACTGATGAACTCTCTCTCTGTCTCACTACAGCAGTGTAATGTAAGGCCATGCTTGCTCGCCCGCCATGACCACTGTCACGCTGCGGTACTTCTGTTATGGCTGCCTCGTCACCTCGGCCACCTGGTCCTTCCTGCTCTTCCTGTATTTTTCCATGGGGGCGGAGCCTGACCGTGGCAGGACTCCCATGAGGCACCCCGGGCAGTCAATCACTGGAGGTGTGGCCGATCGTAGAGGGGGGCGTCGGCCTCTGCTGCCAAGTAATGGAGTGGAGCTTTCACCAGAGATGGGTGAGTGCCCGTGGTGCGTTCAGGTACTGCTGGGAGAGCGGCAGTGATGGGTGGAGTAAGGGGTGGGGCCTGAGAGCGTGTCAGTGATGACCTGTTTTCAGAGTCTTTGTAAACCAGAGGTCTGTCAGACTAAATGAATGATAACTGGCAAATGGGGGCAGGGCCAAGTCTCTGATGATGTCACGATTAACACCTCAGTGTGTTCAAGGTTCAAGGAGTAAGAACATTATATATATAGTATATACATTAGGTGAATGTGCAGCAGTAGCAGCAAGCAGGTGAATTCTGTACATTAAGTGAGTTAAATAAGAATAGACAATCTGACTATTTTACAGAATAGACAATATAAACATATTTAAAATTAAAGGAATTAAATTAAAGGAGTGTGTGTGTGTGTGTGTGTGTGTGTGTGAGATGATGTGATGTGTCAGCCTCTGTGTCCGTCTGCAGGGATGATCTTCAACGAGGCGGATCAAGAGGTTCGGGACAGCGGCTACCACCGTCACGCCTTCAACGTCCTCATCTCCAACAGGCTGGGCTTCCACCGCCAGTTGCCCGACACCAGAGACACACAGTAAGAAGCTGATACTGGGCACACTGGGGCCTTTGTGTCTCTGTCTTCCATTAAATCTGAGTTAACTTTGTGGTTTCTGTAGAGTGAGCTCGTTCAGGTGTAACGACCATAAAAACGTGAAGCGCCCCGTAGCAGCGTGCAGGTGTCGGCGGTGACCCGGCGGTTGTTCTGAGGTCTGCGTCACTGTCCGGATCACCTGAAGCCGACTGTAGTCACGTGTACCTGCAACTCGCTGTGGCGTCACGCAATGCGTTGGCGTGTAGGCGAGCCCTGTTGTTTACCCATGATGCCTCTCTCTCAGGTGTCGGGAGAAGTCCTATCCTGTGGCTCTACCTTCTGCCAGCGTCGTAATCTGTTTCTTCAACGAGGCGCTCTCCGCCCTGCTCAGGACCGTGCACAGCGTGCTGGACCGCACGCCGGCCTACCTGCTGCACGAGATCATCCTGGTGGACGACCACAGCGAGCTGGGTAATCGCGAGCCAGTTGCTGCAATTCGATTGGTGCGGGGCTTGGCCCGTGGCTCATGGCGGATTTTTGTTTGTGTGCAGAGGAGCTGAAGGATGAGCTGGACCGCTACGTCAGGGCGGAGTTTCAGGGAAAAGTCCATCTAGTGAGGAACCAGAGGAGGGAAGGACTCATCAGAGGACGCATGATTGGAGCCTCACACGCTACAGGTGCCTCCTCGTCACCTGCTTTCCTTACTCTGTTCTTGTTTCCTGGAGGACGAAGAACCCTCCTTTACCTCTTTAGGCCTCTCTCTCTTCCTCCATTAACCGTATGAAAGCCAAAGTCTGGTGTTGTATGTGCACAGGTCTGTGCAAAAGTCTTGAGCCTCCCCTCGTATTTTTAAATGAGAAAAATGTACAGCGATTTATTGAAATGTGTAAACGTGCGTGTAAATCAGTCAGAATCAGGGTCTGCACATACACGTGTAAAACCAGTGTTTGGGGGAGGAGCGTCATCCTTCTGAGCAGCTCTGTGTCATCTCTGGACCCTCAGGAATAGTTCGCTGAGCTTACTGAAGGATGCTCCGGAACAAGGAAAAGCAGCCAAAGATGAGAAAGAGCTCCAGAAAGCCAGAGATCTGTTGCTCAAGAACACTTCAAAAATACAGGAAAACTATAAGGAAATGACAGGCGGCTCAAGACTTTTGCACAGCTCTGTAACCATGTGGACAGAAGTATTTGGTCTCACCTGTTAAGCTTTGAATTCATGTTCAGTGTTTTTAGGAGCCTTTACAAGCCTCTGAGGGGGCGGGGCCTTCTGATCAGATCAGGTTAGGTCAGATCACAGTCTGATTCACCTGTGTGCGCGTCCAGGTGAGGTGCTCGTGTTCCTGGACAGCCACTGTGAGGTGAACCAGGCATGGCTGCAGCCGCTGCTGGCGCCCATCCAGAAGGACCGCCGCACTGTCGTCTGCCCCGTCATCGACATCATCTCCGCCGACACGCTCGCCTACTCGCCCTCCCCCATCGTCAGGGGCGGCTTCAACTGGGGGCTGCACTTCAAGTGGGACCCCGTGCCCCCCTCCGAGCTCAGTGGGCCTGAGGGAGCTTCCGGACCCATCAGGTGATGATTTAACAGCCTCGAGGTACAGTTTTGGTCTGACCTCTAACTCCTCCCCCCTTGCTCTGCTCCCCCTCAGGTCCCCCACCATGGCAGGCGGGCTGTTCGCTATGAACAGGAAGTACTTTAACGAGCTCGGCCAATACGACGCCGGCATGGACATCTGGGGGGGAGAGAACCTGGAAATCTCCTTCAGGGTGAGATTCTGTTTTACTGACGGTCAGTGAAGGGGTCATTAAAGGAGCAGTCACACATTTCTCTCAGTTAGCAGTTAGCTTAGCGCATAGAGAGGAAGTGGTGGGAAGAGGGGAGAGCAGCTGCTGCCACACCTTCTCGCTGTCTCGCTCAGATCTGGATGTGCGGCGGTCAGCTCTTCATCATCCCATGCTCCAGGGTTGGCCATATCTTCAGGAAACGGCGGCCCTATGGCTCGCCGGGTGGCCATGACACCATGGCCCATAATTCCCTGCGGCTGGCGCACGTGTGGATGGACGGGTACAAGGTAAACACACACAAACACGTGCACACTCTCTGGATGCCAGCACGGTGGCCTCATTTCCTGTGCCTCTCTCATCCAATCAGGAGCAGTATCTCTCTTTGCGTCCAGAGCTGCGCAACCGGAGTTACGGCGACATCGGCGAGCGCGTGGCGTTGAGGAAGCGGCTGCAGTGCCACTCGTTCAGCTGGTACCTGGACACGGTCTACCCTGAGATGCAGACCGCCGCCAACGGCAACAAGCAGCAGCCGCTGTTCATCAACAAGGGCCTGAAGCGGCCCAAAGTCCTGCAGCGAGGACGGGTACCTTAACTCACCACACGTTCGTGTCTGCCCCCTGTCACATGAACTACCTTCATGTTTCCGTCCTCTGTGTCCGCCATCTTCCAGCTACGGAACCTCGCCATCGGACGCTGTCTGGTAGCCCAGGGCCGGGCCAGTCAGAAGGGCGGCGCTGTCGTTCTGCGACCGTGTGACCCCCGAGACCCCGAGCAGGTGAGCCGATCACATGACCACACGCAGCATCGGTTTACCGAATCACCGCAGAGATTTGTGATTCCTGGTGGCGGCACGGGCGGAGCTAAAGTACACGTTTACACAAACGTAAAATATAGATGTAACCATGGTAACATCTTCACAGCAGACGTGACAGTAAAGGCTCGCAGTCATTGGCTAACGACCTATGATTGACGAGTCATTAGCCAATGAAAAGCCTCTGTGACTCCAATGATGTTTCAAAGCCCAGAGGTCAGCTGAAGGTTGTTTCTCACACACCTCTATCCAATCAGGCTTCGAGTCTTTGCTGGGCTCCGCCCCTGAAGATGCGGACTGTCCCGACCTGCACGTCACGGCTTCATAAACGAGTCAGCGACTTCGCTGACCGCACGTTTTTAATAAACACAATTGTTTATCACAATAAGAGCGTCTGTCTTCACCGTGACCTTTAACCTTTAACCCTTTACGTGTGCAGGACTGGGCGTACGACGAGGAGGGTCAGCTGATCCTGGCAGGTCTGCTGTGTCTGGACGTGTCAGAGGTCAGGACCTTTGACCCCCCGAGGCTGATGAAGTGTCACGGCTCGGGGGGGTCGCAGCAGTGGAGCCTGGGGGTGAGACACACAGTCCTCACAGTGTGGGTGGGGTTTACTGTCATCAGGAGGAGGAGTCAGTGTCACGTGTCCTTCTGTGTTTCCTGTAGAAGTCCAACCGGATCTACCAGGTCTCCGTCGGTCAGTGTCTTGCAGCTGTCTCCCAGCCAATAGGACAGAAAGGTTACGTCTCCATGGCAATATGCGATGGCTCGCAGACACAGCAGTGGCAGCTGGAGGCCTGAGGAGGACGCCGCGGTGCCGTGGACGGAATGATCTCCGATTCTCACCTGCTCATTTAATGTTTCGTGTTTTTCATTTTAAGTTTGATGTTTCAGTCGCAGAAGAACTTCGCCACGCCGGACGCCATGCCCAGGCACGCCTGGAACTTCTTCAAGGTCCTTTTAAGGACCTGGAAAGTCCTGGAGTCTGGCGACTGATTTAATCTGATCAGTGATCTGATGTTTACTTGGTCTGCCTTCATCATGTGACCTCTGAGGCATCTCCTTCCTCAGAGAAGCACTGCAGGCTTTTCTGTAGGGTTTTTATCTTGTTCACACAGGAAGTGCTTCTAAAGCAGCGACAGCACTTCCCGTCCTCCTCAGGTCAAAGGTTGCTGTAAGTCCAAAAGTTTTGCTTCAGAGGGCCGTTAGCTGCAGAGAGCTGGAATAAAACCGAACACTCACTCACTGAAGGACTCGGAGCGTCGCCACTGCTCTCGTGTCTCCCCGTGGAACCCTGATGATGCTGACCCGCCGCTCATGCACCAGAACCATATCTGCAGTTATTTCTAATGAGGAGCTTCCTCAATGAAGTTGGTGCGAGCATGCACGTGAGATCAGTTCTGATGCCACCGATGATAGGAAGGAAGGCAGAGCTTACTTACTGTCAGGGTAATCCACAGTGGGCGTCACAGCCACTTTTCCTCGAGCCGGTTGTTCCCCCAGAACACGAAGTGCCACTATGCTGTCACAGAGGCGCCTCGCTCATTAATCCTTCGTTAACCGTGAAGGTCAGAATGTTGTAAATGTGAGTTTGTAGAATAAAAAGTGAGGATGTGAACCTTTATTTTTAAATTTTGACTGTTTGAAATCTACAGCTACAGGAGAAATATCCGTGAATGTGCAGATTAATATTTACACAAATATACTGAAATGTTACTGTTTGTTTGATTAAACCTGCCACTGCTCAACTGCGCCCTCTAGAGTCACACGCTCAGAGCTGCGTTTCAGTGACATCTAGTGGCCCAACGTGAGACAGCAGCAGGGTGTGATTGGTTAGTGTGAATGATGTAAACACAGTTCAGTGAAGACGGCCCGCTGGCTCAGCTCGTTCTGCAGTAGCTGGGAGGAGGCATGCACACAACATGGCCGATGGCGTAAACGCCGCGCTACACCCATCGTGGCAGCTGCAGTGTTGTCAATGGTGAGCTCGGGCTGCGAGGTCACCATTGACAACCAAACTGCTTTTGGCTCTTGACGGAGGCGGTCGCACTTTCTCCTTCTCCCTCTCCCTCTCCCTTATCTTTCCTACTTGGCTTCTCATGTCTTTTGCATAGTCTCGCTTATTCTCTAACCCTAAGAGAGTCTCCCAGACTTGTTCTCTAAAAACCTAAAGAATTATAGATTTGATCAACTGGTCCCTGAATGCAATTGACACCCTCGACGAGAAGCCTGGGTTCGGGAGAGCCCGTGACAAGACATTGAAGACACCTTTTTGGAACCATGATAACAGGGTTCTTGCTGATCGGCCCTGGCTTGGCCCTGGCTGGGCCCTGGCTTATTGAAGGATAAAGAAAGCGGAAACGGCTGTTCAAATCCCCACAAGGCTGCCTGCTTTGTTGATTGGAAAGATGGAGCGAGCTGTGGCTTCTCAGAATGGGCTCATCAGGTGCAGCACGAATGACATCTTGGAGAAGTTTGGGCTGCTGTGAGTACTGAGACCGACTGACAACATCTCGGAGAGGCTCACGGCTGTCGTGAACACTCATGCCCTATAAGCAAAATGGATAACATCTCGGCATGGATGGATAACATCGTGGAGAGGCTCACGGCTCTCCAACGAGAGACTTGTGACCAGTGACGGACATTAGACAACTGTAAAATTGGAAGCAGTTTGTTCGCATTAACCAAAACAGCTACCATCTTCATTTCATGTGGCGCCAGTTGGATGCTCAAGGCAAAAGCTGACGGGAATAACAATTCTCCCTTAGATAACAAGACTGTGTTGTGACTTTCTCCCTCCTCATTTAAGGCCACCTGCGTCGACCGAAGACTCTTGACTTTTGCCTAATCGGGTGAAGGGACACTTTCTCTTGGTTGAACACGGAACACACACACATGTACACTGACACAGACCTACACTCACCCTCACCCCCTCCAAACGCCTTCGAAGCTCATGTCTTCTATGTTGTGAGATGTGATGATTCATGTGCTGAGGTTTTTTTTTTCTGTTCTCAAACTGATCTCCCTGTTGGAGGGCAGTCTAGGGGAGTTATTTTTGTCTCCTTGTCTTTCCTCATGTTGTGCATTTTCCATTTTTATACCTCTCTGACCTGTCTTCCCCATGTGATGTTTGTGTAATGTATGTATGGTCAGAAGGGTAAGATGGCGCTGGCAATGGTCGGCAGCCTTAACAACAAATTTCCCACGCGTGGGACTAATAAAGGTATCTTAAATGACTGTAAATGATCCTGAAAAAGTCTTGTGCTCATCTGGACGTCTTCAGTGGGATGCGTGTCGTCATCAGCTGACTCCGTCAGTCTCAGCTGACTGCAGCTCTCCGACCTTTAACCTTAAACACTGGCCCGTGTGTCGGTTTACAGTAAATGTGCCCATAGTCTATGAAGGCTAACCTCCGTGCGTCTGTGCCCCAAATAACCGTCGTGCAGCTCTAACAGTGCGAGTCATCAAAGGGAAACTCACGGAGAAGTCAAACTTAGCTGGAGGATTGTAGGGTCCTTGTCCCCCACAGTGATACACGGCGAGGGGACCGCCGCTGTGAAATGTTACAGGCGTCGTTTGAATCCGAGCAGCTCGCAGGAAAACATCCAAAGGCGGGGTTTACAAAAAAATATGAGCATCATAACTTTTAAGTTTCAGAACAGAAACCGCGCCATCCTCCTCTCCAAGGCTTTCATGTGTGATAATAATAATAATACGTTTTATTTGAGGATGCCTTTCAAAAACACAAGGTCACCTTACAAATACAGGCCGTTTACCATTTTACAAAGAACAAAATTAATAAAAGGAGCAATAGTCATAAAATGCATAAAATAAGTTAATATTGCAAAACAGAACTTGACAACAGATTAAAATCAGCACTAAAGCGAATAAGCCAGTTTGAACAGATGTGTTTTGAGCTGTGACTTAAATGCGGAAAGAGAGTCTATATTTCTTATAGAGAGTTCCAGAGGTGCAGAGCGACTGAAGGCTCTTTGTCCCATAGTGATGAGATGAACGGAAGGAACAGTAAGATGAATAGCAGATGAGGATCTGAGAGGGCGGGAGACAGTGGTGATATGGAGCAGGTCACACAAATAGGAAGGAGCAGATTTATGGATACACTTGTACGTGAGAAGTAAGATTTTAAAGTTTATCCTGGCTTTTATAGGCAACCAGTGAAGCTGCTGAAGAACTGTTGTAATATGAGCTCTTGACGGAGTGCAAGTTATGACCCGAGCTGCAGAGTTTTGAAGAAGTTGGAGTTTATGAAGGAACCTTTTAGGGAGACCAAATAGGAGGGAACTGTAGTAATCAATACGGGATGTAATAAGACTATGGACAAGGATGGCAGCAGCAGGGGGAGGAAGGAAGGGATGGAGTCGGTTAATATTACGTAAGTGGAAGTATGCAGACCGTGTTATGTAATTAATGTGAGACTGGAATGAAAGAGTACTGTCAAGTATGACACCCAAACTTTTAACCTGAGGGGAGGGGAAAACAGGATAGAGACTTGAAGAGTGTGATTTAAATTGGATAAACTGAGTGCCGTCTGAGAGATATGAGGTGAACCTGGCAAGGGGGGTGTGACTAATGCCAATGGATGCTAACCGGTTCAGGAGGATATTGTGAGAAATGGTATCAAACGCCGCACTAAGATCAAGAAGGATGAAGATGGATAGGAGACCAGAATCAGCTGCCATCAGAAGGTCATTGGTAATCCTTAACAAAACAGTTTCTGTGCTATGATTGGGGCGGAAACCAGATTGAAATTGTTCATAGAGATTATGGTTATTGAAATGTAAATGAAGCTGGGAGGCGACAACTTTTTCAAGAATTTTTGAAATAACCCCTCATCCCACTCCTTTCCAGACTCAAGGCAAAATTTCCGCATCATAGATTTCAATGTCTGATGAAACCGCTCGAGTGCACCTTGCGACTCCGGATGATAGGCACTAGATTTCTGATGTTTAATGCCAAGTGATTGCAAAACTTGAGCAAAAATCTTAGACATGAAATTAGAGCCTTGGTCGGTTTGGACAGCTTTTGGTAACCCGAAAGTAGAAAAGAAGTTCACCAACGTCTTAACAACTGGTTTAACCTTAAGGGTGCGCAATGGAATTGCCTCGGGAAAACGTGTAGCAACACACATCAAAGTCAAGAGGTACTGGTGGCCCGATTTTGTTTTAAGAAGTGGACCAACGCAGTCGATGAGTATGTGTTCCAAAGGTTCCCCTAAAACTGGAATAGGGTGTAATGGAGCGGGTGGAATGACTTGGTTAGGCTTACCGCTAATCTGACAGGTGTGACAAGAACGACAATACTTAGCAATGTCATTCTTTAATCCTGGCCAAAAGAAATGACGCAGAATGCGGTGGTAGGTTTTTCTAATACCTAAATGTCCAGAAAAGCTGTCATGGGCAAGACTAAGAACTTTGTGTCGGTACTGTTGAGGCACCAGAACCTGCTGAAACACATTCCAGCCCAGATCACCAGCTGTAGGCGGATACCAGGTACGCATCAACACATCATCCTCAACA
Organism: Perissodus microlepis; assembly: GCF_051167445.1. NCBI lineage: Eukaryota > Metazoa > Chordata > Actinopteri > Cichliformes > Cichlidae > Perissodus > Perissodus microlepis. The sequence continues at coordinate 33,090,723 of NC_140469.1, forward strand.
CTATAAACACGAGGATACTGGTCACTAGAGTTGGCAGCTGAAAAACAACCCACAAGAGTCGGGTCACTGTGTTGTGCCAAAACAAAATCCTTTTTGTTAACTCCCAAAGGCAATTGAGATGTCACTGATGGGCTAATAGACAGCATCGCCTCAGAGTCGCCCGTCGGCGGGTCACAGGTTTTAGATCCAGACTCCGGCTCACCACCAGCGCAGAGAAAAGAATCAGACAAATCAACATCACCATACTTGCGCTTGTGCGCGCGAGTTACAGCGCAGGCAGGAAAAACAGAGGGGGAGCGCTCAGCGGCAGGGTCAGATAAAGTATCAGGCACAGGATTCTCAACCACTCTTGGGGTAGAAAACACTTTCCCGTTCGCTAAGTCATTCCCCAGAATCATCGCAACTCCGGGCACTGGCAACTGATTGCGCACTCCAACCGGTACCGAACCCGAACCGAGCAGCGATTGAAGAAACACACTGTGTAGTGGTACTCGCAGCACATCCATTTTTACTCCCCAGACAAGAGCATCTGAACCACAAAAAGAGTCATCAGAAAAAGGTAGAATACCCCTCAAAATGAGTGTCTGCGCGGCTCCAGTGTCACGCAAAATCGTGATCGGCACCCAATCCTCCTCTTTTCCGTTCAAAGAAACAAATCCTTCCGACACAAAGGGACGGTAGCTGTCATCGAGGCTTTCATTCCCCACTTCATTGCTAGGTGAAGGGGAAGCAGACATAGAACGAACGAAACCCACACTTTTCGGCTTCCTTACCGTGTGAGCCTGCTCCTTGTGCTGTAGTGATGGGCAAACAGCGACGAGGTGCCTGATTTCATGACAATAAAAATATTTGCGATCTGACACCGGAATAGCAGCAGAACGCGTCTGTCGCTTAGGAGAAACCCTATAACTTTTGGCATGATGAGTTGCGGAAGCGTACTCACGGCGCGCCGTCGAAAGTGCTGCACGATGAGTTAACACAAATTCATCGGCAAGGACAGCGGCTTTAGACAATAACCAGGGAGACATGTCTTAAACTCCTCCAGCAGGATCAACTCTTTCAGCTGAGTAAAGTTCTCTGCTCTACTGGCAGCCAACCACTTGTCAAATAAGACAGCCTTCTCACGCGCAAACTCCACAAACGTTTGACTGTCGGACTTGCTACAGGCACGAAACTTTTGCCGATACGCCTCCGGGACTAATTCATAAGCCCGCAAAATAGTGGATTTGACAATCTCATAATCCAGACTGTCAGCAATGGAAAGACTCGCACAAACCTCCTGCGCTCTTCCTACTAATTTGCATTGCAACAATAGACTCCAGACATCCTTTGGCCATTTTAAAGTGGTTGCGATGCGCTCAAAAGCAGTGAAACAGGAATCAACCTCTCCCTCCCTAAAAGGAGGTACCAAAACAATCTGCTTGCTAGCGTTAAACTGGTCTACGATGGAAGTGTCGGGGGTTGTACTTACACGGACAGGAACAGCGTCTTTCGCTCGAGAAGGATCCAGCTCCATAGCTCGTATGCGGAGATGCATGAGCTCGACTTCCTTAGCCTTAGCCTCCAGCTCCACCTCCTTCAAGCAAAGGGCAAGCTTGAGATCTTCCGTCACCAAACCCGCCGCAACCTGGCCAGTCGGGTCAAATTTAGGAGATTGAACGGCGACAGGAGCTTCCGCCCCCGACGTCATCCGCCCCTTGGAAGGTTTCGGGACGGCCCCATCAGCTTCCGCCCCCACTGCCGTCTCCAAACTCCCAGACCCACTCGGCGAAGTTTTCTGCCTCCCAAACACTCCCCTGTCCACCACTTTCTCTATCAAACATTGTTTAATTTCCGCCTTCTTAGAATGCAACGGAACATCCACATTGAATAAATTAGCCACTACCAACAAATCTGCTTTTGTGCACCGCTCCAACTTTTCAATGGAGGGCTGTTGCGCAAAATCATCCATGTCAAACGACATCACGAGCAAAGCAAAAAAGAAAAACTCTGCAGACCACTAACCGCATCCGCGCACTCCACACCCGCAAAACTCGCGCCTACCGCATAGACGAATGAAACTCTCCGTCTTCCCACACCCTCCACGACGTTTTCCCCCCACCGCAAACGCAAAAGGGAAACGAACCAATCACACGAACGAAAAGGGACGAGCCCCCATTTATGTTACGCCCCTAGTCTAGGCGTGTACAGACGCACATAAGGGTTGGAGGAGAGAGAGACAAATATCCGCCCTGATTCCCAAGCCAAACATCCAAAACCAGTTGTGAGTAAAAAAGGGGATTTTATTGAAGGTAATAAATAATAATAAAATGAAGCATAGCTCCAGGGTGAACCCAGGCCAAAATAATAAACAAAACCAACTAAGTTCCACCAGAGAAAACTAGCTAAACCCTAAGAAAGAAACAGAACAAACAAATGACAATACTAACCCTCGTTCCCTAACCCGGAAAACAGGAGAAAACTGTTCCAAAGAAAAAGGCGGCTCACCCCTTCCACTTCAGTCTATGGGTGCCTAAGCACTAAGTTAATACACCAGGAGCGGCTCTCACAGAGCACGCTCACACAAATACACAGCAAAAGTATAGGCTGGAAACCAGGGTCAGGACCGCGTCGGCTGTCAAACTACTCCTCTCTCTCTCTCCGGCGGGAGCTGTCAGAGCGGCTTTTTGAACGCGGTCACGTGTTCCACGGTCCAATCAGCTGCTCACTACTCTTCATTAGGGGAGGGACCTGCAAAGAGTCTTAAGCACAGTAAAGAGACACAGAACAAAACAGCCCACACAGTGTTCTTATGGCCACAGCCCTAACAATAGTAAGTCCAGTTTTCTTGAATAGACGTTCGAGTTGGCGTCCTTTAGCTTTAAGGTGACGTAGGTCGGGGGTAAACCATGGTGCTGAACTGGAAAATGAGACCGTTCGATGTTTAAGGGGAGCAAATATGTTAAGAAGGTTATGAAGGTTGACATTATAATGAGAAACAAGTTCATGAGGGGTTGAGGAGCTGTGAATAAATGGGAGGTAATGGACGGCAGAAAAAACAGCTGGGTTAATATTACTAATTTTCCTAAAAGTGATATTACGAGAGACACAGGTTTTGGAAGCGGTTATGTTTGCATTAAAAGAAATAAACATATGATCAGACTGGGGAAACAATGTGGATTTACAATGGGTAAGGCCACAACAACAGACCAAATCCAAGATATGACCTTTAGATGAGTAGAAAACTTTATGTACTGTAGAAGCCCAAAACTTTCCAGGCAGGAGGTAAAATCTCTGGAAAGAGGGATTTTGTCATTTTCCATATGAATATTGAAGTCACCAACAATTATCAGATTAGGAGAAAGTACAGAGAAATGAGTGAGAAGAGCAGAAAATTCATTTTAAAAAATCCTTATTTGGCTTAGGTGGCCGATAAACAGTACATATAATGGTGGGGGTAGATCCGGGGAGCTGTAATGCAATGTATTCAAATGAATGGGAGGGAGGGGCAGAGACAGTGCTTCCAGTGATGTGTTCAGGTGCTGCTGGACAAACAGCCTGACAAGATGATTGTCTTAATCAGGGGTGTCCAACTCCAGGCCTCGAGGGCCAGTGTCCTGCAAGTTTTAGATGTGCCCCTCATCCAGCTGATTTAAATGGCTAAATGAAAGTTCTCCAGAGGCCTGGTAATGAACTAATCATGTGACTCAGGTGTGCTGACCCAGGGTGAGATCTAAAACCTGCAGGACACTGGCCCTCGAGGCCTGGAGTTGGACACCCCTGTCCTAAAGCAAAGGCAGGGTCTGGGTGGTCCTTGAGGTGGTCGTTACTGCTGCACCTCAAACCCGACACAGGAGCACGCCGGCTCCACCAGGAAGCCGACAGACCGCAACACAGTATGTGCCTAAGCTAGGGTGACCAACAGTCCTCTTCTTTTGCACTTGTTGACTTGTAAAAGCCTGTATGACACTTTTTATTTCACCATTTTTTAACAGCACATAGAAGGCATTGTTTAAATATCTTAATGTTTTCTTTAAGCAAACAGTATTATTAAAGTTCTTCATGACTGGGCCAAGTGTCCTCTTTTTTGGAAATCAAAATATGGTCACCCTAGCCTAACCTAACACCAGGTAACCAATCAGTCTCTCACTGCATTAACACTTACATGAGACGCTGCGTCTTCACATCTGCTGTGGTGAATCAACCTCCTTCAAAGGCAAAGGTGTGTCTCTCCTGACGCATGGCCTTTTATCCAAGCTCCTCCCACTGAGTCTCCAGGGACCCTGAACTTACCATAAACCACACCACCATTTTTTCATGAGGCCTGTGAGGTTTTGAAGTTTTATTTACTTTAATCTTGAACCCAGCGGTGGTCCTAGCCTGTTTGGCGCCGTGGGCGAACACTCCTTCTGCTCCAGCAGCAGGTTGAGGGTCACAGATGCCAACAGACTAAATAAACTGATCCACAAGGCCGATAATGTTACTCCCACCCACTCCATGACGTGCTGGATAGTCACAGGCGCACGTTCAGTGGGAGACTGAGATTACCAAAAAGCACCACTGAACGACACAGGAAGTCATTCCTGCCTTTGGCCATCTCCCTGTACAGCTCATCCATCTAACACACTGTAAACACTGCAATAGTTACACCCTTTTTACACACGCTCTTTTCTACTCTGTAATATTCTTGTCAATTTTCTTTATATTTCTTTATAATCACCTCTGTTAGTCCTTGATATTTATAATTGAGTGATCTGCATTTATTAGTGCTATTTCTTAAATGTGTAAAATCTGTAACATCATGTATTGTTTGGAGTTTAGTCTGTTACTGTTACTATTTTTACCATTTCTTCTTGGAGTAACTGTAACCCACATAATTTCCTTAGGGATTAATAAAATATTCTGATTCTAATTGTTTCAGGATACATGACCTGCCATTATTTTATATTTAGGGGCGACCGCGGCTCAGGGGGTTGGGAAGCTCATCTGTAACCGGAAAGTTTCCGGTTCAAGCCCCTGCTCTGTCTTTCCTGGTCGTTGTGTCCTTGGGCAAGACACCTTACCTTACCGCCTACTGGTGTTGGCCAGAGGGGCCGATGGCGCGATATGGCAGCCTCGCTTCTGTCAGTCTGCCCCAGGGCAGCTGTGGCTACAACTGTAGCTGCCTCCACCAGTGTGTGAATGTGAGAGTGAATGAACAGTGGCATTGTGAAGCCCTTTGAGTGTCTAGAAAAGCGCTATATAAATGCAATCCAATGACACATCTGCTTACCTGTATCTTTTGCACCTGATGGTTTTGAACTTTTCTTGTCCATCTTCCATTGGTTCTAATTTTGCACTCCAGTATGAACACCCATCCCTCAACCCGAGGATCACCACAACATAACCTAACACACCTACACCTTAGTTCACAGATTCACTTTCTCTAGGGTTTGTCAGGGGTTGTGTGTGGAGGCGTGGAAGAGATGACCCAAACGCAGGACTCACGGTGCAGGAATGATGGGGATTTATTGGAGCGGGTGAATGAACAAAGCAGGAACGAAGGACTGGCTGGCTGAAAGACTGGATGAATGGCTGGCTGACTAACTGAACATACATACGGAGAGACGACAGGAACCTCATAACATCAATGACACGACAAGGGCTGAAGGGAAGAGAGGGCTTAAATACATAGACTGATGAAGATGATAATGAGAGACCGGTGAGTACACAGCTGAACATAATCTGGCTAATGACACGAGACGAGCTGACACAGGAAAAGCAGGAAGTGAGAACATGGAAGTGACAAAATAAACCGAACATGAACACAACTGAAAACACTGGGTCACCGACCCAGGAACCCTGACAGGGTTTATTTCTGGGATTTCGCACAACCCAGGATTCAAATCATGAATACATAACGATCTTGGATTTACAACATTATGAATGAAATGTGCTCTATTTGGAAGCAGCCGGCCCCTCCCCTTTCGACGGGTTGTGTGTGAGACCTTAAATCATCAAACTGTAAATTATAAATATTAAATTGTTATTGATCCCTTTACCCCTGGTCCTAAAGTGTATATTTATTTTCTTACTCTTCTTATATTTATTGTTTGTTTACTTGCACTGCTGTAACTGGAGCCTCGTCGTCTCATCTCTCTATATAGCGTACTGTAGCGGAGATGACAATAAAGTTTACTTTGACTTCAGCAGCAAGCAGGCGCACCGAGGGCTCTTGCGCTCACTTTATAGAATTTCAAAAAACCATCGGTGCAAATTATAAGTCTGTATCATGATGTCTGGTGTTTTCGTGTTTGTTGGTTTGTTTTTATTTTGTTTTTATTTTGTTTTATTTTGCGAGTTGGTTATTAGATGCTGCTCCAGCCAGAGAATCTCCCGCCGCCCCGCCCTCTCCTCCCTGTGCCGCAAGCAGCAGGCGCACCTCGAAAACGGAGGGCGGCCTTACTCCCAGCAAATGGGCGATAGAAAACCGATCGGTGCCTATGCCATCCCCAAAATGCCCTGGCATGACGTCGGGGCAGCATGAGTACGAGCAAATTTTTTTTTGCTGATTCCCGTGATGCCGCCCTGGGCAACCGCCCATGTTGCCCATATCAAAAACCGCTACTGCTTGAACCTGAAGCTCTTTCCAGGTTTCCTTTTAGATGTTTGCAGGTATCCTGTGTTTTGTATTACTTTCAGTGCATCCTGGTCCCTCTTGTACTGATTCCTGAAGATTCTGGAGATCTTCGAGTAAATTCCAGGAAAATATAATAAATGATGAGTCCAAGGATCTACAGCAGGGTTCAGTTTGGTCCTTGAGAAGCTTTCAATTCAAGATTCAAGATTCTTTATTTGTCACGTGCATGGTTATACAGGTATAACACGCAGTGAAATGTGACCTGATACGCTCCTCGACTGTGCAAAGAAAAAACGAGAGAGAGAGACAGAACTTTATATACAGTGAATGAGTAGGGGAGAGCGGGGTAAGTTGTCACACGGGTAAGTTGTCACACTGTTCATAACTCCAACACTAGAGGCTCTATCTCAAAAATGAAATAGCCACTTTGTGTGACTTCTTCTTCTATAGTCAACCTCCTGTTCACATGTGGTCAAGACTGCTCTAATCTGAGGTGAGCACATCTTTTTTATTTTTTTGACCTAAAAGGAAAAATAAATCACTTTAAATTTTCTTCAGTACAACTTTGTTAGGTATAGATGTTACAAATTATTATTTTACACAAAATAGAGGAGACATTAACGTGTCTTTTGATACTTCAGCTGATGTGCTATGTTGAGCTAACCCTGACATTTAGCCAAAATTAGCATAAATGTCAGTTTGGGGCAAGTTGTCTCATTAACTTTGGGGCAAGTCGTCACATGTGACAACTTGCCCCAGTACAAATAAATGCTCCAAAAAATTGTGATATTGTAATTCATTTGTATTTGTAATAAGGTTTTTGAAGAAAGGAAGGAGAGGCAGGAATTAAGGAAGGAAGGAAGAAAGTAAGATGGTTCGAAATTATCAACGAAAGACAGAGCGTGGCAGAACACCACCTGACATTATGTTAAAGGCAGTCAGGCAGGTAAAGATGCAGAACAAATCAATCAGAAGTACAGCAAAGGATTTTGACATAAATTACCGTACTCTAACTCGGTATTGTCAAAAGATTACCAGAGAAGAAATTGAAAGTCAGACAGCCATGCCAACAACAATGGTTGGTTATACAACGCCAAGGAAGATTTTTTCCCCTGATTTGGAAAAGCAGCTTGTTGAGTATATTACTAGGTCAGCTGACATTTATTTTGGTCTGTCACCAAGTGAGGTCAGAAAGCTTGCCTACCAGTTTGCTGTGGCACACGAACTGAAGTTTGTGCCTTTGTAGGCAGAAAAAGAAAAGGCCAGCAAAGAGTGGTTTACAGGCTTTTTAAAGCGGCATACAACATTGTCACTGAGAAAGCCAGAAGCAACTAGCCTTGCCAGGGCAAGTAGCTTCAACAGAGAGAATGTCAATGCTTTCTTTGACAACTTAGAGAAAGTGTTATGCAAATATGAGTTTGGACCAGGAGACATTTGGAATGTTGATGAAACTGGGGTCACCACTGTACATAAACCAGACAAAGTGTTGGCCAGACGTGGATTCAAACAAGTAGGGTCATTGACCTCTGCTGAAAGGGGAACCCTTGTCACACTGGCCTGTGCTGTCTCAGCCATAGGGAATAGTTTACCTCCATACTTTATTTTCCCGCGTGTCCACTTCCGTGACCATTTCCTGATCAACGGGCCACCCGGCAGCAAAGGAGGGGCAAATTCCTCTGGATGGATGAAAGACACACACTTTGTTGACTTCCTGCAACATTTCAATGAACATACAAAGTGTTCAAAGGAGAAGCCCTGTTTACTCCTTTTGGACAACCACGAGTCTCATCTGTCCATTGATGGACTCAATTATGCCAAAGAAAATGGCATAATCATGCTGTCATTCCCACCCCACTGCTCACATCGGCTCCAACCATTAGACAGGTCTGTCTACGGGCCACTAAAGAGGCACATCAACAGCACGTGTGATGCCTGGATGAGGAACAACCCTGGGAAGACAATGTC
>NC_140469.1:33106785-33206785 GCF_051167445.1 Perissodus microlepis
GACAGGTGGATGGTGACTCAGGTGGCTGTAGCTGCTAACTGTGTGCTAGCTTCACCTGAACTGGACCTCTGCATCATGTTTGTGCTGTTGGAGCATTTTAATGACATCATGTGACCAATAACATGGCTGCTGTGAGGTCACTGTAGGAATAGAGCGTACAGGAAGGTGGAGCTCCAGCTCTGCTCAGCTCTGATTAGCAGGTAACTGTGTCTGTGGATGCAGACTGATAATGCTCCACAAACCCACCACGGTGGACGTCAAAACAGTGGGTGACACCACAGTCGAGTGTGAGTGGGTCATTCATCCCACGGCTGTCATACAGTGGCTTCTGCAGTGGCTGTGTGGACACTGAGGATAAAGGGGGGAGCTCCAGTCCGCAGTGTGGGATCCATGTCCCCACAAACATCTCAGGACCTCTGACAGGATGAAGGAAACCTAAAATCAGACATCTTAAAGGGAAGCGTCTGTGCACGGATCAGGGTTTAAAACGCAGGAAGCGTTTCCACGGTGTGTGTCAGAATGAAGCCGATTCTGCGTTCAGCTTTCATTAATGTGAAACTGGAGCCGCTTGCTGTGTGAATAATGAGAGAAAATTCCTCCTGCTCGGGGATCAATGGAGGAAGCGGCGAGCTCAAGTGATGCTCATAACTGCACATTTCATCTATTGATCAGCTGCTCTGTTGGAGCCAATCAGCTGAGGCTCTGAGTAAATGAATTAAACGTGTGTGTGTGTGTGTGTGTGTGTGTGTGTGTGTGTGTGTGTGTGTGTGTGTGTGTGGTCCCCCGGGCTTTATTGAAGGAGGAGGTTACAGCTGTGGCTCAGTGGGCAGGATCGATGGAGGAGGAGGAGACAGGCGCTCCTCTGCCTCCCGCTTCACTTCAGAGTACAGAGACAGGAGAGGAAACATGGGCACCAGGAGCACGCTGACCAGAGGCAGGCTTTTATTTTGAAACGTCTCTGGAACAGCTCTCCACAGAAACACTTTTATTTTGTAGATTTTAATTTTATATTTAAAGAAATAAAGATGACCTGCTCAAGGACCGTGATAATTAACCCACTGATGCTCGGGGTCGTTGTGGCGATGGGGGTGGTCCAGGTGAAGGCAGCACGGGTGGTGAGCGGTGAGTACTGCAGTAATCCAATTACTTTTTAAACAGTGTGGCTCTTTTGAGGCGTGAAAAGTTTCCATGTTACAGAAACCTCAGTGTTGCAGCTTGCAGCGGCGCAGGCAGCAGCTCATCCTGCTGCGCTTCATGTTTTCCACTCTGAAGGAAAACCAGCAGCACTGGTTTAAGTGGAAATTCAGTTAAACCAGTGAAAAGAACCGTTAATGTAGTGAGATATGTGACGTGTTCCCAGAGAGTCTTTCACTGAAATCTGTCAGCCTTACAGGGATGCTCGTCCTCCAAAGTACAGCCACATGTGTGTGGTGTGTGTGTCTGTGTACACGTCTGTGTATGTGTGTGCATACCTGTGTGTATACATCTGTGTATACGTGTCTGTGTGTTTATATGTATGTGTATACGTCTTTATACGTATACGCATGTGTGTATATGTGTGTGTATACGTGTGTGCGTGTGTGTGTCTGTGGCTTCGATCACATTAAAGAATCTCTGACCTGTGCAAACATCATCTGACTGTGATCAGAGAAATGAAAGAGCTTTGTTCTTCTGTCAGGGTGAAACGTGACACCTGATCGAAGTGAGGATCGAGTCACACAAACCACTGCGAGTATTCAAACCATCGCCTTCACGGCAATGATGACACGCGGCCATCAGCTCAGATGCCTTTAACAGATTCGATAAAATAAACTTCACTTTGTGTCATATTTGTTGTCTGTTTGAGTCCTAGCTGATTTTCTGTAGACACTCACTATGACTGCTTCGTGTGTACATCTGGAGCTCCTGCAGATGTCAGAATACAGATGCAGCAGACAGATTGAGGAGGGGATAGGAGGCAGCCGCCCACAGCCGGGCGTGCTTGTACACACTCTTATGTGCGTTCTTGAAGCCGATGTTTTCAAGGTTTAGTAAAATTTAAAAAAACAGATGGGAGGTGAAGCAGAGTGCAGACTGAAGGTTCAGGGGACAGAGGAGGGGCGATGTGGGATTTGCAGGCCTACAACTGGGTGGTGTGTCTGGTGTAAGGTTTGCAGGTTTGTAATGGGTCATGTGGCCAGCTGATGTTTCAGAGATCTGTTCGATTTATCAGAGGAGCAGCTAAAATACCTGAACCACAGGCAGCAGGAACGGGTGGAGGAACAGTGGGTGGAGGGATGGGTGGAGGGCGGGCTGACAGCAGACAGATATATATGGAGCTCTTTAGTGGCTTTAACAGTAAAGTGATGATGGTGCAGAAGACACTCCAGCTAATCACTTAAAGTAGCTAAGTGTGTGTGATTGTGTGTGTATGTGTGTGTGTGTGTGCGCAACAGTGATTAACACACTGTTGTACACACACACACACATACACACACACACACACTCAGTGCTGCTCTGATGCATCTTCCTGTGGGCGGGGCTCCATGTCTCAGGTCAGACAGTGTGTGTGGGCGGGGCCGAGCATCCCTGCTATAAGATGGCGTACTTCCATGACGTGTCGAGCCGCGTCGCCTTCAGCGAGGCGCGTCAGGCCTGCGAGATGGACGGAGGAGCGCTTCTCAGCATCGAGAGCTCGACGGAACAGCGAGACATCGAGCACCTGCTGCAGGTGAGACCCACACCTGGTTCTCTCTAGACCCTCCCCTCCTTTTTCTGTGACCCTTTCTCCTTGTTTTTGTTTCCAGGAGCTGCGTTCAGGCGCGGTGGGCGGGGCAGGAGGGGGCGGGGGCATAGCTGACGGGGACTTCTGGATCGGCCTGACTCGGGTGGAGGGAGTGGATCAGACTCACTCGGAGCTCAGCAATGCCTTAACTTCCTGTCCGCAGCTCTACCAGTGGACCGACGGCAGCGTGGCCTCCTTCAGGTGAGAGTGATGTCAGAGCTGTGTCAGGTGACTCCCGGCATGTTTTACTAAAGGGGGTTGGGCTTAACCAACTGTGCTGATGATGCAGGAACTGGTACTTCGATGAACCATCCTGTGGAGGTGAGGCCTGCGTTGTCATGTACCATCAGCCAACTGCGCCTTCTGGTCTGGGCGGGGCTTATCTCTACCAATGGAATGACGACCGCTGCAACATGAAACACAACTTCATCTGCAAATACGACCCAGGTGCCATCAGCCAGTCAGCTTCAATCATAGATAAGCAGCCCAGGTGTTGTCAGCCAATCAGCTTCACTCACTCAGGTTCTTTACTTCCTGTCTTTCAGAGAGCCATCTGGTGAATGAACATGGTGACATACCTGGTGGGCAGGATACAGGTAAGGAGGAAGGTCCATATAAGATCACAGAGGCAGGTGGAGCCATAGGTGGGACTCACCTGCAGCTCTGTATTAAGGCACAGGTGTGTTCTTGTGTCCTCAGCAGTGACTGCAGGTGGAGGCGTGGCCACACAGCCTGCAAACAACGAAGACGTTCCACCTCAGGTCACCATGGCCGGAGCTTCAGGTAAGAAGACCTGCGACCTTTGACCTGATCTGGGCTCGTGACCTAATGCTCAGGTGGGTCTGGTGTCTCTGCAGGTATGCTGCTGCTGTACGTCGTCATCCCCACCATCCCCCTGCTGCTGCTCATCCTGGTGGCTTCTGCCACCTGCTGTTTTCAGATGCTCAGCAGAAGGTAAGACATGCAGAGCAGCTACGAATCCCATCATGGTCCTCTGCCGCTGCAGCGTTTCCTGTATGATTGTAATGAGTCAACTTGTTAACAAGCTGATTTACAGCAGCCGGAGGTGTTCACTCTGAGGGGACGTTTGGTGGGGATATCAAGTCCTGATACTTTTAGGCAGGAGTCAGGTTTGGTCCTCTGATGCAGTCCTCACAGTGATAGAAAGACCAGCGTGTGTGTGTGTGTGTGTGTTGCTGGCATCAGTTCAGGAGTCTACAGCAGCAAAAAATCTGCTGACTTGCGTATTTTCGTTGGTTCTGTTCCCACTTTCCTCCACGACCCAGCTGGGTCAACTGAGCTCACCGCACTCCTTAAAGCTGTCGAATCAGAAGCAGTGAGGCAGCGCTGGCTGACTCCAGTCCTGCCACAGCTTCAGCTGAACCAAAGCAGCTGTTTGCTTGCGGGATGGAGCTCAGTGTTGGAGCCTGATGGGGTCAGAGGTCAAAGGCAGATGATTAGGTGTGATAAATATCGCGCCTCTATCGTGGATCTGTAAATGCTGCAAAGCTCATGATGACCAGAGTCTGCCCCTCGGCAGGTTTCCAGATGTTTTCTATTTAGAGAGTGGGCTTAAAGGAGGAGGAGCTAGAGCAGCTTGTTTCAGACAGAGTGTCAGACAAAGAAGGATTATTCTGAACATTTCTGACTTTTTCCCTGCAGCAGGGTAAGCATAGCTCCCTCTTCAGGTGAGACTGTGTGGCATTTTATTCTTTGCCCTAGATCGAGATGACACCTGAAGTCCGGCTTTTACTTAGAGCACGTAAAAGAACGGCTGTGTGTTACAACCAGGCGGACGTCAGCCTGTCTGAGGACAGCTTTTAATGAATATGATGGAAACAAACACACAGAACATGAAGCAGCAGAGTATTCTGAAATAAGGTTTTAGTCCTTTTTAATGTTCCACAGGAGGAAGGTATGGTGTGAAGTGACATGGGATATGTGGAATGTATTACATATTACTTGTTACCTTCATTAAAAGGATGCAGTACTTAATTACGTGTCTGATAAAGTAATTCATTATACTACTCGTGACATTACTTTGTCATTATACTGGAAAATGACGTTTCAAACTGTCTCATAATTACAGTTAACAACATAAACCTGAGGCTACAGCCCCACACACATTAACACATCCCATAATGAGGACACACATGTGATCTTCCACCTTTGCTCTTATGTATGAACACAAATGGTAAATGGCCTGTATTTGTATAGCGCTTTACTAGTCCCTAAGGACCCCAAAGCGCTTTACACACCCATTCACACACACATTCACACACACATTCACACACAAAGCAAAGATGGAAACCAGCACAAAGCAGTCGTCATTGTGATTAAACTGTAGAAACATGAACAGGTAGAAAAACAGCCTGACTGCTCATCAGCTTGTTACCTGTTGAAGTTCAGGCTCTGGCTGCTGGACTGGGGTCTGCATACTCTCAGCTTTAACATCAGTCTGGGTTCTTGGCTAGCTTAGCATCAGCACATGCTAGCTGTGTCCAAATTCAGAGGCTGCATCCTCCTGAGGACCCGGCGCACGCAGACTGCGAAGGCCGGGTCCTCAGGAGGTCGGGTAAGCCAGAAGTAAATTGCTGTGAAATTGGACGGTCTAGCCTTCAGACTTGCGTCACCGCTGTCTCCTTGGAGTTTAATAAACTCAGTCGTCTGCTCCTTGCTGTCTAAAATATAACAGGACACTGGAGTAAACCCTCGACTGTCTCACACTTCTGTTTAATGAGTTTTCTGTTTGATGTTTATTAAGCTGTGTGAAAACTATAATCTCAGCCAAACCAATTTACTCAGGAACAAAACCAAGCAGATATTTGAAGTTTACACAGCTGCATTCTCGCCTAAAAATATGTTAAAAGTTTATTTTGTGACCCAGAAAGAGTAATATTAAAAGCGGCCACCATTGTTGTAAACTGGAATTGGCTGAATTCTGGGATATGGTGGGCCACGAGGGACACACTCGACCCATCCTTCAAATCTGGGGAAAAGGAGGACGCATTTGGAGGAGTCTACGAATCTGGATATCCTTCGTCGGGTCGCTGTGACATAATTGGCCTACAAATGCAGCCTCAGGAGGATGCAGCCCATCAATTTGGACACCCCTGCTGTCTGGTTAGCTTAGCGTTAGCACATGCTGTCTGTGCAGATGTGACATTACTGCGATACTGAAAAATGTAATATTATTATTGTTGCACCCAACACTGGTCACTGATCAGAGTAACTGATCAGAGTCATTGATCAGTTCCTGATGGTGGTTGCTGCCTGTGTCGGTCAGACTGAACCTTCGGCTCCTCTTTGCTTTCCTGCAGTTTGAGATGGTTAATCTGTGACTTTCACTCGACTCTTTACATGACAGTGGCCGTTCCAGTGACGATGTCAACATATCTCTCTCTCCACCTAGTGATTGCCGAACCAAGACGCCCGGCGACCAATCAAATCTGTGGATTTCCGGGTCACCCAAAGCTGACAGCATGGAGGTCTGACATCACAGGACAGTGTCAGCAGGGCAGAGGGAGGACATCACTCTACGGTCAAACCAATCAATCATCTTCATCGCAGGGTGTTTACGGACAGGCGGCGATGTCATCACAGAGACTTCTTCTTCTGTACTTCTTATTCCAGTTTCCTTCCTCTCGTTTTATCAACCGTCCCTTTGCTCTTCTTCAATCCTCCCCCACTTCCTCCTCGTTTCTTTTTTGCCCCCCTCTTCTTTGTCCTCCTTGATTTCTCCTTTTCTTCCCTCCCTGCTCCTCCTCTTGTTACTGTCAGCCAGACGCTCCATGTTTAATTAAACGAGTAAATTCGGTGAAGTTAATGTGTCACTCGGGAGGTGGAGTCACAGCAGAGGTGCGTTTGATTTCACAGAGAGCTGATGAAGCAGCTGCTCCACGGAGAAGGGGGGTGTTAACAGACTAGTTAATAACTGAGGAGAGATAGAGGGTCGGAAAAGTTTTCAAGAAAATAAAAAAGGAGTGGAGCTTAAAGCTGAATGAGTCCCTCTGAGGATCGCTTCCTCGGATCACTGATTGGTTGTTCAGACTTCAGATGTGAGGGATCAAAAACTAATAATACTCATGTTTGTAAAATGCTCTCTTCCTGAATATCAGCTCACCTCGATCAGCCTCAGGCTCCGCACACGTTGTCCTCTGGCAGTTTTTATGGTCATGATCGGGCAAGTGGCGTCCCGAGGCGTAACGACCGCTGTAACTCAGGTGTGGAGATGAGTTTCAGGAGGGCCACCTAATACTCCGCCTTAAGTCAAAACACACCTGAGCTGTGGATCAGAAACACAGCTGTCAATCAGTGTGACGGTGCTGCTGAGGATGACGCAATTGACTGATCAACAGCTTCAGTTTAAAACACGAACACTCGTCAGAGCCCTGGAGGACGTTTCACCTCTCATCCGAGAAGCTTCTTCAGTTCTAAGGTCAAATGGTGGGGAGTCCCAGATTTAAACCTAGTGGGAGTTTCCCCCCACAGAGGGACAAAAGGACCCCCTGATGATCCTCTAATTGCCTGAGCCAAGGTGTGAAAATGGGTGTGGGTCCCAATCAGCCAGAGTTTCAGGTGAGCTCATTGTGCAACCTGGCCCCACCTTGTCATGTGATTTCCTGAGGTCAGATGGCCCAGGATGTGAGTGGGCGTTAAGGTGTCTGGGGAGGGAACTCAAAACTGGATTATAGATGGCAGACAGTTGGTGTCGTAAACCACCGCCTCTGTTCAAAGATGGTTGCTCACAGTGGACATAGATGGCTTCTTTCACTCCTCTTTCAAACCATCTGTCCTCTCTGTCCAAAATGTGAACATTGGCATCATCGAAAGAGTGACCTTTGACCTTTAGATGCAGATGGTCTGCCGAGTCTTGTCCCGTGGAGGTGGCTCTTCTATGTTGTGCCATGCGCTTGTGAAGTGGCTGTTTGGTCTCTCCGATGTAGAGGTCTGGGCATTCCTCGCTGCACTGTACAGCAAACACCACATTGTTAAGTCTGTGTTTTGGAGTTTTGTCTTTCGGGTGAACCAGTTTTTGTCTGAGTGTGTTGCTGGGTCTGAAATGCACCGGGATGTCATGCTTGGACAAAACTCTCCTGAGTTTTTCTGATACACCGGCTACATAGGGGATGACAATGTTGTTGCGTCTGTCCTTCTTATCCTCCCTCGATGGTGTCTGATCTTCTTTTCTGTGCCTCTTTGCTGACTTTATGAACGCCCAATTAGGATAGCCGCACGTTTTGAGTGCTTCCTTTACATGCGTGTGTTCCTTCTTTTTCCCTTCAGGCTTAGAGGGAACATGTTCTGCCCGGTGGTGTAGGGTCCTGATTACTCCAAGTTTGTGTTCCAGAGGGTGATGGGAGTCAAAGAGGAGGTACTGGTCCGTGTGTGTGGGCTTCCGGTAAACTTCGATGTTGAGGTTGCCATTCTCTTCAATGTGCACAGCGCAGTCCAGGAAAGGCAAACAGTTATCCTTCGTGTCTTCCCTGGTGAACTTGATGTTTTTATCCACAGCGTTAATGTACGCAGTGAAGGATTCCACTTCTTGTCTTTTGATTTTGACCCAGGTGTCGTCTACATATCTGTACCAGTGGCTGGGTACTCTTCCTTTGAAAGAGCCAAGAGCCTTTCTTTCCACTTCCTCCATGTAAAGGTTGGCTACAATAGGTGACACGGGGGAGCCCATGGCACAGCCATGTTTTTGTCTGTAGAAGCCTTCGTTGTATTTGAAGTATGTGGTGGTGAGGCAGAGGTCTAACAGTGTGCAGATCTGATCGGGTGTGAAGTTGGTCCTGTCCTCCAAGGAGCTGTCTTCTTGTAGTCGTTTTCTGACAGTCTCCACGGCCTCCGTGGTGGGTATGCAAGTGAAGAGAGAGACTACATCAAAGGACACCATGGTTTCATCTGGATCCAGGGTAAGTTTCTGGACCTTGTCAGTGAAGTCGGTGGAGTTCTTGATGTGGTGTGGGGTGTTCCCCACGAGAGGAGCAAGGATGGTATCAAGGTGTTTTGCAATGTTATAAGTGGCTGAGTTTATGCTACTGACTATGGGTCTGAGTGGGACCCCTTCTTTGTGGATTTTAGGCCGTAAATGCAGGGTAGGGCATCCCCTGGATAAAGGCAGTGATATGTAAGGCGGTCAATGATTTTGTCCTTTTCAAGGTCTTGAAGGCAAGCTATAACTTTCTTTTTGTGGCTGCTTGTGGGGTTTCGCTTTAAGGCTTCGTAGGTGTTGTTGTCACTGAGGAGAGTAGTGATCTTTGTATGGTAATCT
This sequence comes from Perissodus microlepis, assembly GCF_051167445.1. Taxonomy (NCBI): domain Eukaryota; kingdom Metazoa; phylum Chordata; class Actinopteri; order Cichliformes; family Cichlidae; genus Perissodus; species Perissodus microlepis. The sequence continues at coordinate 33,115,824 of NC_140469.1, forward strand.
GTAGTGTTTAGGACCACGGTGCATCTTCCCTTATCAGCTGGTAAAACAGTGATGTTGTAGGTCTTTGCTCAGGGAAGCGACGGCCTTCTTTTCTTGTATTGTGAGGTTGGACGGAGGGACTTTGGCACTGGAGAGGGTGGCTGAGACTTTCATCCTGATTTGCTCTGCTTCTGTCTGTGATAATTTATTAATCCGTATGGCGGATTCTGTGGCTGTGATGAGGTCCACTATGGGAAACTGTTGCGGAGAAATGGCAAAATTGAGTCCTTTGGCTAATACTCTCTTTTCAGGTTGAGTGAGGTTCCGGTCTGAAAAGTTCTTTACCCATTTCTCCTGATTGTCTTCAGGTGTGTTTTCTTCTCTGGGTTGTGTAGGTTCAGAATGAGGAGTGTGTGTTTTTGAAAGCAAGGTGTGAAATTTCCTGCGTTGTCTTTCTTTTCCTTTAGAGTGTTGGGCACGCTGAGCCTTGTCCACAAACTTGTAAACCTCTTCTAAGATTGGAGAGGGTAGAAGGGTTTCCAGTTCCTGCAGAGTCTGGCTGATCTTGATCTGGAGGGCATCTATAGTGAAATGGACCTGTCTTATCCTTTCACAGGTGGAGCCAGGTTTCACAATGAGCTCACCCGAAACCCTGGCTGATTGGACCCACACCCAGTTTCACACCTTGGCTCAGGCGATTAGAGGATCATCAGGGGGTCCTTTTGTCCCTCTGTGGGGGGAAACTCCCACTAGGTTTAAATCTGGGACTCCCCACCATTTGACCTTAAAATTGAAGAAGCTTCTCGGATGAGAGGTGAAACATCTTCAAGCAACTTAAAGAAGTCCAGACGCTTTTCTTTGCAAGCTCCTTTGACTATGATGACCTGGATGACTGAGAACCTTCACAGACATATGGCTAATGTGGTTTGGGGGCGGAGCCTGAGGCGGATTGTTTTCACCCTGATACCTGGCTGACGTGTTTGCACATCCTTCCTTCTGTGCTTCGGTTTAATGAGGCCTCCGATGCTGCAGCTCCTTCGCCTCATGACGTGAACATGACCTGAACGTGTTCTGAGCATGTGCAGAAACCAGACGAATCTCAGGTTTCTGCTCTTGCTCAGAACACGTCACATGTCTGTGTTTGATGGAGCCTCTGCACATTTATGTTCCTGTAATAAATGTGGAGTTTTTCTGTGTTTTTATTGTTGTAATGTCGGTGATTTCAGGTGGTGATCCAAATGTTACTTTAAATACTGTTTGTGTTACGCTGTTGTTGCAGCTCATTCTGTCGTGAGATAGTTTCGCTTTAGCAAGATGTGATTCGGGGCGTGAGAACGTGCTGATCACCTGACCCTGGGACAGGTGAGACCAGCTGAATGACCTCAGTCTCTGGGTCAGGTGACTTCTCTAACCTGCTGCTGTGTAACACCACCTGTCTGCAATGTGCCAGTAGCTTTGCATCTCACTTTAAACCAAGGCTGTCCAACTCCAGACCTCCAGGGCCGCTGTCCTGCAGGTTTTAGATGTGTCAGCTGATTCAAATGGCTAAATGACCTCCTCAGCGTGCCCTGAAGTTCCCTAGCATATCGAGACTATCTCTCCACACCGTTACATATGTAACGGTTTCCCTGGGTCTTTTCCTGTCTCTCACTAAGAGAACCAAGGTTACACCATAACCATACGTTCTCCAGAGGCCTGTTAATGAACTTATCATTTGATTCAGGTGTGTTGACCCAGGGTGAGATCTAAAACCTGCAGGACACCGGACCCTGAGGCCTGGAGTTCCCCACCCCTGCTCTATAACCTTGGTTCTGTGATATAACAACAGACCCCGCCTCCTCCGTCAGCTGGAGTCGATGCTTCCTGATGTGAAGGTTTCTGCATGTTCTGATTGGTTGGAGAATAAAGTGTCCAGCTGAGTCCATTTTACCTGAATGTGCTGACGCTCAGCGGTCACAGAGGCTGTATGGATGGCGCCCCCTGCAAAGACACAGCTGAGCTGTGAACTAATCATTGAGCTGTACAACTGTCTGAGATCATGTGAATAAATTTGTACCTGCAGATAATCAGTGGTGATGTTTGACTGCTTTGTGTGCAGCATAGCTGTTTGCTCACAGCTGGACTGAGGTTTCTATTTACACGAGACAACAGGTGCAAAAGTCTTGAGCCACCCCTTATCTCTTTATACAGGTCTTCTGTGGACATTGACTGCTTTTTCCACTCCTGTCCATTCCTTGTACCTGACATTGTCACATAGGGCTGTGCAATATGACCAAAATCTCATATCCCGATATTAAGACATCTATCGTCCCGATAGCGATATAAATCACAAAAATGTAACATTTTCTGTAAATTCTGTGAATCTCGGGCAGCTCGACTTGCGTGAAGTGTTTCCACCTCGGCATCGTGTACCTGGAGTCGAGTGTTTTACCTGATGCATGAAACTATACATTTTTAGACATAAGTTGTAACGGCCGCCGTTTTCTTTGTATTTATTACACGGCGTGCTGCGGGGAAAAGCCTGTTCTAACGTTGGAGTCTAAGGTTTATTTTTTTAGCACCTAGCGGCTCTTTTTTACTTCTCATCCTAAATACTCTGCATCTTTCACATGATTCAGTTTATTTTGAAAAGTCTCAACAGGATCTTGAGCTTTATTGTGAAAGGTTTATGTGGAACATAAACAAGCGGGCACGCGATGGTGTTACCGTCGTTGTTGCTAACGACAACGCATAAAAACAGGCGCTTGTCCGTCTGTAGTGTGGTTATATTAAATATAAGAGAAAGAGAGAACTTTAAGAAATTAATAATAACTACAGTGACCATCAAAACATGAAGAAATAATGCTGTCAACAGTTTATTTTGCAACACCACGAAACAAACGATAGCGTAAAATGAAACGACAGATGTTTTAATATCGTCATCGATATATATCGTTATATCGAACAGCCCTAGTGTCACATGTCTCTGAACTCAATCATTCAAGCATTAAAAGGCTCCTAACGCGAGGGATGAGTGTTGTGTCTGCACACCTGAGCAAAGAGCCAGGTGTATGTTGTTTTTGTCAGCTCTTTGCTCCCAGCAGTCACACAAACACATTTCTTTAACTGACCCTTTAAACTGCCAAAGATAACACACTCCTCCTCCACACCGATTGGTCACCGTCAATATTAATGAAATCATGTGACTGAACCTTGAGAAACCACAGAAGCAGTGATTTAACCATCTTTAATGAAACCATGATACAGACAAATAAAGTTTGATTCAAACTCCTTCTACCATAATCTCAGCTGATCTGTGACCAGCCCGCCAGCCAATCAGCTGCCTCTGCTTGTCTTTGAACATCATGAGACCCTCTGAGAGCTCCGTCTGTTTGTCAAACCCTGCAGAGCTGCTCTGGTGCATCAAGACTCCGTGAACACGCTCACTGCTGTCAGGTGGCGTCCAGCTGCTGAGCGGCGTCCATGTCGTCCTCAGACAGTTCTGCCGCGCAGTCCCCCACTGTCTCCTCCTGTTTGTACGTCAGAACCGCGTCGTCGTCAAAAAGGATGGGCGGGGCCTCCTCGTCTGGCGGTGTCCCAACACCGTGCATGCGCTTCCTGTGCTGCTGCAGGTTGCCATGGCGGTTGAAGCGGGCGGAGCAGAGGTCGCAGGCGAACGGGCGCTCCCCGGTGTGGATGATGACGTGCCTGGCAAGCTGCGAGCGACACTTCTTGTCCTTGCCGCAGATGTGGCAGACGAAACTCTGCGGCAGGCGCGCCCCATTGGCATGGACGACCTCTCGGTGCCTCTTCAGGTGACTGAGGCGGCGGAAGCGGCGGCTGCAGAAGTCGCAGGCGAAGGGCCGGGCGTCGCTGTGGATGGTGGAGTGGCTTGCCAGCAGCGACCGAAACTTGAACACCTTGCTGCAGACGGTGCACGGGAACGCCTTCTCAGAGGTGGCGGTGCTCCTCCTGCGGCTGGCACTGGCGTCGCCCGCCCTGACCCGCAGGTGCACGCGGACTTGGTGCTGTTTGAGGCAGGTGGCACGCTGGAAGCTGCGCAGGCAGACGCCACAGCGGTGAGGCTTGTCACCTGTGTGGATGCGGGCGTGAGCAGTGAGCAGCGCCTCAGATTTGAGCCGTTTCCCACACACGCCGCAGGCAAACGGGGCGTCTGGTGGGCTGTCTTCTCCATTGACATGGTTGCTGTGGACCAGGACTTTGTGGCGTTTGAGCTGGTACTGGCGAGCGAACTTGCGGCCGCAGATGTCGCAGAGGTGCGGCCGCTCACCTGTGTGCGTCTGGAAGTGGACAGCGAGCTGTGACCTGCACTTAAACTCTTTGCCGCAGAAGTCGCAGAGCAGTGAGCTCGGCCGCGGGGGCTCGGCGGTGCCGTCCACGTGCACGACCTTCTTGTGGTGCTCAAGGTCATTGGCCCTCATGTAGGCCTTGGGGCAGAGGTCGCAGCTGTGCGGCTTCACCCCCGAGTGGATGACCTCGTGCGTCTTGAGCCGCGAGCGGCAGCTGAACGTCTTGCCGCACACGGCACACAGCCACGCCTGAACTTGCCGCTGTTTCTCCCGCTTGGCGACGCCGTCTGGATGCAGCCGATTCAGGTGGTGCTGCAGGTTGTCGCGGCGATTGAAGCGCAGTTCACACAGGTGGCAGGCGAACGGCTTCTTCCCCGTGTGGATGAAGGAGTGGCGAGCCAGACTCGACTTGTTCTTCATCACTTTGCCGCAAACGTCGCACACGGTGCTGTCGAGCTCCAGCTTCACTGCGGCCACATCCTGGGAGTCCGCCCGCAGGGCTCCGGGAGCCGCAGGCAGCGGCTGGAGCGCAACACCTGCAGCGACACAAGAGGAAAGAGTTAAACCAAGGATAACATCAGATTAATCCTGATTTACACAAGAGTAAAAAACAACCTCACGACGAGTTAAAGTCGAGTTAATCCAGAGTTAAACCAGTCTAAATAAAATGTGAATGAGTGGAAATAAAAAGCTTAATACTTTTAAGCTACAAATATTAAACGTCAGTAAAATCTGACTCACCTCCTTCAGATGGAGTCCAGGTGGGGTCAGCTGTGACGTCCTCCTCCACTGCCATGACCTCCGCCTCCTCTTGTTGGTCAGTGTCAGATGACTCGTGGCGGCGGCGGCGACTCTGTTTGTCAGTGTTGGAGCTCTGAGGTACCAACCGTCTCCTCTGGGTCCTGGACTTGGCTGGGGTGGGTTCATCGGAGAGTTTGGGGGCGGGGCGGATGATTCTGGTTCTGGTCCTGTTGGTGGTGCAGTGCTGCAGCAGAGCGCCCCCGTCTGGTCCGTCAGCTCGGACGGCGATGCACTGCAGCAGCATCGCAGACGAGCCTGCACACAAAGACCGGCGTCAGAGCGGGACGAGGACCAGGACTCAGAATCTGAGTCTGTGATGCAAACTGACTGACAGAATCATCACTGACGGGTTAATCATGGTTTTATTCGTGTAATACACAGACTACAAACACCACTATCACTACTGTGCACTATTTAATTTACCTGCAATAGCCCACACTGGAAATGCAAACACTGTTTATTTTTCTAATATTTTTATTACGGGTGGGACTTTGATGCGTTAATTGTGATTAATTCATTTTTTTAAAAATTAACTAATTTAATCGCACTTTGCATTCCAAGCAAAGGGGAACTATTGTCAGTGCATGATTTCCTTTTATACCAATTACAGTGATGCACAAAACAAAGCTACAAAGAATCAGAAGAAAGCACATTGCTAGGACTGATCAGAGGCAAATTTCATTTCCAAAGACTACCCAATGGAAGCTTTGATAAAAGTGAGGTTTTGTGCAAACTGTGCAAAAACGAGTTTGGATAACACCCAAAGCATTTCAACCTTACGGTACCATCTAAATGCAAAACATGTTTCAGTGAGCACAGAAACTGTGGGAGCTGACCAAACTTGATGAAATGACTGGCTTCAGGACCAAAATTAGTAAGTCAACATCGGACAAACTATGTTACTATCTCCCATAATGGATTGCTCTGGACTGTAGACCACTACCAGTGGTAGAAGATAGGGGGTGCTACAGTTTGCGTCAGGTGATCCAACTTTCCAACTGCCTGAAAGACTATTTCAAGTAAAATTCAGCTTTTTGACACTGAAAAGCAAAATGAGATGTATTACAGACAGCCCTGCAAATATGGAGGAACTACACCAGGAGCAAACAAGACTGGGGCAACAGAAAGAGCCACTCATACAGGATATTTCCACACGGTGGAATTCAACCCTGGATGTGGTGTCTCGTCTGCTAAAGTATCACGAGGTTGTTTTTGCTGCTTTAGACAAACAAAAGCACAAACTAGTCATTTTAACACCACCAGAGCTGGTAAACCACCAAAAGCTGGCCACTGTTGTTGAGCCATGCAGGTAAATAAAACTATTTTTTAACTTATTGTTACTGTTTATTCAAAACGCTCTGTAGTTGACAGTTATTGTGGAGATGAATAATGACTTTCTTGAACTGTCTACTACAGGTGTGTGACTGAGCTTCTTGGAGGTGAGACATGTCTCATGTTCAGTGGTTTTACCTGCTTTCTGCCACCTGCATCACACCATGGAGGTCTCTGATGATGACTCAAACTACATGGTGAAATTTAAGACCGCCTTCACAAAGGACCTGTCCCAACCATCAGTGGCTCCCGATAGCTGCTGTGCTTCACCCACACTTTAAGGATTTAAAGCAGTGCTCCCCAACCCCCAGGCCATGGACCACTGTCATTTGGTACCGGACTGCAAGAGTTGAGGCTCGGGTGTGAAATTGATGGTTTTCAGGGTTTTTATCGTTAACTCTGTTTCCCTGGGTCTTTTCCTGTGTTGTAGTTGTGTCTCTTATTTTGAAAGAAAAATTTACACGTTACCATAGCGACCAGAGAGCATTAAAGGGCAGAGAGGAGGATGTTATTCTCAATGTTGTTGGCGCATTTCAGGAGAACGCTGCTAATAAAATTACACAAGTACACAGTGAATTTGAATTTATTATTTTATATACAAAATACCACCGTTTATGCCTTGGTCCTATCATTTTATTTTGTTGTATTTATCCGGGACACCTCAAAGGCCGGTCCATGGTGCAAAAAAGGTTGGAGACCACTGATTTAGAGCGTCTTGCAAGGGGAGAGCGAGAAGAGGTTTGGACCAGCCCTGCTGCAGTAACAGTGTAACAATGCCACCACAAAGGAGCCAGCAAAGACAAAGAGCCTCCCCCTCTCTGATGCAGATGAGGAAGCCCTGTGTAAAAGGGCCCTGAGTTTGTACACAGCAGAATCCACCATCAGCCAGACAGACTGCATGCTGGAGTGGTGGTCCAGTTGAGCAGCGACCCACCTACACCTTCTGTCCTGGCCTGCAAGTATCTGATTGGTCCTGCCACTTCTGTCCCATGTGACAGACTGTTCTCACTTACAGTAACATAGCAACAAAATTAGAGCTGCTCTGAACATGTGAACAGGCTAGTTTGTCTAAGTAACTGGCTGAAAGAGACCGACAGTAAATAAGCATGGAGGTATTGTGAGTCCAATGGGTTTGTTATTTCTGCACTAAAATGTTCGATGATCACACTGTTTTAGCCTAATGTACAAAATGTTGGCTAAGGTTACTCAGAGTTTAAAGGTGAAGCTGCTCAAATAACCTTTTATGTTTCTGCCTTATTTTTTTTAAGAAGAAAAACTGCACTTTATGTATTTATTATTATTATTATTATTTAAAGACAATATCATTTTGAAAATGTACTTAAAGTAACATTTTATTTTAAGTCTTCCAATTTTATCCAGGGATATTATTTTTGTTTCTGTTTTGAATTGAAATGTAGTTTAAATGCCTTTTCCCCATAAATTAAAAGAGCTTGAGATTACAATAGTCATGTGCATGTCTATTATTTGATTCTGTCGCACACTAAATTCCTTTAAAATTAAAAAAACATTTGTGCTTCGGAGCAAATTTTCTTGTGCGATTAATTGCGATTAATTACAAAGCCTCTAATAATTATATTTAATATTTTTTTATTCATATGTATACAGTGCAGCAGAATTGTGCACCTCACCCTCCTTATTTCTACATGTCTGCACTGAGTAGGAGATGCTCTAAATCGCATTGTACATGTGACAATGATATTCTATTCTATTCTATTTGAAAACAACCTGGTTCAATCATTATAACCTCTGAGGGCGGTTTACAGGGTGGCCGACCACCACTTTTCTTCTTCTGTAGTAATTATTTCTTAAAATAAGTTCTTATTAATATTCTTGTTAACGTTAAAGGGATGGTTGGCTCAACAGAGCTCTGACTTTTTGAAGAGACAGTGCTGAAGAGAAACCTGGGGTTGTTCTTCTTCAATCAGTGGATTGGGGCGAAGACGCTCAGGGCGGCAGCGCTGCGTTCTTCTGTCAGAAACACATCATTACGCCTGGCCTCAGATCAGCGCCTCAGCACCTCACTTCAAAGTTCAGACTAAATTAGATCTATCAGCACTGACGCAACGATCTAAGCTGACTGATTAAACATTCCACCTTAAAAGCAGCCCATGAGGTAAAGGTGGAAATAAGTCCAGTAGCTTCTCGTGATGGAGACGCACCATCGCCATTGCTGAGATGTCCGAGAGACCGTCAGTGGCTCACAGATACTCAGCCAATGGGTGAGAAGGAGCCCAAACAGCCACTGCTAACAGGGCAAGCAGCGCAGCGTACAGTCTCTCCGACCTCAGCTCCACGCGGGGTCGTAGGAAGCCCGCGTTAACCTGCAGACGTGCACCTTTTCCAGGGTAGTGAGAAACAGACCTCAGCAGTGCATCAAACACCTTTAAACCCCAAACTGCCAAAATCCATCAGAGAAGCTTCGCCGACCAGCAAAAACCTGGGAGTCTCAGCGACGTGCACAAAGTGCAAACACAACCAGCTCCAGCCCCCACACCAGCGAGCAGGAAGCACCGCCCAACTGGACCCGTCACTATGACGACAACAGGTGACAACCAACGGGCTTCAGAACAAAAGATGGCAGCAGGTGAAAAGTTCAGGTGAACCTCAGTAAGAACCGGAACATAATTTTATTTAACGAGCAGCAAAAATATAGTAAAGACGATCAGACGTCACGATCAGCTGACTCTGATTTTATTAGATTTTTAGGGAATCCTAAAAATCAAATAATTTACATATTAAATAAAGTTTAAAACTAACATTTAAATAAAATCTTTTTTTTCCCCCATTAAGTTCTTTGAAAGTTTCCTCCCTCCACCTGCAGGGCGGCGCTCTCACCTGAGTGTCTCCAGCTCAGCTGCTGACTCAGCAGGTCCACCTGGACAGCGGCGTCCCTCCTCTCTGCCGCCTCGCTCTGACAGCCCACCTCCTTCCTGTCCTCCTCGGGGCTCTCCCACTGGCAGCCCACCTCCTTCCTCCTCTCCTCCTCTCCTGCAGCTCCCAGCAGAAAGAGCTGCTTTCCTTCTGCGGGAGGCTCCATCTCCCACAGCGCCCCCTGCTGGTCCGAACAAACCACCGTCAGGTTATTTCAGCCTGTACCCGGACAGGAAGTAGTCACACTGACTCCGCCCACTCACACTGAAGCGCGAAGAGTCACTCAGATCGATAACCAACGATTTCCAATCGATAAGAATTAACCTCTTAAATGTTTGAAGCTGCATCACGTGACCACGAATTCACTCTGAAGGCTTTAAAGAGCGTATGGAGTTAGACTCCTCTCGGCCACCGTACACACGCTAAAACAGCGCAAACTGCGCTTCATTACACAGCCACGCCCCGTCCGAAGATCAGTAACCTGACCGTTAACAGGCACCGACAATCTCATCAATAATGTGATCAATAACTTGATGTTTATCTATGAGAGCCGTTAGCGCCATGCTAACAGCAACTAGCAGAGGCTAACGGCCCTTTGACCGGCAGAGGAGCCACGGAGCGGCTTCAGGTACCTGAGAGCGGCGGAGTCCGGGGGGAGAGCTGTGAGCAGAGAACAGCTTCAGTATGAATCCGAAAACTCGGGAAAACAGCGAAACACAGCGGAACGGCAGGCCGCACACGCTCTGCTGCTGCTCTTCTTCTGCTCCTCTGTAGCTTCCTCTGCAGCAGCTCAGTGCTGCCCCCATCTCAGCGGCCACACCGGGAACTCTTCTTCTTCTTTATATTGTTTATTGGCCGTTGGCAAACAGCAAAATGGTGCATTACCGCTACCAACTGGTGTGGAGTGAGCACCGAAATGACAAAAAACAAACAAACTATTCAAATCCTCCCAAACGAATGAGTCTGAATTAAAAACCAAAATATGGCCCGATAACTTTCACTTCTAGAGTGCTTGTGAAATAAATCAACCTAGTCCAGTTTCACTTTCATATCACCAAGCTTTCTGATCAATTGTCTTCTTTTAGCATCATATTTCTGACAATGCATTAAAACATGTTGTGTTGTTTCTTCTTCTCTATTGCAGTCACACTTCCCTAAACTGTGTTTTCCTATTAAAAACAACATGCTATTCAAACCAGTGTGCCCAAATCTGAGTCGAGCTATAACCGTCTCCTCTCTCCTGTTCCTTCCTCTGCTTCTCATTTCGCCTGTTTTCCTTTGGATTTTTCATCCTTTACTCTCTTCCTCCCATTGCTTTTGCCACCTTTCTTTCATTTTATGCTGTATTCTACTCTTGATCTTTGTCCTACTGATATCCATATCCACCAGCGGTCTCTTTGTAGCTTCCTTTGCCATTCTGTCTGCTATTTAATTTCCCTTAACTCCATGATGCGCTGGTACCTATAAGAAGGTGACCATAAGCCCCATCATAATAACTCTGAATAATGTTTGCTGGATCTCTATCAGAATGCCAGGTGTGCAGTCTGAGTGACTGTCTTGCAAACTGGCCAACGATTAACTCGTCCGAGCATATCACAGATCTTAGTGGTCTTGTATCTTCAATCCACTGGACTGCTAACAGTATTGAAACCATTTCTCCTATGTATACTGACAAATCGTCACTGATCCTTTTCCCTACCTTAAATTCAGGAACAATAAATGCTATCCCGCTTTGGTTGGCTGTATTCCTTGATGCATCTGTGTAGATTTTGACATAACTGTAATACCGATTAATATATTCCTGCACTGTATGTGAATTTAAGATAAAAACCCCTGTTCTTGTTCTTTTTGTTCAGTAGTGTGAAATCTACTAAATCATCAGGGAGTATCATGGTGGTATCCGGATCGGCGACAACATCTCCAGCACCATCAGAATCAGAATCAGAAACTTTATTGTCATTGTCACAGGAACAACAAAATTAAGAATGGTCCCCGATCATTGCATCATCCCTAGCAATATCAAAATATAAATAAAACAATAAAATTCAATAAATAAAATAGATAGAATACTTAAAATACTAATAAGACGTAACAGTAAAACATTCACATACATTCCCACATACATGCTTCAGACCGTGCATAGATTAACACAAGAGTGGCGTGATGGACATTTTTTTTGTAGTATTCAGATGTGTTATTGCAGTTGGATAACAGCTGTGTTTGAGTCTATTAGTCCTTGCGCTGATTGCCCTATACCGTCTGCCTGAGGGCAACAGTTCAAACAGGGAGTGGCCAGGATGTGAGGTGTCTTTTGTGATGTTTTGGGCCTTTTTAAAACAGTGGACGTTGTGTAGGACTTCCAGTGTGGGGAGAGGGCAGCCAGTGATCTTTTGGGCGGTGTTAATGATCCCTTGGAGTGCTTTCCTCTGAGCCCCTGTGCAGCTAGTGTACCAAATACATATGCAGTAGGTTAGAACACTCTCAATGGTGGCTCTGTAGAAGGACACCAGCAGTCTCCTTGCTGGATGTTATGATGTTATTCCTCCTGAGAATTCTCAGGAAGTACAGTCTCTGTTGGGCCTTTTTCAGCAGCTCGGAGGTGTTCACACTCCAGGACAGGTTCTCCTCTATATTGACTCCCAGGAAGCGGAAGCTTGCCACCCTTTCTACACAGTCCCCATTAATGAATAGTGGTTGGATCTCTGCCTTTTTCCTTCTGAAGTCTATTATGAGTTCTTTGGTTTTTGAAGTGTTGAGGAGGAGGTTATTGGCCTTACACCATGACGTCAGCTGCGCCACCTCGTCTCTGTACGTAGACTCGTCTCCCTTGGAAATGAGCCCCACCACTGTGGTGTCGTCTGCAGGCTGACCACAGGAGCTCCTTGGGCTGTGTTCTCAGCCCTCTGTTGTTCACTCTCCTGACACACAACTGCACCGCCCTACACAGCTCTAACCACATCATCAAGTTCGCTAACGACACAACCGTGGTTGGACTCATCAGCAGCAATGACGAGTCAGCGTACAGAGATGTGGTTCAGCAGCTGGCGTTCTGGTACAACGAGAACAACCTGTCACTGAATGTGGACAAAACCAAGGAGAATATCATCGACTTCAGGAAGACTCACTCCACTCACACCGCTCCACTCACACACCACTCAGCATCCATGGTTCCACGGTAGAGACTGTTAACAGAACCAAGTTCACATCTCAGACGACCTCACCTGGACCACCAACACCACCTCCATCACTAAAAAGGCCCAGCAGCTCCCCCACTTCCTGAGATACCTGAAGCGGGCCAACCTCCCTTCTCCCACACTCACCATGTTCTACAGGGGCACCATAGAGCGTTTGGACCAGCTGCATCCCCATGTGGTTTGGAAACTGCAAAGTCGGCATCCTCAGCCGGCTACATCTGTCATGGTCCTGGGTCGTGTGACCCAGTGTTTGAGTTTTTTTTATGTATCTTTGGTATTCATTTGTGCCCTAGTTTAGTTCATCTAGTTAATTTCTAGGTTGCTGTTTAGTCCTTTGTTTCTTAGTTGTTTATGTCATCTCTGCCTGTACTCAGTCTCCCTGGTTCGTGCGTCTACCTGTCATGCGTCATGTCTGTGTGGTTATGTTAAGTTCATGTCATGTCTAATCTCCATGTTTCCTGTTTTACTTTGAAAGTCTGTGTCCAATGTCAGTGTATTTAGTTTCACTTCTCCTGTCCTGTCGTTAGGTTCATGTGTGTCAGCTGTGCTCCCATGCGTGGCCACTTCCCTTGATCATCCCTTATGTGTATTTAGTCTCTGTGTTTCATTCAGTCTGTATCGCGTCGTCTGTGTTCCCACCCTCCATGTTTTCACAGCCAGTCTTTGCATTCATAGTCATAGTTTTCTGAGTCTTCATAGTTTATCACAGTGTCAGTTTCCCAGTTTAGTTATAGTTTAGTTCAGTCACTGTGCTTCTGCCTTGTTTGAACTTTATGTCATCAGCCATAATAAAGGCTCTCTTTCAGTTCACCACCGTCTCCTCACCTCAGCACCAAATTCCTGGGCGTCCACCTGGAGAAGGACCTCGGCTCGTCCCTCAACACCAGCTCCCTGCACAAGAAAGCCCAACAGTGTCTCTTCTTTCTGAGAAGACTGAGAAAGGCCCGGCTTCCACCACCGATCCTGACCACCTTCTATAGAGGAACTATCGAGAGCATCCTGAGCGGCTGCATCACTGTCTGGTTTGGGAACTGTGCCATATCGGACCACAAGACCCTACAGCGGATAGTGGGAACAGCAGAGAAGATCATCGGGGTCTCTCTCCCCTCTATTGAGGACATCTACACCACACGATGCATTCGCAAAGCCACCAGCATTGTGGCTGATCGGACACACCCCTCTCACACACTCTTCACACTCCTGCCATCTGGAAAAAGGTACCGAAGCATTCGGGCACACACATCCAGACTGTGCAACAGCTTTTTTCCACAAGCCACCCGTCTCCTCAGCAAAAAGGGACTGACTGATAAACACAAACACACACACACACACACACACACACACACACACACACACACACACACACACACACACACACACACACACACATTATCACTCAGGTTAACTCAACTACCTCAAAACATTGAGACTGGACTGACTAATCAACACAAGCGCAAACACACTGACCTACACCACCAAACCATCGTACACACCAACCTGTAAATGCTCTTTTGCACAATATTATTACTGGACTTTTTGCACTAACTTCTGTACTTCCTAATTTTTGCTGCTACACTAAGGAATGTTTACTGTCCCTCCACTACCTCAACTCATCATCACAAAACCTTATTATTATGTTACGTTGTGTTTTTCTATCATTCTGTCACTTTGCTGCTCTTGTTTGCACATTTGCACGTGCACTTTGTTGTCTGCTGTCTGATAACAAAAAAAAAAAAGTCTTCCTTAGATAGTTAGTTAGTTTTTTCTTTGTTAATTTATGTTGTAATTTATGTTAGGTCAGTCTGTCTTGTCTCTGCTAGCCAGCTAACTAGGCCTCTTAGTTAGCTAGTTTAGTGTTTTCTGTTAATTTATGTTGCAAATTTATGTTGCATGTAGCACCTTGGTTCCTGGAGGAACGTTGTTTCGCCTCACTGTGTACTGTTAAACTGTATATGGTTGAAGTGACAATAAAGCCAACTTGACTTAACGACATGACTTGACTGTGTTCGCACCTGGGTCCGCCACGCACACCACCGCACGGTCTGTCTCCACAGACTGTGACAACATCGGATCGTCAAAGCAGCTGACAAGATCATCGGAACATCTCTCCCTCTTCTACAAGACATCTTTCACAAACACTGCATCAGTAAGGCCTCCTGCATCATGCTTGATCCCTCACATGGAGTTTTCTCCCTCCTCCCATCCGGCAGGTGCTATCGCAGCATCGGGGCCTGATCCTCCAGACTGCGAGATAGCTTTTTCAGCCATCAGACTCCTGAACTCACTACCGGCTCCCCCACTCCCCCCACCACACACACCCACGCAAACTGTTAACCTACTCTTTTGCACTCTACACACCACTGCCTCTGTAAGACGAATGCTGCTCTATGGACAATTTTTTTTACTCCCAAGAAAATCTGCTCAGGTTTACAAGCTGCTACACTGGTCACTTTAAACTACTCTAAACTGTAAATTGTAATTTCTCTTGATCCCCTAAGACTTAAGCGTATATTTATTTTCTTACTCCTTTTATATCTATTTATTAGTGTTTTTTTGCACTGATGTAACTGGATATAGGAGAGATGACAATATGAAGAAGACTTTAAAAGTCATGTTTTTCATTCAAGGAACCACATGGCTTCACTTTTAAAGGTGAAGTGTGAAAGAAATGGACATAATCAAAGTCCAACAACACCTTTCTCTATGCACATTATTAAAGCGGAAAAACTACAAGCTCATTTTAATTCCAACAAGCCATCCTCTGACCTGGACTAACAACACTGGTCTCTATGTGAGGCCAGTGCTCAGGGAGCGTCTACAAAGTGCAACACTGAAAGAACATCACACACAAATTTGCTTCCAGCGCTTTCGCACAAACATCTACTGTCATTATTTTCACCAAACTCTGTGGATCCTTTATTGTAAATTCAAATGGGATTCAAATAGTCAGACAAAAGATGGTTATAAGGAAATATGACGAAATGTTGTGTATTAGCAGGAAGTTATTGAATAATTTTCCACATAAACCAAACAAAATGATTGACTAGCATTTTTTTTTAACAAAAAATAAATAAATTAACAATTAAAGACCTACAAATGTGAATCATACCAACCAATGTTCATATTGTTAAAAAAAAGCTAAATTACTAGTTAAGAGCAGGGGCAGATGCTATAGAAATAGGATGTTTCCTGAATTCATAATTAAATGCATACTAAAAACCTGTAATTTTAATTAAATGTATTACTTATTTTGGCTGCTCCATTATTCAAAATGTTGCCACTGCAGATCTGAATATTTTGATCTGTCATATTTTTTTTACACTGGTATTGATACCTGGTCTTAACCAGGGACATTTTATATGTGACTTAAATGTTGTGAGATTATTATATTATCTTATGCCACGTTATACCTTTAAAGATTGGGAAATCATTATGTAGTTTTGGGTTGCATTTAACTCCTGACTTAGAAGAAGGTGATAACTATTACATTTATTAGACTGATTTGTATTACATTAGACTGCTGATTTATTGTGAATGGATTACATTGTTTTGTGATGCATTATACTGCTGATTTATAAGAAATACTGTTTTCAGAGAATCATGGCATTATTTGTCTGATTAGAAAGAACAGAACATACTGCACAGGAAGCCGAGGTCTTCACTTAGGCGCTGTAAGAGAGAAAGAATGTGAATGCTTAGTTTGGAGGGTGGGCCGAAACTATAAGAATGGGAGAAACAGTCAGACACTTCGAGATCTGGTGGACACCCTCCTGTCCACATCTCCCGTCTGGACGTTAATGCTCAAAAGTGTTGTATGGAATAATGACAATTGTATGGAATAAAGAGATTGTTGATTGAGCATTTATACACCGAGAATTGTTCCTCCTTCAGCCCAAAGATCAAAAAATTGGGATATTTAACAATGTGTAAAATACACTAAGGAGCCACTAAATTACAAATATGTGGAATAAATCAAATAATTATTGAAAGAATTTATTTAAAAAACAATCGATTAGTTGGAATTATTATTTATATAGCTCCAAATAACAACAACTGTTACCTTAAGGCAGATTATATATGGAAAGGCAAAGTCCCCACAATACAGAAAAAAAACAAAAAACAAAATCACACCCTATGAGCAAGCAAGCACTTTGGCAACAGTGGGTAGGAAAAACTCCCTTTTAACGGGAAGAAACCTCTAGTAGAAACAGGCTCAAGGACGGGCAACAATCTGCTGTGATTGGTTGAAGACAGGAGGAGGGAGACAGGATAAAGACATGCTGTGAAAGAGAGCCAGAAATTAATAATAACTAATGATTCAATGCAGAGAGGGCTATTAACACATAGGCTGTGTCCCAATTCAGCGACCGCACGCTCCTGAGTACGCATTTTGAGACCTATTACGTCACAGCGGCACGACGCGACGACGGCTGTCCCAATCCGAAGTGTACTCCAAATGCGCCGTTGATTTCCCTAAATTTCAAGCGTGGTCCGGTGTAGACTTCATGGCCCCACATATCCCACAATTCATAGCGCGGTGGTGGGTGTGGATATTTTGTTCGGAAAAAAACGGCGGATGGTTGAAGCGGGCGGCCAAAGAGTAAACTTTTAAAAATAAGTACTGAATATCATGTCACTTATTTATGTGCAAATGTTTAATAATGAAGAACATTAAAACATTACTGTTGGCCACATGTCGGCAAAGTTATGTGACATTAGTGATGTTTGTACTAACTTGGTTTTAGAGCCTTTACTTTAAAATATACGCTGTTCAATAGTCGACCTTAATCTTACAGAGAATGTGATGATTTTGTGGATAATTAAAGTCAGTCATATATCCACAAACACAACAAGCAGAAAGTCAGTGATGCTGCTCGGTTTGCAGTCCTGAATATCACGGCACAAGCAGGATTCACTGCACTGTTAATGTTAGCTATGTTATATTGCTGCCTCTGTTCGGTGGTGTCGAGCCAAACGGACTTTAACGTGTGTTTGAACGAGCTGACGGTTCACTCGTTAAGCTGAAAGAAAGATGCTTTAATCACAGGAGTCACACATGTGTCCACTGTACCATCTGGGAACTCTTCTTGTTTAGCACTCGTAATAACACAAACACTAAATCCTCCTTCTCTTGTGCTGTTGTGTAGCAGTGTGTACACCTGAGACTGTCACCTGTCTGTCTGTCCTGCACTCTCTCTCTTTTTCTTTCTCTCTGATTGTGGAATAAAAGTATGAACATGTGTTTATAAGTTACACTTGTGTTTGAATCCTGCAGCTTATCACACATTTGATTTCCATGTGTGACAACTGCAAGTGTCCAGAGTGAGGACAGACTGAGGGACCCACTGCTGCACATCATCTGTGAGGCTTTGCACCCCTGATGATCCACCAGGACAAACTCAGCAGTGTGTGAGGAAGAGGAGGAGGAAGAGCCAGCAGCAGCTGACAGATGGAGAGAATAGACAGACTGTTCCCTGTTTGTGAAGGACTGCTAGAAAAGTTTAAAATCACTAATTGTCTGTCCTGAATCAGTCTTATTAGGTAATGTTCACATAATTTTATGATTCCAGTGTTTTCAGTGTGGGAGAAAGTACTCAGGGCCGTCAAGTTACACACTATGAAAGGCAGCAACAAGTTTAATATTCAGAAACCTAAAGTATGTATCAGCAGCAGAATGGAGCTAAAATAAATGTTTGTTTCAGTTCTATGAAGCTTTGAGTATTTTGGATCAGTAGCAGTGCTGTGTTTGTTGCATCATATTGCTGTAATTGTTTATATGCTTTATATATTCTGAGGTAAGTTGATCTATAGTGTTACATCACATTCTATAAGGATGTTATGTGTTTGTAGACTTTCTGCCCAGTTTGACCCATTTAGCAGAAGTCAGCCTGTTTAAGGCTCTGATATCTATTCTGTATGACTTAAAGCAGTTATGACATGGTCTGATTTTCTCACCCAATAAAGGAATATTTCATATATCAGTCTACTCTTCATTCTATCAGACACAGTTATCACAGCTCGTACATTAACTTTTTACACATATATATAAGCATTGAGCCAAATGTAATAATGCCAAGAAATTAAACGAACAATATTTGTCTCTTATGTATATGGTCAATGGTAACTTTATTGTCCCTAACGGGAAATTGATTTGTACATCTATATATACACTGTTAAAGATACTTGTCTTTGAGTGAAGATTTAAGGTGATAGGAAATATAAATAACTGCAACTTGAATCTTGGACACAGAGTTCAAGCTCACTGCTGTAATATATCCTGTAATATATATATATATCATAATAATCTGACAATGAATATAATATTGGCCATATTATATTTACATTACCAAAGTGAGATGATTTTAGTCTCATGAACAACATCAGCTAATTGTTATTTACAACTAATCTTACAATGAGTGTTCAGTCCAGAAATGAAGCCCAACAATCATGTTTTACAGTCCTGTGGTCTCAGCCTCGGATACTCAACTAATCAAAGTGATGTCATAAAAAAAATTAATGACCAAAAAAACATTTTTCTCCTTCATTTCTGTGAAACAAAGCTGTATGAAACGTTTCTCGCGGTTAGTATCATGGTTGCTAGGCAACCTGAGCAGCGCAACGAAGGCTAGACCATCCCATTTCACACGCCTCTCACTTCCGCACTTCTCGTACTTATAGTACGCACCGTACGTAGTACGCTTAGTGCGTGTACTACGAAGCGTGCGGTTGCTGGATTGGGACACAGCCATAGTGAGTGAGAAAGAAACACCCAGTGCATCATGGGAATCCCCCAGCAGCCTATGCCTATTGCAGCATAACTAAGGGAGGATTCAGGGTCACCTGGTCCAGCCCTAACTATATGCTTTAGCAAAAAGGAAAGTTTGAAGCCTAATCTTAAAAATAGATATAGTGTCTGTCTCCCGAATCCAAACTGGAAGCTGGTTCCACAGAAGAGGGGCCTGAAAACTGAAGGCTCTGCCTCCCATTCTACTTTTCAATACTCTAGAAACAACAAGTAATCCTGCAGTGTCAGAGTGAAGTGCTCTAATAGGGTGATATGGTACTACAGTGGCTTGCAAAAGTATTCGGCCCCCTTGAACTTTCCCACATTTTGTCACATTACAGCCACAAACATGAATCAATTTTATTGGAATTCCAGGTGAAAGACCAACACAAAGTGGTGAACACGTGAGAAGTGGAACGAAAATCATACATGATTCCAAATTAATAATTATTCAGTAATTATTCAGCCCCCTGAGTCAATACTTTGTAGAACCACCTTTTGCTGCAATTACAGCTGCCAGTCTTTTAGGGCATGTCTCTACCAGCTTTGCACATCTAGAGACTGAAATCCTTGCCCATTTTTCTTTGCAAAAGCGCTCTCCTTGTTCGGCCTGTGAGTTTAGGTGGACGGCCTTGTCTTGGTAGGTTTACAGTTGTGCCATACTCCTTCCATTTCTGAATGATCGCTTGAACAGTGCTCCGTGGGATGTTCAAGGCTTGGGAAATCTTTTTGTAGCCTAAGCCTGCTTTAATTTTTTCAATAACTTCATCCCTGACCTGTCTGGTGTGTTCTTTGGACTTCATGGTGTTGTTGCTCCCAATATTCTCTTAGACAACCTCTGAGGCCGTCACAGAGCAGCTGTATTTGTACTGACATTAGATTACACACAGGTAGGCAATGTCTATGCGCAACCGACTGCACTCAGACCAAAGGGGGCTGAATAATTATGCACACCCCACTTTTCAGTTATTTATTTGTAAAAAATGTTTGGAATCATGTATGATTTTTGTTCCACTTCCCACGTGTACACCACTTTGTGTTGGTCTTTCACGTGGAATTCCAATAAAATTGATTCATGTTTGTGGCTGTAATGTGACAAAATGTGGAAAAGTTCAAGGGGCCGAATACTTTTGCAAGCCACTGTATAAGATCACTAAGATAAGATGGGGCCTGATTATTTAAGACCTTGTATGTGTGGAGCAGGATTTTGAATTCCAGACTTAACAGGGAGCCAATGAAGGGAAGCCAATATAGGAGAAATATGCTCTCTCTTTCTAGTCCCTGTCAGGACTCTTGCTGTAAACTGTATTAACACAATTTCCATAAAATCACACAAAAAACTGAATTCATATTGTGAAAAGCACAAACATGTTTACTTACTCATTTTCACAAGTTAAAATACAAATATAAATTGTAAATTATCCAAAATGATGCACAAATTTTGCAAACAACAAAATTATAGGTTATTATTATTTATTTATTTATTTATTTTATAGATTATTATTTATCTAAAATTGCAGGCAGTGCCTCAGCTGTTTGTTGCACAACTCACTATCACTGTCTCGCTGCAGTCACTCCCAAAACGTTCCCCTCTTCCTAATCAACCCAATGTCACATGTTGCCATATCATGTTTTGATCTGTTGATGTGGTGCAGTTTTCCACTAATAGGAATGATGCGTAACTTTTTTGTTTAGTTATTTTTGTGCATGTAAGCAGAGAGTGCTTGTGAGTGCTGTCCTTTGAAAATCCCACTTTCCCATTTGCTCCTGGACTAAATGTAATGGTGGTATTCAGCAAAAAGTACACCATGAATTATTTATCATAGCTTTGGTTTTACTTGGCCTATGAACACAGTTTAAAAACTGGTATATAGAAGTCACTTTCAACAGCGGTTGAAACAGAGACTTAACGTGACTGCACCTTACTGCTATGTCATCTTAAATCACGTGATTTGGATGTGCCAGCACGTCCGCCAACTCCAGAAGGGCAAGAGGTTCCTGTTGTTTGTTCATGATCCCAGGGCACTGGAAGTCTAACCAGCCCTTAAAGTAGTTCCTGACAAAACTATAGCTGAGTACATGGTGCCAAAGACAGGCACTAGATGAACTGATGTACAGAGAGCACAAAGAAACAGAGAGTGTGCCTCCACCAGCCACCATTTTACCTGGTCGCCACACAAAGTTTGAAAGAAGAAGGGAAGGAAGAGTTGGTAATCTCACTGGCTGACAAAAAAATATGTGTGTGCAGAGGGTAAACCAATTACTCATAAGAAAAAAATAGGTGTGGCAGATTGCCACAATATTACAGCACAACTAAAACATGGTGACTGACCTCAGAGTTTCAAGTCCATATCGCGGGCTCTCCAGACAAACCACACAGCTGCTTCACTCCTGAATCCTGCAGGTTGTTGTAGGTCAGGTCCAGCTCTCTCAGATGGGAGGGGTTGGAGTTCAGTGCTGCTTCCAGATAATCACAGCTGATCTCTGACAAACCACAGCTCATTAATCTGTATAAAGAATGAAAGATGTAAGTTTATTAGACAAAGTGTGTGCTTGAAATCTTTCAGTGATTCATACTTGTTAGGGTACGTCGGTCGTTGACTCAGTATTTTGTGTTTATGATTTTTTGAGTCTTGTTTATTCATTATTGTTTTCTCTGTGCGACTTGTTCCTCATTTGGTTATCTGTATTTCTAGTTTAGGTTGTCTGGTCTCTGGTCCTGTTTGTCTTGGTCTTTCCTCTGTGTGTCCTCCACTGTTAAGTCAGTCTTGTATCATGTTTATCTTCCTGTTCCCCTAGTCATGCCTGTGTGTGTTCTCTCCTTCTCTCTCTTGATGTTCTTATCCAATCTTTAGGACTCCTTTGTCTTGCCTCCCTGCTGTCCCATGCTCCATGTATAGTCTTGTCTCTATGTTTATTCCCCTGTTCCCCAATTGTGTCTCTGTCTGTCCCATTGTTGCCTGTACGTAGCCTGTGTCGCTGTGTTTTTTGCATACTTCCTGTTTTACTTTGACTGTCACTTGTTCCGTGTGTCTACATTCAGCTATGCTTCCCCTGTCTTGTCAGTTGATTGTGCTTCTTCCCTGTCTGAATCCCTCATGTATTTAGTGTCTTTGTCTCCCTCTGTCCAGCGTCGTGTTCTCCCTCCTTCCTGGATGTGTGTTCTGTCTGTGAGTTAGTTCGGAGTTTCTCCTAGTTTTCTGTTTGTGTTAATTTACCCAGCAATAAAGCTGAGTTTAGGTTCAGCCCTGCCTGCCGCACACAGCTATTCATAACAACAATCTGTTCAGAGCTGAAGAAGGTTCAGAATGTAGAAGCAGCTTCAAATAGCCTTCAAGAAACTCCAACAAAGTCATAGAAAATGCATTTGTTTCACGTTTTTAGTCACAGTTACTGGGTTCCTGCATCATTTAAAACAGGGGTGTCAAACTCATGTCACATTACAGGCCACATACATCCCACTTTGATGTGAAGTGGGCCGGATCAGTGAAACTTCCCTTCCAGTGTAAACCGACCAAGAAAGACTTCCGACTCAGAGTGGTCAAGCTCAAAAAATCATCTTTATTGTACATTTCCGGAAACAGAGAACTGTAGACACGAGCACGCACCCAGAGTTCTAAAAACATTGCAAGCCAAAAGGCGTATATATAGTTCTGCTATACGTCACACACAGTTTCGATCTGGAGTGCACTCTGCTTAGTTTCACTTTCTGTCTGCACCTCTTCCTGTTCTCTGCAAAAGCATGCAGTTTCCTGTCAGCCTTCGACCTAGTTTATACTCAAAGTTGGCCCTCTCTTAAACTGGAAGCAAACTATATTAAAACAAGTAACAATAAGCACTAACAATATATTTATTTCGTAACAGTCTCCCCCTTTTTAACTCATTTTATGAGTTAACCTAATTAAATGACACCCTCAATAACTACTGTAAACTAAAAACAGATATAATTAACTTTGTCCTAGTAAAAGGTCCTACATTACTTTTATCAATCTCTGGAAACAGTCTCTATTGGTTAACCCGTTTCTTCTTTAAAACCTACTCCTGGTTTCTAAGCACACAACTTACTGTTCAGTTAATTGTCCGGTTGTTCAGGTAATTTTTTGGAAAACAAAAAAACAAAAACAGTGGCAACAACACTACACAATGGCAGACTGTTTCATAACTAAGTGAATAAGGCAGAATATAGAGATTTGCCATGGTAAACAGGTCTGAAGTACACTGAGCGATAGAGCAGGAAGTCTAAGGAAAGCTTGGAAAGAAAAGTGTCTGGACTTCTTTAAGTTTCATTTAAGTTTAAGTTTCTTGGAAACATTTCATAAGCCCTATTGGGAGTGTCCCCAAGAGGGTCATGGACCCCCTATTGATCCTCGGCCTAATTACATGAGCCAAGGTGTGAAAACCGGTGTGGGTTACAGAGTGATTAAATCCGCAGTCTCAGCATCTGTGAGATGTCGGCTTTCAGGCTGTTTTACAGCTTCTGATCAGCTGTAAAACAGCCTGTTACAGTTTAAGCATTGTTTTTAAGAAATTGCATGCTTAAAAAAAAGTTTTATCTCATTCCTGTTTCCTCTTGTTGCATGTTGAGGCTCTGCAGGTATACCTGCTACTCGGTCTGTGTTTTTTTTTGACTGACTCAAAGACCATGGTGTGTGTTTTTGTTTAGCCTTACTGTATGGTTTTAGAAATGGGGGTTTAGATGTTTGTCAAGGAGTTGCTCTTGTGACTCATGAAGTTTGTGTTTTGGAGTTTTGTCTTTCGGGTGAACCAGTTTTTGTCTGAGTGTGTTGCTGGGTCTGAAATGCACCAGGATGTCATGCTTGGAGAAAACTCTCCTGAGTTTCTCTGATACACTGGCTACATAGGGGATGACAATGTTGTTGCGTCTGTCTTTCTTATCCTCCCTCGCTGGTGTCTGATCTTCTTTTCTGTGCATCTTTGCTGACTTTATAAACGCCCAATTAGGATAGCCGCATGTTTTAAGTGCTTCCTTTACATGTGTGTGTTCCTTCTTTTTCCCTTCAGGCTTAGAGGGAACATGTTCTGCCCGGTGGTGTAGGGTCCTAATTACTCCAAAACGCAAACTTAACAATGTGGTGTATGCTGTACAGTGCAGCGAGGAATGCCCAGACCTCTACATTGGAGAGACCAAACAGCCACTTCACAACATAGAAGAGCCACCTCCACAGGACAAGACTCAGCTGTCCATCTGCATCTGAAGGACAAAGGTCACTCTTTCGAGGATGCCAATGTTCACATTTTGGACAAAGAGGACAGATGGTTTGAAAGAGGAGTGAAAGAAGCCATCTATGTCCACTGTGAGCGACCATCTTTGAACAGAGGCGGGGGTTTACGACACCAACTGTCTGCCATCTATAATCCAGTTTTGAGTTCCCTCCCCAGACGCCTTAACGCCCACTCACATCCTGGGCCATCTGACCTCAGGAAATCACATGACAGGGTGGGGCCAGGTTTCATAATGAGCTCACCCGAAACCCTGGCTGATTGTGTCCCACACCCATTTTCACACCTCGGCTCATGTGATTAGGTAGAGGATCATCAGGGGGTCCTCTTTGTCCCTCTTTGGGGGGACACTCCCACTGGGTTTAAATCTGGGACTCTCCACCATTTGACCCTTAGAACTGAAGAAGCTTCTCGGATGAGAGGTGAAACGTCTTCAAGCAACTTAAACAAGTCCAGACACTTTTCTTTCCAAGCTCCTTAGAAAAGCTTTCATAGAAACCAGAGGTCTGATAATTTCTGGTCGCTATGGAATAGATGCTTTGAAAGGGTTTTATTCTCTTTGAAATCCTGGATCTCCTGCCAGGAGTCGGTCACCATCCTCTACTTGTGTATGGGACTCTGTTCCCTAAGTGAAACTGTTAAGTCTTATTCTACACCATCATTTCATGTCATAGTCACTTCAGTATTCAGGGGTTACTGATTTTTACAGAAAATATTTGAAAAGGACTCCAGCTTTTACTGAACCTTTCAGTTTTACTGTGAACTTTGGGTTTGTACCCAAACTGTTTGCATAGTTATTCTCAGTTTTTACTCCAAATTCTGATTTTAGATGATTTTAACTGAACTTCTGATCCTGTCCTTACTTAGTCTGTACGTGTACTGGGTTCCACTCTTGGCTTGGACCGGCACAATCATCTCAACCCTGACAGCCTTTGAAACTAAAGACCTGTGGGTCACAAAACTTATCCAGAATACCTGTCAGGGGCTGGGTCTCTGAGCCAGCGTTTTGATTGTATTCTGTATTTTTGAGTTTCTTATGTAATGTTTGTGATTATAAGTTCTTGTGTTATTCTTATTTAGGGTCTAGTTAAGTTTTAGTTTAGCCATTGCTATCATCTGTGTCCTTGGTTTCTTGTCCAGTCTGTCATGTGTTTTAGGTCTGTGTGTTCCATATTGTCAAGCTTGTGTTGTCATATCTGTCTCTCCACATTTCCTGTTTTATTTCAAAGTCTTGTGTTTCTGTGTTCAGTGTGTTTAATTTTACTCTTCTAATTTTACTCTGTGACGTTGTTATGTTCATTCTAATCTGCTGTTTCTCCATGTGTCTCCACTTCCCCTGATCACCTCTTGTGTGCATTTAGTCTGTGTGTTCATGTCGTGTTTCAAAGTTTTTCTATGTATCCGTGCTCTGGGTTTTTCATGTTTTAATCTTAGTTCACCCAGCTTAGGTTATTGGTTAGTTTCGTTGTTGATTTGTTTTTGTTTTTTTACAATTTCTGTTTAATCAGGGAACTGTTCTTAAGAAAAATGAAACAACTGAAACATTTATAAGTGCTTTACGTGCGTCGCCCAACACAAAGTATGATTGGCTGGCTCAGTGAGGTGACAGACACAGGCTGGAGAGTGTATACAGGTTTTTATTTGTTATATTCTGGAATCAGCAACATAAATAAAAGCTTTCATTAAGTTCTCCTCAGCACCAGAGCCATTCATCGACAGGGTTCAGGTGAAGCCACACCCACAGGACCGGGCTGAGACCGCGACCTGTGATTCTGTTGGCGAAACGCTGAAATTGTCCACCATGATTGTCTCTCTCTGTGTGCTTCAGGAGAACAAGGATGGCATGGACACCAAGAACAAATGAAGGAATAAATATTCTTCTTCCTGCCTCCCGCTGCTCTATGTACATTATTAACAGTCTGAAACAATCCAGCAGCTGGCCTCGCCCACCTGCTGCATGACGACACAACAAAGAAACACTGAAAACCACAAAGTGATGGGAGTCAAGGACCAGACGAAGGACAATGTGCTTCGATGTTTCCAGTTCAGTTACTTTTAAATCTGAAGCAGCAGAGATTAAACGTCAGAGAAGAAAACGGATGATGACTCTCAATGTGTCTTTAAACATCTTTAAACATCTAAGTGGAAAAAAACCCAAGAAGGTTAGACCAACCAGAATCATACACAAGTCCTCAGGTGGAAAACATGAAAAAAAAATCATCTTTTCATTCTCAGCAATGAACTCTGTGAGTGACACAGCTCTGGAACAATGGACAGCAATTGGCCTTGAGTTGAGGTTATTTTGAGGATCCAGTTCATCAACTTCATTTGGGTTTATTGGTTCCAGCTCCTCAAACTGGATCGTACTGATGGTCCATGATGACATGAGGTATCAGGGATCACCATATCCTGGTATCTCTCTGCCATCTCTGTGTCCTCCTCACATATTTCTATAACTGATTAAACCAAGCTCTTCTAACACATCCACATGCTGCTCTGTAGAGATTATGAATTCACGTCAGACTCATCAGAGGAAAGTGTTTCGATTTAAAACCTGTGAAAATCTGAAACATGTTGGCATTTTTACACATAAATAAATGATACACATAAATAGGGATGGGTATTGATAAGATTTTCACGATTCCGATTCTCTGTCTGTCTCATCATGGTCACCTAAATGCACAGTAATGGCAGGTTTGTAATAAGGCAGATCGCGCTAACATAATATGAACTGTTAGTTGATTATTTACCTGCCGCATTAACGGGAGAGGACGTGCAAACGTTACCGCTGCTGCTGGGTTGAGATTCACGAGTCCGGAGCGGAATTAAAAACACGACATTCATTTAAGGTCATCGCGTGTTTTGTGAGCAAATGCTTTTGCATATTCGTAGTGTTTCCTCCCTTAAATGAAATATCTACTTTACAAGTATTGCAAGTTGC
Organism: Perissodus microlepis; assembly: GCF_051167445.1. NCBI lineage: Eukaryota > Metazoa > Chordata > Actinopteri > Cichliformes > Cichlidae > Perissodus > Perissodus microlepis. Next base: position 33,143,277 of record NC_140469.1, read on the forward strand.
CCTGTTGTCATCTGTTCTCGTAAAGTATAACTAAACTTTTCAGCGTTTGAGCCGCCATGTTTCCTGCCAGGTAAATGACGCTCCGCAACGTGGTGACGTCATTCGGGGCGACTGGAATCAATAAGGGAATCATTTGCAAAAATGGCAAACAATTCCAAGGAATTGAAACAGAACCGGGTTTCGATACCCATCCCTACACATAAATAAAGAAAAATATATTAACAAATGTTGGCATCATTCAGCTTCTAATCATGACTGTGCTTAATTAAACACAATAATGAGCCTGAGCTCTGATGTCATGTACACCAGTGGTCCCCAAACCCCGGGCCACGGACCGGTTGTTTGGTAACAGGCTGCGAGAGTTGAGGCTCGGGTGTGAACTTTATGGTTTTTATCATTTTTTAAACCGTTTTTATCGTTAACTCTGTTTCCCTAGGTCTTTTCCTGAGTGTTATGAATAAATCTTCTTTTTTTTGGTAGCGGTACTGTTTTTATTTTGTTGTATTTATCCGCAACACCTCAAAGACTGGTCCGTGAAAATATTGTCGGACATGAACCGGTCCGTGGCACAAAAAAGGTTGGGGACTGCTGATGTACACAACTTGACCAATGGTGAACTAATCACTAATTACTTGCTGTGATCATTTCATACCAGACAGCTGCCAGCACTCACTACATCTTTATAAATAAGCGTGTCTGCAGACTCTGCTAATTTTGGCAGACTCAGCTGAGTGTCTGCAGACTCTCGGCTGCGTGAAGGCAGACACGTGTTCTGACAACTCTGGCTCTGTGATGTCTGCCAGATTTGGTTTGATTTTGGGCCTCTTTGGGGGATGAGTTGGCAGATTCAAATTGGTGAAGTTTGTTTGGTTAAATAAGTTTTATCATAACTGGCCAGACTATGGCACTCAGATTCAGGCCGAGTGACTTCCTCTGGCCTCCTGGGCTTGGGCCTCTGCAGGGTCAAACCATCTTAGCTACCTTGGTCAGCGTGATCCAGCCACCTTTCAGTCTTGTTTCCAGAGGGATGATTAAGTTCACACTTCTTGACATGACATGAATTCACAAATGAAAGTCAATCTGATTTTAGGGTCCCTTCAATCTCAGAGGTAAGAGGGTTTATGCGAGAGTTAATGATTCTCCGCGGACAGCAGCTTCTTCCTGACAGGTCAGCTGATTTCAACCAGCAATCGGACACGGTTAAAGATTCCTGTACAAAACATGACTGCAAGGACATCCTGTTTTGAATCCTGGCTGTAAGGACTTCCTGTGCTGGTGGTGGGGATGGCTGACAGGTGAGGCGACCCGCTCTGATGGTGTTTTTATCGTTTCAGTTTCATTGAAACAACAAAAGGGTAAAAAAAAAACACAAAGTGACATGAGGTGAACGCTGAGCGTCGCTCACAGAATCCAACAGTTCAAACCAGGCAGTGTAAACATGCCTTCATCCTCCTCCTCCTCTTCAGTCAGTAGGCTCTCTGCTCCTCCTCCTCTGTGTTGAAGGAGGCTCTAAGCAGAGTTCAGGTACTCCAGAGCGACTTCATAACAGAACTTATACTGTTCCTATGGAAACACAGACATCAGATGTCATTCATTCACATTTTTAGAAAAGAAACACTTTTTATTACACAGTATGATGTAAAAACAACTCAGTATCCACTACTGGTCACTGGACACTCCATGTGTTCAAGTTCACCATCACGTTCTGTTTTCCTGAGGTAGTTCTGGTACAGCTTGGACTTATGTTTTGGGTCATTATGTTGCTGCAGGATGAACCCCTGATCAACTAGGTGCATACAGTATTTGTACTATGCTTTCATGTCAGACTGCAATGAGACATTAAACTGCATAACTTTCAATAAAAAAATGGAAAAATTGGCGTGTCCTAAAACCTTTGACCGGTAGTGTATGTTTATAGAATACAATAATTATTATAAAACATAACAGAAAATTATGAATAATAATAATAATAATAATATATCATTATTACTGAGAAAATGTTTTTATATTTTAGTCTTAAAAAATACAGTTATGGATTCAGTGTTAAGTTCCTCTTTGATTTACTGTAAAATTAACCTTTTTTCATTTCAGTCATAAAATACAAATACAAAATAATTTGCTAAACCACTGAAGAAATGGAGAATAGAAATAATAATAATTAAAGTTAAAGCGAGCCAGTGTCTGTGATGAAGGTTGGTGGTTACCAGCAGGTCGACCATGTTTGGCTTGTTGTTCCTCAAAGTTTTTACAGCGTGAAAAACGTCGATGCAGCGCTGCTGACGCAACATCTCACACACGATACTGATACTGCAGAACACACCACTGCGACCTCCGCCATTCCTGAGGAGGAGACAGGACAGAGGAGTCAGGAGAAATGAGACCTTTGACTTTTGAGTTCTCTGTCAACAGTTACATAAAGTAGCACATAAAAATATTACTGCATATATTCACAAGAACACCCCTCAAAAACAAAAACATTTACAATTGTCATAAACCAAGAACAAGCAAATCATTGTACACTGTACACAAGACATTTGTTTCCAACCAAACAGAAATAAAATGATCCACACCTGCCACCATTATATAAGAAGTAAATTCTATCATAATACATGCAGACACCAGACCTTTGAACATAAGTTCTAAATTTGTAGACCTTTACATTTTGTTTCTGCAGGTTAGCCAGATTCCCCTTTTTGCCCAACCCGTAAGACAGCTGCAAAGATAAATCTGATTCCATTGTGCTGCTGTTTTTGGGACCATAAATGAACATTGTATTCTCCAGCACCTGTCCATATCCAGCCAACCACTGTTGCAGTAATGGCAAGAGAAGAACAAGCCTGGGACACCCAATCCACAAATGTTGCAGGGTGTGCTCAGCTTGACAAAAAGCACAGTTACCCTCTACACTCGGTCCATATGTGCAACATGTCTGGTTGTGGCCATGGCCCCATGGACCACCCACCACCGAAGATCCACGGTGTGTTTCTCCAAGTGAGGTCTGTACAAGGATTTCTAGCTACGTCTGGGAGAACCTGCTGCAGAAATACTACATCGACTCCGGAAGGTCTTCTTTGATCCTTTAGGAAAATCCATCATTTTTGGTGCCCTAAAAGACAAAAGCCTACTTCTTAATCTACAGCAACTGTGAAGACAGCGAAACCTTCCAAAACACCACCTTTAGTGCTCCGAACATTTTACTGTGCCTTTAAATGAGTTTTCCCTAATTTCTTCATCCTCAACTTAGAATCTTTTTAGTGTGCTCAACTGTTCATAGCTGACCACTCTCCTTATCTTTAGAACTGATTTTATAAACTCATCAAGATCTGGAAAATAATCCATAGACTGTCCGTCAAATTTTTTTCATCTTAAAATGAGTTTATGTCTTGTAAGGAGTAGGATTGCTGATGCTCATCTTGTGAAACAATATCAGAAAACTGTGATGAGGAATCGTCTTCAAACAAGTTCAAAGAACCTGCAGTTCGATCTTCAGCCTCACCTGTCCTTGCCTCTATCTGTTCACTGTTCACAGGAGGCGAACCCTCACTGGGGAGGGACGCCATGGCTCAAAGTCAAACTGGCCAATTAGCTAAACCTACTCACTCTATACAACACAATGAAATAAACCTGTCTTACCTTGTAACTAACCAACTAACCATTAAGGTTGGGCGATTTTTCCAACCGACAATTATCAGTCCAATAAATGACGACAGGCATTCGTTCAGACTTTTTGATGGGTGTGGACTGATTTGTGCATTTAGAATTTATATTCTAAATGCACAAATCTCCTTCAGCAGCTCCACAGTCATTCAATGACTCACACTCCCAGCATGCAGTGTAGGAAGGAGAGGAGACCTTTGACCTCTAACACACAATGCTTCAACTTACAACCATAACTGAAAATGAATGCCAAATCAACATATGAACAACCCTCCCCTCCCACCATCAACCCCACCCAAATACAATAAACACAAAAATGAAGACAGAAACAGAAAACACTCCATTTGGCTTTTTTCAAAAATTCAGAACTAAATTATCATCAGTTATTTTACACAAAACTCCATTAATTCCCCAAATAGAGACAAACTCTTCAATGTTGGACAACATCTTATAAACAAATTCTACTTTCAAACGTGCACCTACTAACCCTTTAAACATAATTTCTAAATTAACAGATCCTGTTCCCTTCATTTTTTTCCTCCTTGAATGCCATATACTCATCTTAGCCTGACCTATTAAAAAATTAATCAAGCAAACCTTCCTACGCTCCACTGCAGAGTACCTCGGACCCAGGATAAAGAGACCCTTCCAAGGCCAGCAAGCCACTGCCGCAGCGATGAAAAAAGGCCAGATAGCCTTGGACAGCCAAGCCACAGGTGCTGTAGTGTTTCTTAGATCCATCACTGCCCTGCTATCCTCAGGCCTGCCAGCTTGGTTAGACCAGCATTTATGAGGAACCTCTGCACACTAGCAGTGCTGAGCTTTCTACTTGGTATCAAGGGATTGTAAAAAAGAGGCTCCTCACCAACATCACCATAAAATTGTTTTTAAAGTACAGAGAGACTGTTCTCAGTCTTCCAAGCAGTCAAAACAGACTGGTAAAAAGCAGAGGTCTGCAAAAGGTCCATGCCAGTCAGGTCTATGAGAAACAGGTGCTTGTCATATGCAAGGCCCTTTATTCTGTGAAGCAGCATAGATGCAGTCTTGAACCAGGGTGGTTGTTGTTTTTGATAAAGAGACTGTTGTGCTGTCTGAAGACGAAACGCTGTGATGTGGCTGTGAAGGTCAATCAAACTCTGACCCCCCTCTGACACAGGTAGAGACAGCACAGCAGACCTGGTCCAGTGAAGCCCTCCCCAGAAGAAATTTACCAGTCTTTTTTGTATCTCCTTGATAAGAGAGGCCGGAGGTTCAAAAACAGCGGCACGGTGCCAGAGTATAGAAGCAGCCAAGTTGTTAACAACCAAAGTCCTCCCCCTGTAGGACAACGGTGGCCAGACCCAAGTCCATCGAGACAACCGGGCAGCAATTTTTTCAACAACACCCTGCCAGTTCTTCCCTTGAAAAGCATCAGTTCCCAAAAACACTCCCAAACACTTCAGTCCCTCCCTGTTCCATTGTAACTGTGCCGGTAACACTGGCTCCTCTTCATCAACCCACCCTCCCAACATGAAACCTTCACACTTTGACCAGTTAACCTTTGCGGAGGATGCCTGCTCATATAAGTCCAGTTTCTGTCTGAGTGTTTTAATATGGTTATAAAAACCGTAACATCATCAGCATAAGCTGACAATTTTACCGGACTTCCTGCTTCGTCAAAGGTAAAACCTGAGAGTCCCTGTCTAAGATGGTGTAAAAGGGGTTCAATGGCCAGCGTATACAACATACCAGCTCAGAGGGGCATCCCTGCCTGATGCCTCTCTGAGCTGGAACAGGCCGACTTAACCCTCCCCCACCTTTAACATGACAGCAGTGTTTGAGTACAACAGTTTGATCCAAGAAATGAAAATGTTCCCAAACCCAAAAGCTTCTAAAGTTTTAAACAGATAGCGGTGATCGACTCTATCAGAAGCTTTTTCTTGATCCAGAGATAAAAACCCCACATCCAAGTCTCTGAGCCAGATCAATAATGTCCTAATTAAAAACAAGTTGTCCATAATAGTTCTTTCAGGGACACAGTATGCTTGATCCACATCGACAATCATGTCGATAACAGTTCTTCAACCTGTTAGAAAGACATTTTGCAAGAATCTTGTAGTCTGTACAAAGCAAAGAGACAGGCCTCCAATGTTTGAGCAAGCCCAGGTCCCCTTTCTTTGGCAGTAAAGTCAAAACTGCCCTCGTGCAACTTATTGGCAAGATCCCAGTGGTCAAACAGTACGTGAAAACCTCATGAATGTCCTCTCCTAGCAGGGACCAGAATTCCTGGTAAAATTCCGCAGGAAGACGATCAACTCCTGATGACCGACCACCGTTGAGTTGTTGAACCACTGAAGACATCTCATCAAAAGAGATAGCAGACTCCAACACAGCCGATTCAGCCTCATCCAGCCGTGGCAGCCCCACCAGCATCCTCGTCACACATTCAGGGTCACACGTGTCAGCACTAAAGAGGCTGGCATAAAAGTCAATGGCGAGCTTCCTCATTTCTACTGGGTCAGATGTTACCTTCCCATTTGGAAGCCTTAAGTGCATCACGTGGTGTGACTCGCAAACCCATTTCTCCAGCTTGAAGAAAAATCTGGTTGGGGCATCTATTCAATAGTAGAAATCCGAGTTTTTATAAGAGCACCTTTTGCAAAAGTCATTTTTCCTTTGTTTCCAGTGACACCAGAAGTCAGAAAAAGCTCGACAGAACTCTTTGTCATGAATCAGCTGCAGGTTAAAGTGCCAGCGTGAACAAATGTTAGACTGCATCAATAAGGAAATATCTACAGTCACTCAATGATGATCAGAAAAACCAACAGGTGAAATTTCTGCCTTAACTAGTCTATTATTATACGTCTGATTGATATATAATCTATCAAGCCTAGCTGCTATTAAACCCGATTCTTTGATCCCCATGATAGAAGAGAGAAAACCCCACTCAGAGTGGTCAAAACATTTATAATTCTTTATTCAATCATCTTCTGGAAGAGAGAGCCCCGCACAGCCCAAAGCCAGTTGCAGAATCTCTAACATCTCAAAGAAATAGCCAATTACCTATTCTACTGTCTTTTGTTAACACACACATTAACTTCTTTTCTCTTTCACCATGAAATACCATATTACCTTTAACTCAGTACTGTCATTCTCAAAGTTTCATTATTGTTACCCCAAAGCTTTACTTTTATTCTCAGAAATTTAGTTTTACTACTACTGAGCCAATTTAATAGTGAAGATCGTCAACTCAGCGAACAGATAATTTAGAATTCATCCAATACGCACAATTTGCTTTTTTGAACAGGCTGTGCTTACCTTTAAATCTTCTGTTCGCCTCATTTCAGATCCCACCTTCGGCCACATTTGTTCTCTCCGTTGCAAAGGGAAACCAGGCGGAAACACCAAATATTAAACCCGATTCTTTGATCCCCATGATAGAAGAGAGAAAACCCGACTCAGGAGCGGTCAAAACATTTATAATTCTTTATTCAATCATCTTCCGGAAGAGAGAGCCCTGCACAGCCCAAAGCCAGTTGCAGAATCTCTAACATTAGAAGCCAAAAATGTGTCTCATATAGGTGTTATTTTGGTCCTTTACACGTCACACATAGCCTCGATACAAACAACTCCTTCTGTGTTACCAGTTCCGCTTTTTCTGTCTGGTTTCCTGTATTTTATTAATATGCCTATTAAAACTTCCTGTTTTTCAGTTTGGCTGAGCACTTGGTTTATGAGTCAAAACTGGCTTTGCTTTACAAGCCTTTATTATTAAAATACATAAAACAATATAATCAGAAAATAAGCACTAACCATATATATTTATCTTGTAACACTGCCTTCACATTGCCCTGAGAAACGTTCACATATGTGTATTCTCTAGTTGTGGGATGGAGCTTTCTCCACACATCAGTCAGAAAGATTGTGGATAAAAGTGAGCCCGAAGGTGGGTGAGGCTCTCCTGTGTTTCTGTCAACTGAAGGGTGGGTTGTACAATTCCAGTCCCCTCCCACCACCACTATTGAACCACTATGTATTTGTGATAATTTATCATTAATTTTACGAAATAACCTCACACGACCTGCAGCTGAGTTGTGGGCGTATACATTCATAAAAGCAAAAGGTGTTCCCTTGATGGTTGCTTGTACTACCTGTGCCCTTCCCTGCTCGATCTCACATACGGAGACATGTGACAGCTGAAGGTGCCTAGAAAATAAAATTGCTACACCTGCACTGAGGTTAGTACCATAACTTAAAAATACCTGCCCACTCCAACTCATTCCCCATTCTGTCTCATTATCCACAGTGCTATGTGTTTCCTGTAAAAAAAACAACAACACATCAATGTTTTTGTTCCTGCTGTTCCACCAAAACTGCCTTTCTCTGACTCTACCCCCATTAATGTTAAGCGTACCCACTCTCAAGCCTGCCATAAAGACAGAGAGAAGAGGAAGAGAAAGAGGGAAAAGACAGTGAGACCCTTCCAAAAAAACAAAAGACACCCTTAATACTCCGAACATTTTACTGTGGTTTTAAAGGAGTTTTTCCTTGTTTTTCCCTCCTCAACATAGTCAGGATCTTTTTCAGGCGGCATCTTTTCTGTTTGCTCAACTGTTCATAGCCAACAACTCTCCTTATCTTTAGAACAGAGTTTATAAATTGATCGACATCTGGAAAAAACTCTGTGACTTCCACAGACTGCCTGCTAAATGTCTTATCCAAAAAGCGATTTATATCTTCTAAGGAATACGACTGCTGATGTTCATCTTGTGAAACAATGTCAGAGCATTGTGACAGGGAATCATCTTCCAACAAGTCTTCTTCCTCATTTTCTGCGCTCAAAGAACCTGAAATTACATTTTCATTTCCTACCTCATTTGTCGTTGCCTCTGTCCTGATTTTCCTCCACAATTTTCCTGTCCTGTCTGTCATCACTTCCATCCGGCCTGTGGAGCACTGGCTGCGATCTCCATTCTGTCACCCAGTGCCGCTAGCAGCTCGTAGCTGGCTGTTCGTCCACACCGCTACTAGTGGGCTGTTCTCTCGTACCGACATCTACAGCACGCTCACTTGCTTCACTAGCATGGGCCTGCTGTTTACCTGTGTCATTGCGCACTTCGTGCTCTTTATGAGGGCAGGATGAGCGTTTATGGCCAACATGCACTTCATGCTAACTGCGCTTGCATAAACAGTATACAAGCCGTTTTCGTATCTCACTTTAAACGACACTTCCAGTGTCTGTGAAGGATCGTTCAGGTACATGAAGGCCTGCCTTCGTAGTGACTGAACGTGCTGCAGTCTGGCATCTTTGCAGCCAAGAGGAACAACACTGAACCCGCTAGCAAACTTTCCAAAGCAGGTCAGTTCCTTTTCAAGTAGTTCATTGGGGATAAACGCCATCTATGCGGGTCACCGGACACGGTGACCCGCATAGATGGCACAAACAGTGGTGAAACAGCCACAACAAATCATCCAAAATGATCCCCCTTTCAACTAACAGGTGAACCAACCGCTCCTCACGGAGAAAGGTAACCACAGCCTTGTTCATCCGAGAGCCGTAAGTTGTGTTCTCATGGCCCACCTGTTCACCAAAAGCTAGCAGAACCTGCTCCACGGTGTACGGTTGGGGGGGCCACCACCCTGGCCCCATGTCTAATAGACAGGGGAGGCGAACCCTCACTAGGGAGGGACGCCATTGCTCAAAGTAAAACTGGCGAATTAACTAAAACTCTTCACTTTACACAACACACTGAAATAAACTTGCTTTACCTTTTAACCACCCATAAAGTTTTCTGGAAAAAACAGTCCAAACGTCCCAAACTCACTCAAACGCACTCACCAAACACCTTCACACACCCATTCACTCACACTCCCAGCATGCAGTGCAGGAAGGAGAGGAGAGTGGAGTCAGGGGTTACATAGATGAGAATGAAAGCAGTTCATGTTGTGACCACTAGATGGAGACAAAACACCACACAAACACAAACTTTATAACTACTGATACTGCAGTACTCTCTGCAGTACTGTGTGTATTTCCTGTGTAAGAAACAGTGATACTCTTGCAGTAAAGTAATGAAAACACAGTTTTCTTTCTGTAGTGTTATGTGTAGTACTGCATGTAATACTGTGTGGTACTCTTAAAGGGTACTGTCTTTAGTACTGTGTTTATTAAAAGACAGTGTACTTTCTGTAGCACTGTAAGTAGTACTGCTTGCAGTACTGTGTGTATTAAAAGACAGTATACTTTAGTAGCATTGTGTGTAGTACTGTGTGTATTATAAGACAGTGACTTTTGTAGTAGTTTGTGTAGTACTGTCTGCAGTACTGTGTGTAGTACTTTCTGCAGTGCTGCGTGCAGTGCTGCGTGTACTCTTACAGGCAGTGGACGACGGTGCGTCCCTCGCCGCCGTCGTACTCCTCCTGCCATTTGTCCACCTGGTGCACGAGCTTGAGGAAGGAGCGCTTGGAGACGGGCGTGTCGCGGTACATCGGCCAGCCCAGGAACTGGAACTGCTGCACCATGCGGTACCCGTCCTGCGGCTGGAGACACAGGGAGAACCAGGCAGTCAAAACAAGCTCGCCCCAAACAACCAATGTATAATCAAACACTTCCCCAGAAGAACAGAGACATGAACCAAGTGCACCTCTAAACTAAACACTGAGGAGAAAGGAAGTAAGGAAACTGTGAAGGGAGAAAGGGAAAGGAAGTCAAAAGAAATAAATTTTAGGAGTAAAGAAGACAGGAAAGAACAGGAGAGAGGAAAGGAAGATATATAATGTAGATGGAAGGAAATGAGAGGAAAGGAAAGATATTAGGAAGCTTATTGAGACAGGAAAGTGGGAACAGCAAAGAAAGCAAAGACAGGTTCCTGTGAGCAGACAGCAGGAGAGAGCTTTAACTCAAACACCAAAATCAAGCTGCCACAGCGAGGCGGGTGGAGACGGGAGCGCGGATCAAACACAGCCGATATTTGCTGAGACGCATGGAGGAAACGAGGCCCTGAATCACAGCCGCACTCAAACTCAGCCCGACGGGGAGGTGAGGAGGCTTAAATCAAACACATCCTGAGCTAAATCTGGTGCAGCAGGAGAGAGAGAGCGGAGGCTTGGATCAAACACAGGCGCAGCTCAGCTTTATTACACAGAAATCAAACGCGCCCTGAATATGTGAGGGCAAAACCAAATAGACCCTCCGTGCAGTTTTACTCCGTCAGGATCTGAAGACAAAGATAATTACACATCCACAGAGACGTCACGTAGAGGCGAGGCGGTTCTAACGATGGCGAACAGCCACCGCGGCAGCGGAGACCTGAGAGAACAGCCATTGCCCCAGAGCCCTGACAGGACCGCCGCCACGCTGGTGGTTCTCTCAGGGCTCCAGCACGGCAGAGACACTAATGGATGACTCAGCCGAGTCAGGAATCCTAGTCTCAAAGAAGACGGCCAATAGAACCCTGCACAGGGACGGACTGAGAAAGAAGACGGAGGCTACGACCCAAAGGACAGCGTCCCCACAGTGAAGCATGGTGGTGGCAGTATTATGCTGTGGGCATGCTTCACTGCGTCTGGACCTGGGAATTTCATCGAGGTGGGTGGATCCATGAAGAAAGAAGGATATGTGAATGAAGACCTGAAGCAGTCAGGCTAAACTAGGTCTGAGTCATCACTTTGTCTTCCAGCATGTCAACAACCCAACGCATATGTCGCTCCTGGTGAAGAACGCCCTCCAGAAGACCAAGGCGAGCGTGACAAAGCCCTGACTGTGGGCTGAGACCAAATGTAAGCACAAGAGCAGCCTGGGTGTAAACCTGGCTGGACTCTGTTTGGCTCAAGTTTGTTACTTACATTAAATCAATTTAATAAATCAAATTTCAGTGTATTTTATTTGACATTCCAACCTACTGATACTTACAGAGTGAAGGGCAGCCAGATTTTTACAGGAAACAAACTAAGGCTACGTCCACACGTACCCGGGTATTTTTGAAAACGCAAATTTTTCTATGCGTTTGCACCTTTCGTCCACACGTAAACGGCGTTTTCAGTCACTGAAAACTGAGATTTTTAAAAACTCCTGCCAGGGTGGAGATTTTCGAAAACCCAGTTTTTGTGTTTACGTGTGGACGAGGAAAACGGAGAAAACGCAGCGTCAGAGGTGTGCGCCTATTTTGACGTCACACTGTGCGCCACGTTATTGTTTCAGTGATATGAATTTCTACAATGGCGGACTTACACAAAATACCGTTACTGTTACTCTCTGCAGTGTTTAAATGCTTTCATATACACACAGTTACTGTCCTTCCACACACAGGACTCGGTTCTGCTTCTATGCGCCATCTTTGTTCACTCTTTCCCACCGAGGCTTCTAGACTTCTGATTGGCCAACATTTCTACACGGTTAGGAATATATCGCCACCTGTTGCTTTGGCATCTTCCTAGTGCGTTTTTGCGGTTACGTGTGGACGTGATTTTAAAAAAACGTGGCAGCGTGCTCGGTGCTTGATCAGATTTGAAGTTAAATTTTTCGCTGTAGAAAGAAATTTTCCCACGCAGAGTTTACAGCAGGCGCTAATGTTTCTGTCACTTTTTACAGAATCAGACTTAAAGTAATGTGATTACTTCCAAGCTTTAAACGCTGCATGGTCGTACTCCCTCCAACACTCCATATTATCCATTGTTGATCTGCACACGTCTGTTGCTACCACGGACGTCGCACGCACTCACGTCATTGTCATGAGACAGTCTCACAAACAAAATCACGGTTTAGTAACGCAGTAACGCAGCATATTTACGGGTAAGTAACAGTAATCTAAAAGCGCACCCTGGCTGTGTTGTAGATCCTGAAGATTCGGCTGATCACGTCCTCCTCCAGGTCAGCGGACACGAACTCCACCTGCAGTGAGCCGAGGCGATGGAGACCGTTCTCTGGCCAGTACTGAGGGCACAGCTAACACACACATACACAAAGGGAAGTTATTGATCAGCTCATGAGTTTTACACCGCCCTGACCAAAGCACCTGTGCTATGATGTCATCATCACCCACCTGTTCTAATATATCTGAAAATCTTTGAGTGTGTGTGTGGGTGGAGCTTCACCTGTGCAGGGTCGACATCATTCAGCATGACAATGGATGTGCAGTGGTAGTCGAGGACCAGGCGCCAGAAGTCCTTCACCGTGTTGGGCAAAGGATGCTGGGTAACGATGAACGCCGACGGCTGCTTGTAGCTCTGCATGACATGAGGTAAGTCAGACAGCAGGAAGTGATGTCACACAAGCAGACACAGCAGGGTGGATGTCACTGTTGTACACAGCCGTGCTCAGGATTTCGGACGTCGGTGTTTTCAGCAGATTTCTGAACGCGTGCTTCCTTCTTTGAACCTGCGTTAACTTTTTGATATTTTAAACACTTTCCTGGTGTTTCTATAGCGACAGCTGTCTGGCTGCCTCAGGCAGGTCTGATGTGGGTGTAACGGACTCGGAGGCAGTGACGCTTGTGCTCCGAGTGCCCTAACACTCTGTGTTAAAGCCTCTGCTGCATCGACACCGAGCAGCACTTGTTAATGTTAGCTTAGAAGAGAAGTCCTCTACTCACTATCGCCACCAAATGACAGGCTCACATATAACACAGAATCCAACACATCTCCACATCAGGGCAACAAGCTGACCTGAAGGGCTTCACACAGAATTCATGAAAGATCTGCGCTTAGCGAGAAAGTCGCAAAGTCGCTGCAGCAGGACAACACGACGGCAGAGCGACTGAGTGTTCTCCGCTTCAGTCCTCTGTGCCGTTTGCTAAACAAAGAACCTGACAGCTGGGCTGGTCGCTCTCAGAGTTTCTGATTGGTTTACTTTTCAGCCTAATGTTCTCCTTCACCTGCACTCACATCTCTTTGGGCCAAACTGAGAGATCCAGTGAAAAGATATCGGATCAGCTCCCCATCTTTAATCTGCTTCACTTATCGTGGAACAAAAGCTTCGAATCAAAGCTGCGAGTCTGCAGTCACATTCATCAAACCCACTGTGTGTGTGTGTGTGTCACGTACGTCCATGAGCGCAGCGTTGATGTAGTTGGAGCTCTCCCCGTCGATGGTGATGAGGAAGGGCAGGCAGCGGTCTGGAGGCAGCACGTCCATGCAGCGGTTCTTCTCATGGTTTCTGGGCAGCAGAGCGATGCTGCAGTCCTCCACTCGCAGAGTCGGCGTCACCATGTTCAGCGTCTGTGCGCGCACACACATGTAACAGGACACACACCTCACACCTTCTTTCTAACCTCAGGGTTTTTTAAGAGTTGATCTCATGTCATATTTTTACTTTCTCAGACTTTGGAACATTATTATTTTCATTGATTTCGTTAAATTTTTGTTAACATTAATTTTGTTATTTGTAATCATTTAATTAGTGATTTAATTTTTGTCTTCATTTTTTTAAATGTCTTCAAGTTTTAATCTCGTTGTTTGTTTTTGTTTGATTTTTAAGTTTTATTCATACAGCGTCAGTGTGTTGTGTCACCAGTTTGTTACCAGTTTGTTACTGGGTGTCTGTGGCACTTTTATTTTAACCGTGTCGTTTATTGTTGTGTATTTTTACTCGCTATCATGCTGCTGTAACACAAAAGCGTCCCATGTGGGATCAATAACGTATCCATCTAAAGTAAAGACGTTACAGCGACACAGAGAGAACAATCATATGACCCCCTGTGAGCAGCACTTTGGCAACAGTGGGAAGGAAAAACTCCCTTTTAACAGGAAGAAACCTCAGACAGAACCGGGCTCAATATTCAGACTGTATATGAATTTCTGACTTTTATTTTGAAACTGCGGTGCAATGATGTCATCACTCAGAGCTGTGATGTGGTTTGATTATTTCATGGATGCTGGCAGGTTCGTGCTCTAAACGAAGCGTGAAGAATATTAACATGGTCGTCACGTTACCCTGAACTCCTCTTTGATCTGACTCGAGTTGGTCTGAGGATCCAATCGGTTCATCTCATAATAAACCGACCGCAGCTGACTGGCTGGAATCGCTGTGTCACCGCACAGACACGCCTCCAAGATGGCATCGTGGATGAAGACGTACTGCTCCTGGTAGACAGAGGAAGGTGGTCAGACACTGTTTAAATAAGCTCCTCCCCCTCCCCAGCTCTGACTGACGGGACGTCGGCTGCTGAAATGTCACTTCATAAAAGATTAATGTCAGCGCACGGCGGCTGGAGAACAGGCGAGTGACATTCAAAGTTAGAGAAGGTCAACGCGGCGTTCATTTCTGTCATTTCCTGTCAGTCAGCGATGAAGATGTGAGGAAGAGTCGGAGACAATGAAGAATGATCGATGAAACTTTGATCATGAATGAAGCTGAGTAACTGAGCATGTGCAGTTTGAAACGTTAAGTTATTAGTGATCACGCAAAACAGGTGAGTGTTTACCTGCAGGTCAGAACACCTGCACACAGGTAGAAGGCATTTCACTGTGTGTGTGTGTGTGTGAGTGAGAGTGTGTGTGTGTGTGTGTGTGTGTGTGTGTGTGTGTGTGAGTGAGAGTGTGTGTGTGTGTGTGTGTGTGTGTGTGTGTGAGTGAGAGTGAGTGAGTGAGTGTGAGTGAGTGAGAGAGTGAGTGTGCGTGTGTACCTCAGTCTGGACCATGTTAACCCTTCGTGCTCTCAGCTCGCGGACACAATTGTAGATGTCAACCACGCCCTCTCTCTCCGCCATGTCCAGCATGATGTCGATCACGATGAAGCATCCTGTACGCCCCGCCCCCGCACTGACACACACACACACACACAGTCACGTCAGCAGTGATGAAGAAGTTTCTTTGTTACTAGTAATGACAGTAAAAGTCATACCTGCAGTGGACCACAGTGGGGCCGGCGGTGGGTGGGGTTTTGGCCTTGACGCGGCGGATGAAGCCGAGCAGCCCGGTGGCATGAAGCGGGACGCCATGATCAGGCCAACCGGTGAAATGAAACTGACGGATCTCCCTGATCTCTGCCACACCCCTCTGACACAGACAGAGAGCGGAGGTCAGGTCAGTGCACAGGCGTGTGTACATGTCTGTGTGTGTGTTACACCTCTGTGTGCACAGGTGTAACATAAAGATATTTTATCTTTAAGTCCTTCAGTTGCTGGCGGTGACATCAGAATACCTTCACTGACCACGTCAGTCCCAAATACATTCATAATAAACACTGATAAACTGGGCCCCCACTGACACATGCATGAAGCATCCATAGAAACACAGCTTCTGATTACTCACACACCTGTGCACTTTCAAGATGGCGCTGCGGATGGCAGCCTAGGTACTGCGCTCTCTCGCACTTTTCTTGTTTTTGTTTATTTTCTGCGCTTTTGGTCACTCAGACCACATCACTTTCCCCAGAGATCAACTGCTAAACATCAGGCAGTCGTCTCACAATAGTTCTTATCCATTTTTCACAAACCCGGAAAGTTTTTTGGAGATTTTAGTTGGAGGCGCAGCAGCTCTCTGTGGCTCCTGGAGGAGATGTAGACGGGGGACTCATGCTGGTGCGCTGGTGAAACTACGTCGGCGAGGATTCCGCACGGGACTCTCCTCCATTCACCTCGCAAATCTCCGCTCTCTTCCAAACAAAGTCGACGAATTACTGCTCTTAAACCGGACTAACATGGACTTTGCACGCTCTGCTGCCCTCTGCTTCACTGAAACCTGGCTCAGTGAGCGTATCCCAGACGCTGTCTTAAATCTGCCGTGCTTCACCGGGCGGACTGCGAAACGGAGCTGTCAGGGAAAACAAAGGGTGGTGGAGTCTGCTTCTACATTAACGAAGGTTGGTGTACTGATGTCACAGTGTTACAGAAACACTGCAGCCCACACTTGGAAAGTGTTTTCATCAACTGTAAACCTTTTTATTCACCGCGGGAGTTTTCTTCCTTCATGCTGGTCGGAGTTTACATCCCTCCTCAGGCCAACGCAAACAACGCACTGTGCGAGATGGCTGACCAGATCACCACCCTGGAGAGGAAATTCCCGGATTCCTTTACAATTGTGCTTGGGAATTTTAACAGAGCAAACCTAAACCATGAACTTCCTAAATAGAGACAGCACATAGACTGCCCCACCAGGGACATCATACTGGATCACTGTTACACCACTTTAAAAGATGCCTATCGCTCTGTGCCCCGGGCAGCTTTGGGACATTCTGATCACTGCCTGGTCCATCTTATTCCAGTTTATAGGCAACAACTCAAACGTGCCAAGCCTGTAGTCAAAACTGTGAAGAAGTGGACTAACGCAGCAAAGCAGGAACTGCAGGACTGTTTCGACTGCACTGATTGGACTGTTTTTGAAGCTGCATCTGAGAACCTGGATGAGCTGACGGACACTGTGACATCATACATCAGTTTCTGTGAAGATGTGTGTGTGCCAACAAAGACCTTTTGCACATACAACAACAATAAACCATGGTTCACTCCTAAACTCCAACATCTTCGTAAGGCCAAGGAGGACGCCTACAGAAGTGGTGACAGGGCCCTGTACAAGCAAGCCAGGAACACACTGACCAAGGAGATCAAAGCAGCTAAAAGGATCTACTCCCAGAAGCTGGAAGAACGGCTCTCAGCCAACGACCCAGCGTCAGTGTGGAGGGGCCTGCAGGAAATCACCAGCTACAGACGCCCCCCACCCACTGAAGCAAACAAAGACCTGGCCAACGAGTTAAACACTTTCTACTGCAGGTTTGAGACACTCTCACCCCTCACCCCCCCTCCCCAGAGCCATTGTTTCAGACATTGACCCCCAACACACCTTCCACCTCTCCCCCCTTCACCCCCACCCTCCCCAATCCAGACCCAACGACCACCACCACCCTCCCCAATCTAGAGTCAACGACCACCACCACCCTCTCCAATCCAGACACAACGACCACCACCACCCTCTCCAATCCAGATTCAACGACCACCACCACCCTCCCCATTCCAGACTCAACGACCACCCCCACCCTCCCCATTCCAGACTCAACGGCCACCACCACCCTCTCCAATCCAGGCTCAACGACCACCACCACCCTCCCCATTCCAGACTCAACGACCACCACCACCCTCCCCAATCCAGACCCAACGACCACCACCACCCTCCCCATTCCAGACTCAACGACCACCACCACCCTCTCCAATCCAGACTCAACGACCACCACCACCCTCTCCAATCCAGACTCAACGACCTCCACCACACCTCTCACCCCCCTTTCCTCCTCCCTGAAACTCAGAATACACACTGAGGATGTGAGCCGACTATTCCAGAAACAGAAGCCCAGGAAAGCCCCCGGACCAGACGGTGTCTCACCCTCCTGCCTCAAAACCTGTGCTGAACAGCTGGCTCCCATCTTTACCTACATCTTCCCTGGAGCTGTGTGAAGTTCCCTCTTGCTTCAAACGCTCCACCATCATCCCTGTTCCCAAGAAACCCATCATCACAGGACTGAATGACTACAGACCTGTCGCCTTGACGTCTGTGGTCATGAAATCCTTCGAACGACTGGTGTTAGCCCATCTGAAGGACCACCAGCTGGACCCTCTGCAGTTTGCCTACCGGGCAAACAGGTCGGTGGATGATGCAGTGAACATGGGGCTGCATTACATCCTGCAACACCTCGACCGCCCGGGAACTTATGCCAGGGTCCTGTTTGTGGACTTTAGTTCGGCTTTTAACACCATTGTGCCTGAACTTCTCTCCTCCAAACTCTCCCAGCTCAGCGTGTCACCAGCTACCTGTCAGTGGATCACCAGCTTCCTGACAGACAGAAAGCAACAAGTGAGGCTGGGGGAGATCACCTCTGAAACTCGGTCCCTCAGTATTGGTGCCCCTCAAGGATGTGTCCTCTCACCACTACTGTTCTCCCTCTACACTAACGACTGCACCTCCAAGAACTCGGCTGTTAAACTCCTAAAGTTTGCAGATGACACCACCGTCATTGGACTCATCAAGGATGGTGATGAGTCTGCATACCGGCAGGAAGTTGAGCGGCTGGTACTCTGGTGCAGTCAGCACAATCTGGAGCTGAACACGCTTAAGACTGTAGAGATGACAGTGGACTTCAGGAGACATCCCTCAACTCTGCCCCCCCTCACCATATCAGACAGCCTGGTGTCGACTGTGGAGATCTTCAAGTTCCTGGGTACAACCATCTCCCAGGACCTGAAGTGGGAGACCAACATCAACTCCATCCTCAAAAAGACCCAGCAGAGGATGTACTTCCTGAGACAACTGGGGAAGTACAGTCTTCCACAGGAGCTGCTGGTCCAGTTCTACACTGCGGTCATTGAGTCTGTCCTGTGCTCCTCCATCACAGTCTGGTATGGTGCAGCCACTAAACAGGACAGGAGCAGACTGCAGCGGACTGTACGGGCAGCAGAAAGGATCATCGGCGCCCCCCTGCCCTCCATCCAGGACCTGTACCTCTCAAGAACCAGGAAACGGGCAGGGAAAATCATCACAGACCCCTCACACCCTGGACACAGACTTTTTGATCTGCTGCCCTCTGGCAGACGGTACAGAAGCCTGCAGACCAGGACCACCCGACACAGGAACAGTTTCTTTCCCCTCGCCATCTCCCTTCTAAACAGTTGACCTGTCACACTGCTCCCACTGCCAGACTGAAACTGCACCTTATGTACATTCTGTGGTATTTACTCCACCCCATTTCATTTCTGTCATCCTGTAGTTTATGTATATAAGTTTGGATTGGTTATTTATAGTTGGTTTACACAGCTTTGTGTATGTTTGTGTATGCATGTGTAATGTATATATAGACACGTGTGTGTGTGTGTGTGTGTGTGTGTGTGATTTACATTGCTGTGCTTGTGAGTCACCATCTACCAGAACCAAATTCCTTGTATGTGTCTGCACATATACATGGCCAATAAACACGATTGTGATTCTGATTGCTCAGCACACTGGTGATGCTATGGTCCCTGACACGGGTTGTTGCTAGGTGGACGCAGGTCTAACGTCGTCCTGACGACTGTAGCTTAGAACGAGCTTCCCTTTAGACGGTGCGATGACGCAGATCACGTGATGAGGTTTGTTGTGGATTTTTCCAGCAGGTCTAACATTCCCGTTCAGTTTGTTCCTGTCAGGTTACCATACCAGACTCTGACACTCTGTCCAACATGCTTACACTCACGTCCTGATAAGATTCGCTCGCTTGTAGATTACATCAACATTATCCACAAAATTCTCCAATATAAAAACACGACTGACCTCTGACCTGGACTTCTACACCAGCTCCTTCATTTTGTCGACATTAATCAACAAATTTACCTCACTCCTCCACCCACGTCCCTGAGGTAAGGTGGGGTCAGAGTTCCTCTGAAAGGAAACAACTGAAGACAACTCTGTGCTGTGTCAGTGTCAGCGAGCTGAGGTCACGGCGGCCTACACCTCGTGTAGATCCTTTGTTCATGTGCATGTTCAACTTTATTGTAACAGCTGGAGAACAGCTGCACTGATGGAGCTGAACTGAACTGTAGAGGTGTGTGTACACAGAGGTTTTTGGAAATAACGAAGGATTTGGTGTGCGTGTGTGTGTGCGTATGTGTGTGTGTGTTACCTTCTCTACAGCAAAGGTCCGGATCACGTACTCAGACAGCAGCTGAGTCTCGATCAGCGTCACCTTCATGTCGCCGTAGATCTCCGTGTCATCAGGCCAGTACTTACAACACTTCACCTACACACACACACACACACACACACACACACACACACACAGAGGATTAAATTGCCTCATTAATTAAACAGAAACACAAACAGAACAAAAGCAGCTGATATTAAAATCTCATTAGAGGCTCCGCCCCCTCCCCCTCTCCTCATTAACAGCTAATTACTGCAGAGCTAATCACACTGTCACCACGACAACCAACGAGGTGAACAGGGAGGGAGGGGTGAGAGAACAAATCAGGCTAACATGACAGTCTGTGTGTGTGTGTGTGTGTGTGTGTGTGTGAGACAGAGGGAGATAATCAGGCTCTATCCCAGAATCCCCCCTCTGTAGAGGAGGGGGGCAGTTCCCCGGTGCCTTCTGGGTAATGAGGGCTGAGCGACGCCCGCCTGCAGGTGTGTGTGTCTGATCTCAGGTTCGATCCTTTATTTTCAGGAGGAAATGGCAGCGTGTTTATCAATTTACAGCGCGATTCACAGGAGCACACCGTGAGTTTCCCAGAATACTAAGCAAATGCGATGAGGTCACACAGCCACTACCCAATAGTTAGAACCTGAGCACGCCACCCTCAGAGACGGACGGCTGTGAGGAGCAGTGCGTCAGAGTCCTCGAGGATGCAGTGCCGCTACGCTGCAGCGGGAAAGTCAATGCTCAGAGAAGGCGCTCACTGAATTACTGTCAAATCTGAAGCGTGCAAATCTGAAACACGCAAAGTGTCTGTGAAGGTTCTCAGTAATCCAGGTCATCGTAGTGTAAGGAGCTTGCAAAGAAAAGCGTCTGGACTTCTTTAAGTTTCCATGAAGACGTTTCACCTCTCATCCGAGAAGCTTCTTCAGTTATAAGAGCAAATGGTGGAGAGTCCCAGATTTAAGCCTGTGGGAGTGTCCCCAAGATGATTGATCCTTTACCTAATCACACGGGTGTGGGTCACAATCAGCCAGGGTTTCAGGTGGGCTCATTGTGAAACCTGGCCCCACCCTATCATGTGATTTCCTGAGGTCAGATGGCCCAGGATGTGAGTGGGCATTGAGGCGTCTGGGGAGGGAACTCAAAACTGGATTATAGATGGCAGACAGTTGGTGTCGTAAGCCCCGCCTCTGTTCAAAGATGGTTGCTCACAGTGGACATAGATGGCTTCTTTCACTCCTCTTTCAAACCATCTGTCCTCTCTGTCCAAAATGTGAACATTGGCATCCTCGAAAGAGTGACCTTTGACCTTTAGATGCAGACGGACTGCTGAGTCTTGTCCCGTGGAGGTGGCTCTTCTATGTTGTGCGTTTATGAAGTGGCTGTTTGGTCCTTTGTGTCTTCCCTGGTGAACTTGATGTTTTTATCCACAGCGTTAATGTGCGCAGTGAAGGATTCCACTTCTTGTGTTTTGATTTTGACCCAGGTGTCGTCTACATATTTGTACCAGTGGCAGAGTACTCTCCCTTTGAAAGAGCCAAGAGCCTTCCTTTCCACTTCCTCCATGTAAAGGTTGGCTTCAATAGGTTTTTTTCTGACAGCTGTAGGTGTGCAGGTGAGGAGAGACCACATCAAATGACACCGTGGTTTCATTTGGATCAAGTGTAAGTTTCTGGACCTCGTTGTTGAGGTCGGTGGAGTTTGTGATGAGTTTTTTTATTTCTTACAACTGAAGAAGCCTTTCCGACCCACAGGTACACGTCTGTGATCGACACGCTGTTTACTGCAGGTGACCGTGAGTCAGAGAAGAATAACAGGAGACATGAGAGCGGCACTCTGGGAAACGGAGTCCCAAACTTCATCAGCAAGGAAATAACAACCAGATGGCTGCACCGATCCACGTGTGTGTGCGGGCACGTGTGTGTGTGTGTGTGTGTGCACGTGTGTGTGCGTGCTCACCCGGCCGACCTCCACCAGGTTGGTTACCATGACGATGGCGGCGGTATTCTCCTGCCAAACCATCCTCCAGAAATCATACACCGTCTCCTGCATGGGACCTGAGACACACACACACTCAGGGTAAACTTCATATTAGACTGCAGAGCTCTACATGAATCATAATCACTCTTTTAATTAATTAAAATGAAGCGCACGCACACACACACACACACACACACACACAGAAAATATTTTTAATTACTGTTGACAGTCTGTGTTTTGACGAGCTAATTAGTTCATGCTAATCCATTCCTGTCCTCAAGTGTTTTACAGCGAGAATCGGCTGTGAGCACACACACACACACACACACACACACACACACACACACACACACACACACACACACACACACACACACGCTGCATATTCATGCTCACAGACTTACATGCTGGCCCAAACACTGCTGTTTGTTCAGGACGATGGATTTCTACCTGGAGATCTGATCTGTGTGTGTGTGTGTGTGCGTGTGTGTGTGTGTGTGTGAGTGTGTGTGTGTGTGTGTGTGTGTGTGTGTACAGTCAGTGTCAGGTGATTTGGCGCCACCTGTGGTCAGAGGTGGAACTTGTTTTGTTGTGCTGGCTTTCTGAGCAACAACAACACATCGTATGTTTTAATATTCACGACTTAAAACTGAAACTTTCCGAATTCTGCTTCAAATAAAAAAGTGAAGTATGAAACTACAGTTCCCAGAATGCTTTGGCACACGGACCTGTTGGCTCTCAGGTTGGATGTGACTGTGAAACTGCAGGAAACCTAAAATCTCACAGATTCTCTGTGGGTTTTTTTTGCTGATGCTGTCCTCAGAAAGA
This sequence comes from Perissodus microlepis, assembly GCF_051167445.1. NCBI lineage: Eukaryota > Metazoa > Chordata > Actinopteri > Cichliformes > Cichlidae > Perissodus > Perissodus microlepis. Next base: position 33,166,315 of record NC_140469.1, read on the forward strand.
GTCTGAACAACACATCTGAACCTTAACATCCAAAACAATCCAGATGTTATCGAATGCAGTCAGTCCATCCATTTTTGATGGATGACCGTAGCTCCCCCCTCCCCCACACTGAGACGTCCTCCATCTCTGACTTACCGTTAGAATACCAACCAAGCTCTCACTATGGTTGTACTGGGGCCAAATGACCCGTAACAATGGGCCAGACACCCAACCCTCCTGAAGAACCCTCTACAGGGTTCTCTGAGGGTAGAGTTTGTTCTCCAAGTCCAAAAAACAAACTCCCATGGACCGTCAAATATCCTCGAGAGTCCAGTGTTCTGCGAGCAGGACGAAAACCCCCTTGATCCTCCTGAACCTGAGGTTCAAGTAATGGAGGGACTCTCGTTTCCAGCACCCTGGCATAGACTTTCACCTTCTTAAACATGGAGCCACCACCTCAGTCTCCCAATCCAGATGCGCTGCCCCAAATCTCAATGTTGCAGTAGTGGTGTGTCAGGCAGGACAGCCCTACCAAATCCAGAGCCTTCAGGAACTCGAACCTCATCCACCCTAGGGGCCATCAGTAACATTACCCCTAGTGATGGGTGAGTGGTCCCCCTCCTCAACGGACCCTGCTTCCATTACAGAAGGTGTGACTATGGAATTGAGCAGATCCTCAAAGTGTTCCCTCCACTGCATGACTATATCTTCCTACCATCACTGTAGACAGTGTGTGTAGAATACCTCATTCTCCTGAATAAATGGCACCACGACAGCTGACAGCTCCAACCGAGTGTCACATAGCTGCAGAACCAATGATACGATTACAAAAATCCATCAACCTGCGACCTACGGGGTCCTGGTGGACTTATGAACACATATTCAAACACGGTATTCATTGTGGACCAAGTGTAGCACAGAAACCCAATAGCAGGACACAACTCGGGCATGCTGTTCTTTCCATGCACACCCCTCCAGGTCACACAGTCATTGCCCATGTGAGTGTTTAAGTCCGGGACTGGACTTTCCAGCACCCCACCCAGTGACTCTAAGAAGGCTGGATACTCTAAACTGTCCTTTGGCGCATAGGCACAAACGACAGTCAGAACCTATTCCTCCACCTGAAGGCGCAGGGAAGCAACTGTCTCATCCACCAGGAAAACCCCAACATACAGGCAACAAAGCAGGGGATACAAGTGTACCCACCCCTGCCCACCGCATCTCAACCAGGGCAACTCTAGAGTGGAACAGAGTCCAGCCCAGAAAACTGGCTCCAGAGCCCGAGCAAAGTGTTGAGGTGAGGCCGACTACATGCAGTCAGTACCTCCCAAGCTCACGCACATCTCAGCCTCAAACCCACCACAGCCTAAAACATTCTTAATAAACATATTTAAAAAATAAAAGCATTGTTCAACCAAAGGTAAGATTTTATTTGACTCCTACATAAATACTTCAGCCTCCTCTTGTCAAGGCTGAGTAGCCAGAGAGTTTTTGGAGCATACCCAAATGCAGACACAAGAGAGACAGAACCAAGTTTAAGAAAAGGAGAGCCATTAATTTAGGCTGAAACACAAAGGTACAAAAGTAAGAGAGAAAGCAAAACCAAGGGCTAAATCTAAACTGGGAAACTAGGAACTGGGAACACGGGGGAGATGAACAGACAACCTGACAAAGAACAAAGGAAGACAGAGGACTCAAATACATGGAGGGCAATGACAGAAGTAGAAACATCTGGGAAACACAGCTGACACAAATGAACATGGCACCACAAGGGAAGCAAAAGCAGACACACCAAACATGACTATCACACAGGAGGAAAGGCAGATGAGAGAGGGACATGATGGGGTGGAGAACATGGGACAACACACAGGAAGGGGAGACGAGACAACATGGAAACGGAAATATAACTAAACAGAGCACTCCAAAAAGATACTCAAAAATAGAAAAGTAAAATACTACACACAAAGAAATCACAAAGCACTGTTAACATCAAAAGGTGACACCTCTAATCTGCTTCACTCAGCTGATTCTCACAACTCTGCTGAAGTCTTAAGAGTTCTGCACAATGTACAGGTCAAGGGCTTTTATTGTGAAAGAGTCTTTGCAAGTAGAAGCATATATTGTTTGTCTGGGAGGGATTGTCACGTTTCCTGCTGGCATCGACGTAACCCCTCGGCTCAGGTTTTTTCTTTAAAGACATCACGAGCAGCTAAAGAAGAAGAAGAAGAAGCTGAGGGTTTCTTACCCTGAGTCGCGATGTAGTGGTTGGGTCTGTGGTAGCCCTGAGAGAGGGAACAGAGAGGTTATACCCACACACACAAACTCATGATCATATGAACAAAAACATGCTGTGTGTGTGTGTGTGTGTGTGTGTGTGTGTAGTTGTTGGGAGGCAACATGTCTGTGATGTTTATACACAGCTGATGCTGATGGAGACGGTCGTCATGGAAACATAGTTGACCAGGACGTTTCACATCGACGTTTATATGAAAGTAAACTCTGTGTGTGTGTGTGTGTTACTCACGTCTACATAGTTAGCGTTGATATAGTCCGAGCCGCCGCCTCCATCCTGAGGCTGCAGACGCACACGAGAGTGATCATCTAACACACACACACACACACACACACACACACACACTGTTAGTTCGATCCTCAGTTCCTGAGAATAAAACATCTAATAATAAATTAATAAAGTTTTAATTACTGTTGTTCAATAAAATGATGAAAACTGTGTGTGATGTTTTAAAATGATGACATTAAATTTAAATAATAACTGAATAAAAAAAAATGAAGATAAATTTAATGAAAGAAAGTAAAAACAAATCAAAGTTGGAGCTGAATTGTTCCCGTGTCACCGACCACAGACCACAGAGCGCCCACATCATCTCTGACGCCTGCAGCACACTGGCTGTTACTACTGTCATTCACACAGATAGGTGTGTGTTTGTGTGTGTGTGTGTGTGGGGGGGTGTGAATGTAAAATGTGTCCCTGCAGGCCACCGTAGCTCACAGCCTCGGCCTTCATCACACCTCATTAGCATAATTACACGCCACAGGGCCCTGTGTGTGTGTGCGCGCGCGCATGTGTGCGTCCTGATGTTCTTCAGCAGCTGTCAACACCGACTTTGTGGGACGTCAGCTGAGCAGTTACATGATGTGTTTGTGAGACCTGGGGCAGTGTGATGATCAAAACTGACACCAGATCCGCCTGACGGACACACACGCACGCACACGCACGCACACGCACGCACACACACACACACACACACACACACACACACAGCTTGTCTGAAACTGCAGGTTTTCTCTCTGACATCGTTTTATGCCACCTGACTGATTAGCGTCTGGTTTCTCTATAACTTCCTGTGATTGGTTTGAAAGCCGAAAGCTTCAAAGAAAAGTTTTGACACCAGGACCAAACAAGATCAGTTCACTCTGAGTCCAGCTGTGGGAACGAGTCACAGCTGGACTCTGGGCTGGACTCAAACTGAGACATCAGTCTGGACCTCAGGAGGTCAAAGCAGCAGCAATCACACAGCGCAGAGTCGGTGACACGAATCGTAGCCATGATGGAAAAGTAAAAGAGGCTCTGCTGAACTTTCAGGTGGAAGACTGGAACGAAAAACTGCCCTGACTGTTGACCAAGGACTGTTTGGGAATTTAAAGAGGACTATCAGCTCCTGGAAAGTTCGAGTACAGAGCCAATCCAAGATCTAAGGGGACCAACAAGTCCTACATCAAGTCCAAGACAGAGACCAAACGGAAGACTTGGAAACACAGTCCCGGGACAAGTTCTGGGACTCTGTCTCCATATCTTTATATCTATGGATATATATAGTTTTTGTAACCGTGCTGCTGCCATTTTGATCACACGAGCGCAGGATGGCGTCAGTTTTTACCGCCAGTGTGACGAGCTCTCTCAGGTCACTCTGAGCTTGATAAAAGGAAGCTGTCTGGGAACCAAACCCTCCTCCTCCTGTCCCCGTGCTGCTGTGCAGGTTTGGCCTGACATGAGAATCCTGCAGCGAGACGCCCATAACTCATGTCAGACCAACACCTGAGGTCAGCGTTCCTGGTCTCATGTTATTAACTGTCCGTGGACACAAACAGCTGAAATCAGCCTCTATGACGGCCCACTACGGGACGCAGGTGACGTGCACGGGTACGTACAAGCAATGATGTTGCCGTAGCGATTCTTCATGCGGTTCTCGTCCTTCTTGGCCGAATCCCAGGGAGCGGACTGTCCCTCAAAGAAACTCTGAAAAGACACAGAGAGGGGGGTTAGTTTGAAGGCAGCGAGTGATGAATAATGCAGAGGACATGTTTGATTTCTGGTCTGTGCCTGAACCACACAGACGCCAGTTTTACGCTTTGAGCAGATGATTAGGTCCAATTAGGAGCAGGCAGCTCAGAGAGACGCCCCAGGCTCCAAACACGCTCTGGTCGCTGCGTTTCCACACAAAGACATGACTTCACCTGTGTGCGTGCACCGATGCTTCACACCACCACGAAGCTCCAGATTCTCTGTTGTGTCACTGCACATGCGCGCTTGGCTCTCACTGTTTTTGTGTGTCTTTGCTGTGATTTTGTATATTCCTGCATGTCGTTGTGTGTTCTCGTGTTTGTTGGGCTGCTCTTTGTGATTTGACGTCTCTTTGTGCGTCTGCATCACGGGTTTCTGTTTGTATAAATGTGTGTCTTTTGTTTCTTTGTGTTTCCTCTGAGGAGCATTTTGCTCTGCAGCTGTGTGTGAGTCTTTTTGTGTGTGTCTCTATCCTAAACTGACAGCAGAATCTTCAGCAGTCATACACTTGTTTGTCTGTGAAGGTTCTCAGTCATCCAGGTCATCGTAGTCAAAGGAGCTTGGAAAGAAAAGCGTCTGGACTTCTTTAAGTTGCTTGAAGATGATTCACCTCTCATCTGAGAAGCTTCTTCAGTTCTAAGGTCAAATGGTGGGGAGTCCCAGATTTAAGCTTTGTGGGAGTAACCCACCAAGAGGGACAAAAGGACCCCCTGATGATCCTCTGCCTAATCACATGAGCCAAGGTGTGAAAATGGGTGTGGGTCACAATCAGCCAGGGTTTCGGGTGAGCTCATTGTGAAACCTGGCCCCACCCTATCATGCGAATTCCTGAGGTCAGATGGCCCAGGATGTGAGTGGGCGTTAAGGCGTCTGGGAAGGATCTCAAAACTGGATTATAGATGGCAGACAGTTGGTGTCTGCTTCAGCTTCAGTCTAATTATTTATAATTTATGGCTGACTTTCTAAGTCTGAATAAATAAATCCTGGCTTTAAAGATGTAATTCCTTTTTTCACCACATGGTGGCTGCACATTTTTTCTGCTACTTGCGCCTGTGCTGCGAGCCCACCCTTCTCTGCTCATTTCTGCCATGGCGACTGTACAAAAAAAGAGAAAGGTTGATGGTGAGGGCCGCTGCTTTCAGGAGCGGCGGGAATTGCAGTATTTTTTTACTGAAATTCGAGGCAATTGTGTTTGTCTGATTTGTAAAGAGATTGTTGCCTTGTTTAAGGATTTCAACATTAGGAGACACTACGAGACTAAACTTGCTGCAACATATAACAAGCTAACAGGGAGTGAGCGCGCTGAAAAAGTGAAGCAACTCCAAGCTGCTCTGGCTTCGCAACAGCGATTTTTCACGCGGGCCTGTGAGACACATGAAAATATCACAAAAGCCAGCTACGAAGTGGCTATGTTAATAGCTAAACATGGCAAACCTTTCACTGAAGGTACGTTTGTCAAAGACTGTGTCATGAAAATGGTGGAGAACATTTGCCTCGAGAGGAAGCAAGAATTTCTGAATGCATGCTTGGCACGCAACACTGGCACGAAGAGTTCATTCATTTCATTTTCAGGCACAACAAATACCTATATTGAACATAAAATGCACAAAACAAAAAACAAAAATTGCCTGAAAAAGGAGTGGGACGAAGAAAACTTATTAAATCCCACCCCTGTACTCACTCATCAACAAAAAAAACAATAAACTTCCCGCAGCTACGCCCATCATTGCATACAGACCCGTCAACAGCCCCGGGCACATACAAGCATCTAAACGGCAGCTCGCAAACAACAATTAGAGCCTTCATAACTGAATACAGAATATATAAATTATAAATTGCATTACCACAGGTAACAGACAATAATAATTACAAGTAACAAACACACATACATATACATACATACATACATATATATCTACACACACATGTACATATATGTACATACATACGCACACACTTTTTTTTTTTTTTTTTCCTCTCTTGGAATCCATACCAGCAATGGTAAGAGAACAGACATTACAGAGCACACTAAAAACCATCATTGAGTATACTGTGACCAGACCAACTGTTTGTAGAGAAATTTAAATCTATGAATATTTTTGCATTGTTTCAATTGTAAACTCAGACTGTTCCAGATTTTCACACCACATACAGACACACAAAAACCTTTACGGGTTGTTCGAGTTCTGGGTAATTTGAATTCTCCAAAGCCTCTCACATTATAAACCTTTTCTCGAATTTCAAATCTAGTTTGTAAATTTGCCGGTAAAAATTTAGTAAAAGCTTTATACAAAATTATGGATGTATTGTAATTAACCAGATCCTGGAATTTAAGTAACTTTGCCTGAAGAAAGAGTTTGTGAGTATGATCTAGATAACCAGCCTTGTGAAGAATACGCAGTGCTCGTGTCTGTACTGTGACTAATGGATTAGTTGTATTTTTATATGTGTTTCCCCACACTTCCACACAATATGTAAGATATGGAAGAACCAGGGTACAGTACAGAGTACGAAGTGCATCTTTATCAAGGAATTGTTTCACTTTGTTCAAAACTGCGAGGCTTCTGGAAATTTTGGTTTTTATGTGTCTGACGTGGGGTTTCCATGAAATTTTATTATCAATTACGACTCCCAAAAATTTGTTTTCACTCACATTATCAATTGGTACACCTTCAATGATAATTGGTAATTCTATATTATATTTTAAATTACCAAAAAACATTGCTTTAGTTTTATTTATATTTAATGATAATTTATTTATGTCCATCCATTTTTTTTTTATTAATTTTAGCTCCCTGTTTACGGTCATTACAAGATCAGTATAATCATCGCTACTGAAAAATATGTTGGTGTCATCTGCGAACAGTATGAGTTTAAGTACTTGAGAAACATCAAAAATATCATTTATGTATACATTGAAAAGTTTTGGTCCCAACACTGACCCTTGGGGAACACCACATGTAATACCAAGTTTCTCTGAATGGTAATGCCCTATGCTAACATATTGTTCCCGACCCGTTAGGTAACTTTTTAACCAGTTACCAGCTTTCCCTCGAATAGCATATCTTTCCAATTTATCCAATAAAATTGAGTGATTGATTGTGTCGAAGGCCTTTTTGAGATCAACAAAAATACCAACTGCATATTTATTTTTATCCAGTGTATCAGTAATTTCTTCTACTGCCTCAATTATCGCCATTGAAGTGGTTCTTTGCGTTCTGAAACCATACTGACCAACATTAATTATTTGATGTTTTTCAAGGAATTTTTCTAATCTTGAATTAAAAAGTTTTTCTAGAATTTTTGAGAATTGAGGCAGTAGAGAAATAGGCCTATAATTGGTAAAACTGTGTTTGTCATTACTTTTATATAGTGGTATTACTTTCGCAATTTTCATTTTTTTTGGAAAACAACCGGACTGAAATGATAAATTACAGACATATGTTAAGGGACTAGAAATATTCAGAATAACCTGTTTAACTACAGACATATTTATGTCATGATAATCCATTGAAGACTTACTTTTACATTTTAATGTGATATTTATTACTTCTTGCTCATTTGTAGCTGAGAGGAACAGTGAAGAGGGATTTGATTTTATATTACTGATATTTTCATTTTTATGACACGGGATGTCCGCTGCTAGTTCAGGGCCAACATTTATGAAGAATTTATTGAACCCATCGACAATATTACTCATGTTGTGATTTTCACCATTTGCATCAGTAAAATATTCAGGATATGATGTTCCAAAAGATCCTTGTTTAATTAAGTTGTTTAACACATCCCAAGTTCCTTTTATATTGTTTTTATTTTCATATAATCTTCTTCTATAATAAAGTTGTTTGCTCGTTCTTATAATATCAGTCAATTTATTTCTATATGCTTTATATCTTTGTTCCACTTCTTTTGTTTTTACTTTGATAAACTGTTTATACAGATTGTTTTTCTTTTTGCAAGCATTAATAATTCCTTTTGTGAGCCAAGGACTTTTTATCTTCTTTTTCTTTGTCATGTGTTCGTTTACAGGACAATGTTTATTGTACCACATAGTAAAAATATCTAGAAAATTATCATAAGCCTTGTCCACATCTGACTCTTCATACACCGAACTCCAATCTTGTTGTGCTAAATCGAAATTGAGGGCATGAATTGCTTCTTCATTTATTATTCGCTTTGCTATCATGATCTTGGTATCTATTTTTTTTAAATCACAGTCACACAAAGTAAAAACTGGTAAGTGGTCAGTTATATCACAGACAAGCAGGCCGCTATTAATTTGGAAATCCATGACATTAGTAAAAATGTTGTCAATAATAGTGGCGCTATGGGATGTTATTCTGCTTGGCTTTGTTATTGTTGGATATAGTGATAAGCTGTACATCGTGTCAGTAAAGTCATCAATTGCTTTTAACCTTGTTGGATTTAGCAAATCAATATTAAAATCACCACAGATAAATAGTAATTTTTGGTTCACCGAAGCAAACGTTTTTTCTATCCATTCATAAAAAGTGTCAATACTTGAACTGGGTGTCCGATATATGCAACTTATTATAACATTTCTCTTTTTTTCATTCATAATCTCAATAGTCAAACATTCCAAAATTCCATCAATAGCCATAGACATAGTTGTTACAACATTATATTTTATAGAGTTATATAGCAACCCCGCCGCCCGCCTTATTTAATCTATTCATGTATTTTAAATCATATCCATTCAAACAAAAATCTATTCCTTTATCGACATTGAACCAAGTTTCAGTGATGGCTATAACACTAAAGGGGCGAGAAAATTGTTGCAAATAGTCCTTAATGAAATCAAAATTAGAGTACATATTTCTGCTGTTAAAGTGAATTAATGAGAGCTTCCCGTCTAGGTTAATTTCTTTTTCATATTGTTCCTGAGTGAAATAATTACAATTTTTAACAAAAGAAGAGAGAAAGTTACTTTCAGAATCTATTTCTGGATCTATTATATTATGCTCCTTATATTCACAATCTAGATCAATTACTTTCTGTTGAAGAATTAATTTCAACGTGTCCATGTCATTTCCTGGTGTAATTGATACATTGGTGTCAGTTATACTTGTCCAGATCCTCCATGTTCCTCACTATCAGTACTTTTGCCTCTTCTGGTGTCCCGTTTAGCTTAATGAAAATCTTACAGTTTGTTACCCATGTATGTTGTATTTTACCGTTCTTCTTCAGTTGCCTTGCCTTCCTCGCGATGTCTGCGTTTTTTCGTGTCAGATGCTCATTAATGAAAACGTCCGTGCCTTTCAGTTTGCGTCCTTGTTTCAGCAGTGCGACCTTGTTCTTCCGATTGACAAATCTCATAACGACGGCCGGCGGTCTGTCACTCCTGGGCAGTGAGTGACATGCTTCTATGTGCTCCAGGTCCATCTCTATCCCCTTGCTTTGGAGGAAGGACGCCACCTGTTGCTCCATCGAGCGGGTCTCCTCGTCGCTGGGCTCCCCGACGTTCCCGGCCACCGCGCGCGCGTACGAGCGCGGCTTGATTTTAATACCGCTGATGACCACGTCGTTCGTACGGGTGTACTGCTCCAGCTCATCCACCCGCCGCTCGAGATCCATGATCCGTCTGTCCTTCTCGGCATTTTGGAGGCGTAGCTGTTTTACCTCCTCCAGAAGCCCCAGAAGCAGCTCCTGCTGCGCCCTGACTGCGGCCACGTCTTCGCACAGTGCTCCGAGGGAGGTTTTAATGTCCTCAACCTCCTCTGGTGTTGGGCCTTTCTTGGGTGGCATACTGAAGCGAGAGCACGAGGCGGCCACCACGAGGGACCCGGAAGCTGTGAGTTGAGGATATATCGTCAGACATTCACAGACAGCTGCGGGACAGAGGAGTGGATTTTGATTATTTCTCATTAGCCTGCGATGAAAGCACCGATGCATCTGACACCGCGCAACTGCTGATTTATTTACGAGGAGTCGACGACAAGATGAACGTGACAGAGGAGCTGCTGGATCTCAAAAGCCTTAAGGGTCAAACCAGAGGAATGGATTTATTCATTTCTGTTTGTGAAGCTGTTGATGATATGAAGCTACCATGGAGTAAAGTCTCTGGGATCATTACTGATGGTGCACCTGCCATGGCTGGTGAGCGAAGCGGATTGTCCACACTCATCTGCAATAAAGTCAGCGAAGAAGCAGGTAACGCTGTTAAACTTCATTCATCAGCAGGCTCTCTGTGCCAAACATCTCAAATTTGATGATGTTATGAAACCAGTAGCAAAGACAATCAACTGTATTCGCTCCAAAGCTCTGTACCACCGACAGTTTCAGCAGTTTCTGCATGACATCCAGGCTGAATATGGTGACGTAATTTATTACAATGATGTGAGGTGGCTAAGTCCGGGGTCTGCACTACAGCGATTTTTCTCTCTCAGAGAGGAAATCAGACAGTTTTTAGATGAGAAGGGACAACCAATGGAAGAACTGTCTGATCCTGTATGGCTGGCAAATCTGGCTTTTTTGGTTGACATTACGAAGCATCTGAATGCGCTGAATGTTAATCTTCAAGGAAAAGACGCAGTGGTGAGCCAACTATACGCTCACATCACGGCCTTTGGAAGCAAACGGCAACTTTTCCAAAGACACTTGTTCCTAACAGAGCCCTGTACTGCACACTTCCCAGCTTTGAAAGAGGTTATTGACAGTTTCCCAGGGGACATTAATGTCCAAATGAAGAGGTACGCAACAGCTATCGCATCTCTTTCTGGAGAATTTAATAAACGCTTTCCGGACTTTGCAGCTATTGAAAAAGACATGCTGCTTTTCTCATCTCCCTTCCCCGTGGACCCTGATGATGCTCCTCTGCAGCTTCAGCTGGAGCTCATTGAGCTGCAGTGTGACGATGAGCGGAAAACACCGGCAGTGTTCTCTTGTTGACTTTTATCAGCAGCTAGACAAAGACAGGTTTCCTGAAGTGCGATCTCTTGCTAAGAAAATGCTGAGCTTATTTGGTTCCACCTATTTGTGTGAGCAAACATTCTCTGTCATGAACTTAAACAAGAACCGATTGAGATCAAGGATGAGTGACTCCCACTTGCGTGATATTTTACGCATCTCAACCACTGCCCTCAAACCAGACCTAATTGCTTTACTAAAATCTAGATCTCAGTATCACCCCTCTCATTAGTCCAGGGATGCCCAAATTCTGTGCTGGAGAGCTGCTATGCATGTTTTAGTTCTTTCTGGTTTAGCACAGTTGAATCAAATGAAGAGCAGGCCTCCAGGAGTGACATCCCTGCATTAATCATGTGTTCCTGAACAGTAAAAAGCATAAAACACGCTAAAGCAATACACAAAAGGAAACGCATTTTGTTAAACTCTTAAGATTTGGTTTTAACTGTTGATGTTATGCTCTTAATTCATAGTTGAGTGTGTTGTGTACATATTGTGTAAATTTACAAAAGTGTTTATTTCTTGCGGCAAGTGAACTGCCAGTTGTGCAATCTTCCAGTAGATGTGAAAAACTTTGGCTTCCTGAAAGGTCTTGTAAAAGTCAAAGGGAGAAATTCACTTAAAAAAAAAAACTTTATTGATAACAGAACACTTTTCATTACTTATAACTCCTGTTTAAATGTTCATTAGGCAAAGATATTGCAAACTCATGGAAATTTAGGGTATCCTATACAGTTTGTTCAATGTTGTCTGACTCTCCAGATATAAATGAAAGGCCGAATTGTGTCTTTAGAGTTGTAAATGCTTGCCTGAGTGTCTTTTATTTAGGTACATTTCTATTTTAAAAATAAAGGTAATTGTGACTATTAAAATTGTTCTTCATTATATTTTCATGTAACTTTGTTATGAAAAAAAAGTCAAAAGGAACCATTGGCCCCCAGGCATCTTCACTTTATAAAATTTGGCCCTCTTTGCAAAAAGTTTGGACACCCCTGCCTTAGACCATACACTTGTTTGTTTCACCTTCTCCTGACTGTTGAGTTGATCTACTGTGGGGTTTTTTCAATCGCATTCCTTCACCTCGTTTCTGCCCACTTCATGACCTCACTGGTCTTTCAAGTGGTTTTACATTGTCTCATATCTACAGTCAGTTTGTTGGGTTTTTCTGTTGTTTTCTACTCTTTGATAATTGGCGGAGACTTGACTTGCTGGTTGGACCCTATTTTGTCGTTAAAACCGACCTCTCTGAGTAAATCAGTGTCGCACGTTCACTCTTCCTTCTCTACATACGGGGTTAGAGATATTTGGCGCCATCTGACTGATAGGGAGCGTTTCTTTTTCTTTAATCTGCATCACACCTTTTCTAGGATAGACTATTTTTTCTGAGATAATTATTTGACTAGTATTGCGTGTGCCTGTGAATACCATGAAAATAGTTAGATCATGTCCCCTTAAGTTTGACCCTGTCTATGCCCGACTTCCCTACATCAGGCAGGAGTTTTAACTCCACACTGCTATCACATAATACCTTTCTATAATTTATAAATAACCATATTAAACTTTTTCTAGAACCAAACATCTCCACAACCATCTCCCCTGCCTCTGGGGACAGAATATCTCAGGAAAAACGTAACAGAAAAGCAAGAATTGGCCGATAAAATAAAAGACTTGGATCATCAGTATGTACACACGAAGGATCCCAAAGATCTAAATCCAAAGTAGCTAGGCTGAATCCTGGCTCAGACCCCCGCTGTAACAGGTGGGTCTGATGAGGCCAATCTAAACCACATGTCTGGGAAGAGGTTTTCTATACTCTGAATAAGGAAACTGGCTCCTAACCCCCTACTTGCTCTGAGGTGAGACATTTTGGTGAGGTGGAAGGGTGCTGCCCCACCCACCCATGTCTTGCTGATCTTATGTCTCAGTCTTAAAAAGATCAACGGCTCGTTCCAGAATGAAAATGGCAAATTTGATCAAATTTGGGGTGCTTTTCTGACAAATTACTCAATCCTTCCATTTAAGCATTTTGGATTAACTGAAGGCTTTTCAGGGAGTTTTTAGGACTTCCTGATAATAATGAATTACAGTAGTCCAGCCTGATGTTTCTGGCAAAATACATTTATATTAAAAAATCAATTCAGAATTTAATTAATAGATATCAGATTATTCAAACTAAAATCCATTTGAATCTGGGAATTGATCTTTTAAACCCAGCCCTAGTCAAAGACCCTGGTCCGTGATAAAATCAGACAAACTCTGAGTAAGGTGCAGGTTAACAACAAATCAAATTTAGTTTTGAGTCAGTTAGAGTGGACGAGGCTAAGCATCACACTTTCAACTTAATAAAACACTATGGGTCTATAGTGATTGGCGCCACACCGCCCCCTCGGCCTGTGCTTTAAAGATTCTGATAGTTAGAATGACTCGGGGGTGTTGATTCATTTAAACTGACATAACCAACTGTAACCAGGTTTCTGTAAGGCAGAGTAAGGCTACGTCCACACGTACACCAGTATTTTTGAAAACTGAGATTTTCCGTTTTCGTTGTTTTTTTTAATCCCGTCCACACGTGCAGTTTTGAGAAAATATCTCCGTCCACATGTAAACGCTAAAAACAAAATGTTGGCCAATCAGAAGTCTAGAAGCCAGGAGGGAAAGACTAAACAGGGTTTTGTACCCTCACTAAACCTTCAGGACTTCTGAAAAGTTTGTGTTTTCCTGGAAAGGCAGATAATCTTGTGTTACTATTCAAGTGCCTTCAACATTTCAAATGTTAATAACAAAGACAGTATTTTGGTTGGTGTAGACTCACAACTCAGGAATGAACAAAATGCATACAGCACACATAAATTATATATTTTTTAAAAGTACATTTATTCAAAACCGATGTTGGGATTTGGGTTGTGAGAGGGTCTGTGTTGGATGTAGAAGCCACGTCTGAGGTTCACTCAGACGCCTGTCTGTGTAAACGGAGGGACAGTAACTGTAAGTGTGTTAAAACTGCAGATAGTCAGATTAACAGCAACAGTATTTTGTTTCTATCTGCCATTGTAGACTTAATCTCATGTAAGCAGTAACGTGGCGCACAGCGTCACGTCAAAAAGGCGCACACCTTTGACGTTGTGTGACTAAATCTCTGTTTTCCTCGTCCACACGTAAAAGCAAAAACTGAGTTTTCAAAAATCTCAGTTTTCAGTGATTGAAAACACCGTTTACATGTGGAGGAAAGGTGCAAACGCATAGAAAAATCTGTGTTTTCAAACATACCAGTGTGGACGCAGCCTAAATCAGGATCTTGATCTCATATTAAATCATTGGCTAACAGGGGCTTAGAGGAGAAAACTTAATGTTTAATAGTTTTAGTCCATTATTATTATTATGTGGATACTGTATTGTTCTTTCTTTGTGATTGTTTATGTTTAAGTTGTTTGTTGCTGGTTTTTAGTTTGTTTTTTGTCTGTTTGGGAGCTGACACAGTCTCTATGGAGATGGGTTTTGGGGGGGTAGCAGGAGGAGAGAAGCTGCAGAGAGGCGTGTAAGACTGCAACTCTGCTTCCTGGTCCCAACTCTGGATAGTCATATTTTGGGGGGTTTAATAAATTTGTTCATATTTCTAGAAATGAGAGCTGCTCCATCCAAAGTGGGATGGATGCCGTCTCTCCTAACAAGACCAGGTTTCCTCCAGAAGGTTTGCCAATTATCTATGAAGCCCACATCGTTTCTGGGACACCACTCAGACAGCCAGCAATTTAAGGAGAACATGCGGCTAAACATGTCACTCCTGGTCTGATTGGGGAGGGGACCAGAGAAAACTACAGAGTCCCACATTGTTTTGGCAAAGTTACACACCGATTCAATATTGATTTTAGTGACCTCCGATTGGCGTAACCGGGTGTCATTACTGCCAATGTGAATTATGATTTTACTGAATTTACGTTTACCCTTAGCCAGCAGTTTTAAATTTCCTTCAATGTCGCCTGCTCTGGCCCCTGGAAGACAATTGACTATGGTTGCCGGTGTCTCTAGCTTCACATGTCTGAGAACAGAATCACCAATTACCAGAGTTTGACCCCCGGCGGGTGTGTCACCGAGTGGGGAAAAACGGTTAGACACATGAACGGGTTGGTGGTGTACCTGGGGCTTCTGTATAGGACTATGCTTCCTCCTCACCGTCACCCAGCCGCCCTCTTTCCCCAGCTGCTTGGGGTCTGCCGGGGAACAGCTAGCGGGGCCTACGTTATCTTCGGCTGCACCAGCTACAGGGGCCTGGCTAGCTACGGGTGAATGAAGGGTGCGAAGCCGAGTCTCCAATTCAGTAATCCTGGCCTCCAGAGCTGCAAATATGCTACATGTATTTATCTACCACAGAGAGGAACACCAACACTTGGTGAAATCATTCGATCCATCCACTCTTATCCACTGTAGGTTCGTCAGTGCTTCATTAAAATGCCTGTAGACAGATGTGTGTGAGACAACAGTCTAACAGCTTCAGACATCCATCAAACAGAGAGGTGAACAATGTCTCTCTCACACACAGACACACACACACACACACACACACAGACACACACACAGAGACACACACACACACACACACACACACACACAGACACACACACACACAGAGACACACACACACACGACTGACAGCGTGGAACAAAAGAAGGAAAAAAAATAGAAAAGAATGAAAGGAAGGAACTAATGACTGCTGATAGCTGTGTGTGTGTGTGTGTGTAACAGGGCTTTTTCAGACACTGATGCTAATGCTAGCTGTCTTCTTTAATCACTACTATCCTCCTGCTGTCACTGAGGTCAGAGGTCATCACTTCTAAGGAGACACAAATTGGTATCATTACAAACTCACCTACAGAGTACTACAGTAAATACTACTTTAAATACTACAGTGTACTACAATAAAAAATGCATTAAATACTAAAGGATGTAGTATTTAATGTCAGGGAGTTTTCAGGAAGTCCTAAAAACTCGCATTTATTACTTCCAGGCTGGACGACTGTAATTCATTATTATCAGGAAGTCCTAAAAACTCGCTGAAAAGCCTTCAGCTAATCCAAATGCTGCAGCAAGAGTCCTGACAGGGGCTAGAAAGAGAGAGCAGATTTCTCCTGTATTGGCTTCCCTTCATTGGCTTCCTGTTAAATCCAGAATTCAAAATCCTGCTGCTCACATACAAGGTCTTAAACAATCAGGCCCCATCTTATCTTAATGACCTTGTGGTACCATATCACCCTATTAGAGCACTTGGCTCTCACACTGCAGGCCTACTTGTTGTTCCTAGAGTATTTAAAAGTAGAATGGGAGGCAGAGCCTTCAGTTTTCAGGCCCCTCTTCTGTGGAACCAGCTTCCAGTTTGGATTCAGGAGACAGACACTATCGCTACTTTCAAGATTAGGCTTCAAACTTTCCTTTTTGCTAAAGCTGTCACGGTTCTGGGTCATTTTGACCCAGCAGTTTCAGTTTCTTATGTTTTGGTATTCTTCTGTGTTATGAATTAAGTTCTGATTCTTTAGTTATCCTGTTTTGATTATTATAATTCTATGTACCAGTTTATTCTGGTTTAGGTTTGTGTCTTGTGCCCTCGTATTTAGTGCTGTTAGTGTCAAGTCTGCGTCTTTGTGAACTGTTTCCTGTTTTACTTTGAAGGTCCCTGTCTTATGTCAGTGTTTTCAGTTTTGCTTCCCCTGTCTCGTCTTGTCAATTCCTCCCAGCTGTGTTCTAATGCTGTGTCTCATTGCCCTCGTTAACCCTCAGTGTATTTAACCCCCATGTTTCTCTTTGTCAGTGTTGCGTCATCTGTGTTTCTCCCCTGAGGTCATGTCAGGGTTCAAGACTCTGTGCAAGGCTCATGTTCCTTGTTCTAGTATACGTTTCATAGTTCTTTCATGTCCCAGCACTGAGTCTTGTTTATAGTCGTCTCTGTCGTCATTGTCATAGTGTTTGCTGTTCTTAGTTTCTCCAGTTTAGGTTTTAGTTTAGGTAGCCACCGTCCCTGCTGTTTTGTTATGCCTTTCTATCAGCCACAATAAAGGCTCACCTTTTGTTTAAAGTTCAGTTCTGCCTCCTGGCCTGTGTCTGCTCCTGGGTCCTCCTCACTGTCTCCACTCGGTCTGCCCCGAAGACCGTGACAAAAGCATATAGTTAGGGCTGGACCAGGTGACCCTGAATCCTCCCTTAGTTATGCTGCAATAGGTGTAGGCTGCTGGAGGATTCCCATGATGCACTGGGTGTTTCTTCTTCACTCATTATGTGTTAATAGACCTCTCTGCATTGAATCATACTTGTTATTAATCTCTGGGCCTTTCTCAATATGCGTACTTGTGCGTACTTGCGTTCTCGTGTACTCATGATACCTCATCAGTCGGAGACCAAGTACTGTTCCAATTCGAAGTATGCATCAAGCCGAGAACGCGAAAAAGTCCCGGATGTGTTCTCGCTCCGCCCGTTTTATCGAGCATGCATCGGTGGTGACTTGTGTGGACTTGGTACAGCTAAATATCCCAGAATGCATTTCGTCCAAAACTCAAACGCGGCAATGGCGGACGAGCGGGGCTGAAAACTTTTAAATATTACTCTTTCTGGGTCACAAAATAAACTTTTAAGTTATTTTCAAGCGAGAATGTAGCTGTGTAAACTTCAAATATCTGCTCGATTTATCAAGATATCATATATTTCCAAACGCGCTCCGACGTTTTCGGAGACGTCTGTGACCCGCCAGCTCCATAGCAGACAGCGAGGTCGAGGATCATTAGAGCCGGCGAGAACAGCGGACTCCCAGCACATCCTTTTCAGCCCCCCCGCAGTCTTTTCGCTACTCAGGTTAAACAAACCCCAGCAGCTGTCTATTGTATTGAGTGTCCACTACAATAAAAATAAAAGCGTTCTAACATCTCACCTGCTTGTTTTTATTAAGGTATGTACACGTATGCACATGTACACTATTTTTATTAATAGAGATTTCACTACTGAGGTTAAACATGATATATAAGTCACTTAGATCACTTCTAAATGTTAATGTTTGGTTTATTTCAGTGTTTTATTTGTTCCTGAGTAAAAAGGTTTGGCTGTGATTAAAGTTAAACTTCATAACATATTACTCACAGTTAAATTAAGAGGGGACGGCAGTAAAAACTCCGGACCTGTGACATCATCAAGTACGCTGGTGTTCCAATTGTACAAATTGCGAGTCCGTGCTCGCGTTCTCGGCGAGTACGGACTCGCGTACTTGAGAATTGAGAAAGGGCCTCTGTCTCTCTTCCACAGCATGTCTTTATCCTGTTTTCCTTCTCTCAACCCAACCAATCACAGCAGATGGCCCCGCCCCTCCCTGAGCCTGGTTCTGCCAGAGGTTTCTTCCTGTTAAAAGGGAGTTTTTCCTTCCCATTGTCACCAAAGTGCTTGCTCATAGGGGGTCACATGATTGTTGGGTTTTTCTCTGTATCTATTATTGTAGGATCTACTGTACAATATAAAGCACCTTGAGGTGACTGCTGTGTTATTTGACGCAATATAAATAAAACTGAATTGAATTCAATTGAATTATAATAAATAGCTCTAATATATACAAATAGCTCAACTATAAATATCAAGATTATTAGTGGGATTAAATAAATGTGATTGACATTTTACTCTGTAAAACGTCATTCGTTATTTTACTGTAGAGTGTGTGCAAAAGGGTGCAACTGTTACACTGTATACTGTGCATTAGGTGGAGGAGTTGTACAGAGATATCCACAGGAAAGAATCATTTCCTGTGTTGTTCATTGGTGCATTATGGGTAATCCTAATCTCTCACTGAGGTAGCTCCTGTGACTGGCCAGCACATCATGGAGTGGGTGGCAGATAAGGACAATGGCAGCATTGTCCTTATCTTGGACAACATCCACTTGAGTCTGTGCATCCCCGACCCTCAACCTGCTCCCTCAGCATGCAACAGCATGGAGGACGGCACTGGCCACAATAGACTTGTAGAAACTCCTGAGCAGGACGGTCCCTTGTGGTGCCCCTGGGTTGCTGATCACCTTGTCAGACACGCAATGTGGAAGACGCACATATTGTGGTCTTCTTGTCAGGTATTCAACAATCCAGGACACCAGAGAAGCATCCACCTGCATCGCTGTCAGCTTATCTCCCAGGATGGTCGGCCTGATGGTGCTGAAAGTACTGGAAAAGTAAAAAAAACATGACCCTCACAGCGCTCGCCGGCTAGTCCAGATGGGCGTAGACACGATTGAGCAGGTAGATGATGCCGTCCTCAGCTCAAAGGCGGGGCCGGTAGGCAAAATGAAGGGGATCCTGATGTGGTCTGACTACGGGTCGGAGCTGGTCCAGAATCCAGTGATGGTCTTCATGCCATTCCACACCTCGCTCATTCTGTTCTGGTGAAGTTTCCACTCCAGCTTCGTCCTGTAATTGTCCTTAGCCTCTCTGATCTTGTCCTTCAGTAACACCTGGATCCTTCTCACCTCCTCTTTATTATTTATTCCTATAATTTATAATCTCTTTCTGCTATTTGCACATTTTTTTTACTGTAAATTTCTAAGTTAAATCTGTAAATTTTGTATAACCTGTAAATTGTAAATACTGTAAAACCACTGTCATTTAATGGTCGGGCATTGCATTGTACAGCTACAAGCATTTCACCTCATGTCATACTGTGTATGGTTGTGTGTGTGACAAATAAAAATTTGAATTTTAATTTATTGCCCCCTCTGAAAGCCCTCTTCTTGTCGTTGAGGAGTGTACTGATGTCCTTAGTCACCCACGGCTTGTTATTTGGGTAACAATGGTCAGTCTCAGCTGGAATAATGGAGTAGGTGCAAAAAGTTATGTAGTCAGTGAGGCTCAAAGAGTGTCTCCTCATCGGTCATCTCAAAACAGCCCTGTAGTTCTGCTAAGGCCTCCTCTGACCACCTCCATTACAGTCGGTACGTCCATGGGTCTGGCCAACAAGCCAGCAGGCATCAGCGCGATCAGCTGATCTCTGGAGTAATCAAAGCGTGTGGTGTAGCTGCTGCAATCCCATTCCTCAATGAAACTAACAGTTCCACAACAAGGAGAACAAAGACTTGCTCGACCCACATGTTTGAGAGAAAGCTATTAAAACAAAATAACACTAATACTAAGTAAAAGAAAAAAATAGAGAAAAAGTAGGAGCAACTGAAACAGGCTGCATGCAGGTTGACGAATGCGCAGTCATGCATATCAGGAATATTTTTGGATCTATGAGAGGAATTTGGCACTTTGGCTTCTTTTGAGGAAATTAGACAGGTATGGCATCGGAGGACTGCGAAATATCTGGCTTTTAGCTTATTTAGATGACAGGCATCAATATGTACATATAAGCAACACAGATTGTGGTTTATTAAAGATGACGGGTTGGGGTGCCACAGAGCTCACTGTTTGGAACAATGTTGTTTACATGATATATCTATGGTTTACATTTCTAAGTGTTGTTTATTTGCTGATGACTTTTTTGTTGTGGGAATTTTCAAGCAGCTTCTGGAAACAGGAAATGGTTGATCTGCTCTGTTCATGTTGGAAAAACAAAATGAATAATATTTGGAAACTGCTTGCTAAAATAACCACAGAAAAATGACAATGGATTCAAAACTGACATGAAACTAAATTCTTGGGAGTTATTTAGATAATTTATGTACAGTTTGCATTTTGTCAAAACTGAAAAGTCTAAATCTATTTATTTTGTACAAAGTCAAAGACTTTGGCAACAATCTCCATGCATTTAACATTATTCACTTATTGTTTTATGCAGAGGTGGGAAACACCCGACAAACATCAACTCAAAGGTTTTATTACAAAAAAAGAAAAAGTCATATGAATGATAACAAACAGACCTGATCAAGAGTCACAAATCCATTACTGATTCAACTAAATATGCTGAAACTCAAACATTTAGTAGATTATAACCTAATTCAAATGATATACAAAGCTTATAATGGTCAATTCCCACTTGACGTTCAGAATTTGTTCAAATATGGATAATAAATCCAAATGTAAAGGAAGTTGGAGTTTAGGTTAGGACCAGTGTGAAGGGTCTTTGTCAGGGGGTTAAACTTCCTGTGTTTGAATCAGAGCTTAAAGACTTTGATTAATTTTTCTTATGCGATGATCTCTCTGTTTTGGATCAGGGTCTGTGTTATATAAGCTTTAGCTAAAACCTACATCTCTTTAGCTTGACATTGAATTTCTCTTTTTTAATTGTTTAATCTCTGAAGATATAAATGAAGCCAGTAAAGATAAAAAATTGTGTGAAACTACATCTTTTTGTACTAAAGCAGACGATCAGAGCAGCACAGCAGGAAGTTTCCTCTCGTGGTTTACAAGGATGGTTACCACAGAGACTGACAGGGGTGAGTCTGAGCTCACACTCAGCTACTGTGCTAATGTGTGTGCGTTACTACCATATTGTCTCTAATCTAGTCGACAAGAACACAGGACAGTAAGAATCTGAAAACCAAGAAGGCGTCTTACCTCGTTAAGCTGTCCGATCACATTAATTAGTAAAGGAGAAGCATGGAGGGAGATAACAGTCATGAGTGGGGCACTCAGCTGGACAGCTGGGATTCAGTCATGAGCTCACATGAACTGATTACTGCATCAATACTACAATCAAACCTAGGTTGAACCACAAAATCTGCTCTGAAACCCAGACTGGAATCAAGCTGGACCCAGACTGGACTCATTCTGGAACCAAACTGGACTCAAACTGGACACAGGCTGTACCCAGACTGGACACAGGCTGGACCCAGACTGGACTCAAACTGGACACCTGCTGGACCCAGACTGGACTCAAACTGGACACAGGCTGGACCCAGACTGGACACAGGCTGGAACCAGACTGGACTCAAACTGGACTCAAACTGGACACAGGCTGGACCCAGACTGAACACAGGCTGGAACCAGACTGGACTCAAACTGGACACAGGCTGTACCCAGACTGGACACAGGCTGGACCCAGACTGGACTCAAACTGGACACCTGCTGGACCCAGACTGGACTCAAACTGGACACAGGCTGGACCCAGACTGGACACAGGCTGGAACCAGACTGGACTCAAACTGGACTCAAACTGGACACAGGCTGGACCCAGACTGAACACAGGCTGGAACCAGACTGGACTCAAACTGGACACAGGCTGGACCCAGACTGGACTCGGGCTGGAACCAGACTGGACTCAAACTGGACACAGGCTGGACCCAGACTGG
This sequence comes from Perissodus microlepis, assembly GCF_051167445.1. Taxonomy (NCBI): domain Eukaryota; kingdom Metazoa; phylum Chordata; class Actinopteri; order Cichliformes; family Cichlidae; genus Perissodus; species Perissodus microlepis. The sequence goes on from NC_140469.1 coordinate 33,188,761, forward strand.
ACACAGGCTGGAACCAGACTGGACTCAAACTGGACTCAAACTGGACACAGGCTGGAACCAGGTTGGACCGAGACTGGACTCACTTGTGAAAAAAAACTGGGCTGATTCATGTTTTTGAGAGGCTGCCATCACTGAACAGACGGATGGACGAAGAGTGAGACAGAAACACTGGAAGAACTCCTCACTGCTAACTTTCTGCAAATGGAGGGTGAAAACATTCCCTGTGTGTGTGTGTTGTGTGTATGTGTGTGTGTGTGTGTGTGTACTCAGGATGTATAATGGATTAGCCCTGAGGGCAGCCCGCTAGCAGGCAACCAGAACTGAACATACACAAACTCACACACACACACACACATCCACAAGCCATTCCCTGTTTTGGCCCATTAGCTGGAGGGAAGATCTATAATGTATGTGTGTGTGTGTGTGTGTGTGTGTGTGGGGGGGGGGGGTTGTGTGTGTGTGGGGGGGGTTCAGGTAAGTAACATCCATTAGTAAGTTTTTCTCATGATGAAAATGGGTAAACATGTGGAGTGCGCACACACACACACACACACACACACACACACACACACACACACACACACACACACACACACACACACACACAGCTCACAACAGAAAGTCCCAAACTGGTGCTGTTAGTGAACATTATTGGTTTATTTACTGTCTTCGTCTCCTGGTTATTGCTCCTCCTCCTCCTGCTCTCGCAGCCCTCCTGCTCCTCATTATTCACTAACCCGCCTGCTTACAGATTAATATACTTTTGATATAAATGATTAATTGTTTAGAGAGATTCTTTAGTTAGTAGCATTTTATGGAACTGACTCTGCTCCTTCATGTTTAACCACACTCTTCTGATTGGTCGGTTCTAAAGGCTAATAAAGCAATAATGAACAACAGTGAAATCATGTTTTAGAATCTAATGTGACAAAAGACAGAACAACTGTCACAGAGATGCCTGCAGAAAATCTGGAGCCAAATATAGTGTCACTGCTCAAAGTGACTGTGGGTTAGCTCAGGAGGATAGAACCCAGCTGGTGGTGTGGGTCTAAATGATGGTGTGGGTCTTACTGGTGGTCTCACTGGTGGTGTGGGTCTTACTGGTGGTGTGAGTCTTACTGATGGCTTCACTGGTGGTGTGGGTCTAATTGATGGTGTGGGTCTTACTGGTGGTGTGGGTCTTACTGATGGTGTGGGTCTTAATGGTGGTGTGGGTCTTAATGGTGGTCTTACTGGTGGTGTGGGTCTAACTGATGGTGTGGGTCTTAATGGTGGTCTTACTGGTGATGTGGGTCTAACTGATGGTGTGGGTCTAATTGATGGTGTGGGTCTTAATGGTGGTCTCACTGGTGGTGTGGGTCTAACTGATGGTCTCACTGGTGGTGTGGGTCTCACTTGCGTTGTGGGTCTTAATGGTGGTCTTAGTGGTGGTGTGGGTCTAACTGATGGTGTGGGTCTTAATGGTGGTCTTACTGGTGGTGTGGGTCTTACTGATGGCCTCACTGGTGGTGTGGGTCTCACTTGCGTTGTGGGTCTTAATGGTGGTCTTACTGGTGGTGTGGGTCTAACTGATGGTGTGGGTCTTAATGGTGGTCTTACTGGTGGTGTGGGTCTTACTGATGGCCTCACTGGTGGTGTGGGTCTAATTGATGGCGTGGGTCTTAATGGTGGTCTCACTGGTGGTGTGGGTTTAACTGATGGTCTCACTGGTGGTGTGGGTCTCACTTGCGTTGTGGGTCTTAATGGTGGTCTTACTGGTGGTGTGGGTCTAACTGATGGTGTGGGTCTTAATGGTGGTCTCACTGGTGGTGTGGGTCTAACTGATGGTCTCACTGGTGGTGTGGGTCTCACTTGCGTTGTGGGTCTTAATGGTGGTCTTACTGGTGGTGTGGGTCTAACTGATGGCCTCACTGGTGGTGTGGGTCTAATTGATGGTGTGGGTCTTACTGGTGGTGTGGGTCTAATTGATGGTGTGGGTCTTACTGGTGGTGTGGGTCTTAATGGTGGTCTTACTGGTGATGTGGGTCTAACTGATGGTGTGGGTCTAATTGATGGTGTGGGTCTTAATGGTGGTCTCACTGGTGGTGTGGGTCTAACTGATGGTCTCACTGGTGGTGTGGGTCTCACTTGCGTTGTGGGTCTTAATGGTGGTCTTACTGGTGGTGTGGGTCTAACTGATGGTGTGGGTCTTAATGGTGGTCTCACTGGTGGTGTGGGTCTAATTGATGTTGTGAGTCTTAATGGTGGTCTCACTGGTGGTGTGGGTCTTAATGGTGGTCTTACTGGTGGTGTGGGTCTTACTGATGGCTTCACTGGTGGTGTGGGTCTAATTAATGGTGTGGGTCTTACTGGTGGTGTGGGTCTTACTGATGGTGTGGGTCTTAATGGTGGTCTTACTGGTGGTGTGGGTCTAACTGATGGTGTGGGTCTTAATGGTGGTCTTACTGGTGATGTGGGTCTAACTGATGGTGTGGGTCTAATTGATGGTGTGGGTCTTAACCCTTTAAGACCTACCATAGAACCAAGTCCGCCAGAGCTTATATTATATTTTTACGTGTTGTAGAGCCATTTTTGGGAGCATTTCAAGTCGCTATACATCAATACAACCACTACAGCCTAAATTTTAATAATAGGCATGCATTAAGTGCATAGTAATTACATAAATTGCAAAAAAGTGCAATAAACTACAAAAAAAATTGAAAATCGTTTTTGTTTTTTAACATATATTTCTAGTTAGAGAAATTTAAGAGGCTTATCCCTCAAAACTGTAAATACAAAAAAGTTGCACAAAATAGTTTCCCACCACAGGAAATTTATTTTGAGTGTCTTCATAGTTTTATTTTTGAAATACACCAATTTCTATACACTGCAGGAAAAACGAAAATAAATATTATAGTGCAAATTTGTAAAAAAGCAACATATGCATCAAAATAAACTATTTCCAGCAGTGCAATATGAGTCCTAAGCATCCCAGAAACGACACAAAGTCATAAAGTCAAACATAACTTTTAAAAACACCAGCATAAGCTCATGAGGCCTTGATGGTAAAAAACTACATTTCCGCGAAAATGACGTCACTTCCGGTTTCGGGCAGGTCATGGCGGACATGCGATAATTCGTGCTGATGGACGTAGGAAGTGTTATGAACACCTGATCGGATCGGCAAAGCGTGTTTCTGGAATATTATGTTTTTGTTGCTGCAAGTGCTTTTTATGCAGTTTTTGCAAAGATATATGTGGAAGGAAACTGTGACCTAGGACAAGCTGATGGCATACGATGTAAGTACAACTCCTCCGGATTCATATGCAAAAAAAAATTATTGCGCTAGCTCACGTGGTTGCAGTGCTACCGGGATTTAAAAATAGTAACGCAAAACGGAGCGTGCCCGCTCTGACCGGTTTTAAAGGGTTAATGGTGGTCTCACTGGTGATGTGGGTCTTACTGATGGTCTCACTGGTGGTGTGGGTCTCACTTGCGTTGTGGGTCTTAATGGTGGTCTTACTGGTGATGTGGGTCTAACTGATGGTGTGGGTCTAATTGATGGTGTGGGTCTTAATGGTGGTCTCACTGGTGGTGTGGGTCTTACTGATGGTCTCACTGGTGGTGTGGGTCTCACTTGCGTTGTGGGTCTTAATGGTGGTCTTACTGGTGGTGTGGGTATAACTGATGGTGTGGGTCTTAATGGTGGTCTCACTGGTGGTGTGGGTCTAACTAATGGTCTCACTGGTGGTGTGGGTCTCACTTGCGTTGTGGGTGTTAATGGTGGTCTCACTGGTGGTGTGGGTCTAACTGATGGTGTGGGTCTTAATGGTGGTCTCACTGGTGGTGTGGGTCTCACTTGCGTTGTGGGTCTTACTGATGGTCTCACTGGGGGTGTGGGTCTAATTGATGGTGTGAGTCTTACTGGTGGTGTGGATCTTTATTGGAAGTGTTTGGAAGTTTTCTTTGAAGCTACAAATTCTGACAAACCAACATGATGAATCTTTCCACTAGAATTGAAAAAGCACTTCACAGCTCAGTGAAACCATGATGGAAGCAGACATTGAGACACACTGCCACCAAATGAAGGTGGAGGCTGACGGAGAGTCGTGGTGTTTCTCCGTTTCTTTGTGCTGAAAAAACAAGCCCAGCCCTAGCTCAGATTCACTAGCTCAGGTCCTGATCTTTCTGATGGTGTTGGTGTGGGTGTAACTGAAGGTGTGGGGTCTAGGTGTGGGTCCTGATGGAGGCGTGCAGGGCTGTGGGCTTCACTTTGTAAACACACACTTTTTTTTATGTCGACTTTTGTCAGCATTCACACCTGCCTCTGTCTGACCCCTCCCCCACAGCTGTGGATTGGATAAAAGTGTTTTTACTGTCAAACTGAAGAGGAAACTCAGAGTGTCGTCCTTACCTCGTATTCCTCCTTGAAACCATAGCCCTCAGCACATTTCATCTGGGTGATGTGCTGCAGCAGGTCGGCCACTCGGATGGCCGGGTGCAGCTGTCCTGTCTGATACGGCAGCGCCTCCCTTTCAGAGTCCCGCTGCTTGTAGTGGGACTGGACCAGGCTACTGGTTTCACTGGTCATAGTGTGGCTGTCATCTGGAGGGAGGATAGAAGGAGAGGCGGGAGAGGGTGGACAGATCAGATTTAGGCTGCACAGACACATTTAAAAATATGAAGCTGGGATGGACCAGACCGACCCAGGCAGAACCAGGACATTAGCTCCAGTTCAAATGTTTCTTATTATGGAACTTGATAAATTTCACTTTCAGTTCTGTATCGGTTACATTTGAATTGTTCTGATTAAAGCTTAGCTTAATTTTGGACAGACTTTGTATGTTCACTTAAATACCTTTAAAAAATCTTCTAAATTCCTTCAAAGGTCAGCGATCACATTTACAGATCTGCTATTGAATCTGCTCATTAAATCCATCAATGCTACAGAGTGGCATATAAAGTTTAAATGAACCAGAAGGATTAAAGTTCCTGTTCACAAGCTGACATCGAGCTGAACAGGAGAAGATATGAGGCGAAGATAAGAGCGACTCTACTGTACCACAGGGAAATGGACATCACAGTATCTGCAGCAAAAATGTGAACTGTTGATCTGACAGTTGAGAGTAGCGGCCTGGCTTCCACTGATTCAAGTTCAGAACTTTCTTAGCATATGAGGTAGGTAATCCTAAAATGCTGACAGATTTTTAAAACTTGTAGTGAAGCAGAAACTGCAGACTTCCTTTCACAGTCACGCTGTCTCTGTGTTTTTCATCAGTAACTTTATCGTCAGCAGGCAAACCAATGGGATTCTGTGTTTACAGCCAATCAATCGCAGCGTCCTGACCTCATGAAGCACAGACCACTTTGATTTGTTTGGTCAAACCTTCTAACCTTCAGCTGCTGCTCTAACAAGTCTCAGTGAAAACTCGGACTTACAGAACACATCCAGCCACTGAAACCTGGACTCTGTGTATTATCAGTGGAAAGACTGGTTCTGTTAGATCATGTATTGGTATGAGTTGGTTACTTACTGGTTTTAGTTTTTCTTTACTGGATTAAATAGAAGCAACATTGAACAGAAGGACTGTTTTCACTATTTGTGTTGGTCCATTTTTTCCCTGAATGTTAGAAACGGTGAAGATGTTTTCCTTGTTGTTCTTTCAGCCTCATGTACTAAACACAGCAGAAACATCTTAACCAGTCACCAGGACTGTTAGAAGACTACAGGGTGAAGCCATGATGTAACACAAACGGCCTCAGATTACAAAACTGCTCAGGTGTTGGTTAATAATAATAATAATAATAATAACGTATACTTTATTGATCCCTGTGTAGAAAGTCCTCTCTGCATTTAACCCATTCACTCATTGAAGCAGTGGGCAGCCACCAATCTAGTGCCCGGGTTAAACAGTAAAAGAGTGAACTTGGTGCTTCAATCTCATCGAGCCTGAATTTGACGGACGGCCTGAAAGAGTGAAGTCATACAAAGTCTGTCCAGAGTCTGTACTTTCCTTCAGTATGCCACTGATCTGTCCAAGGAGCCAACAGCAACACTAATGAATGACACACACAGATCACATGACATCAGATCACATGACTAGAGAGAGGATGGTGATTGTTGCTGGTTTCTTTTCACACTGCTGCCATGTCAAGTTCTTCAATAGTTCATTGCAGTTAATTGTAATATCAAGTACTGTTCTGGATCCAGTACATCATGGTCTGAGTACTGGTCTAGAGGTGGTCCAGGTTCTTGGAGCTGCGGTGTGAAAAGAGGAAAGTTCAGAGTCCTGGAAATGAACAAACCTTTTTGGTAAACTGGTTTCTAATCAGAAACGTCCAGGACTCTGATGTGAACATTTCAGCAAAGACTTGGCTGACATACCTTCCACTATACTCTCTAACTCTGTTTTTATTGGCTAGTCTGGGGGCTGACTGACCAATCAGGAACTCTCTGTCATTTAAAGCCCAATCAGGTATGGTGAGGCCGAGAAGATGGGTGATGTAATGGAGGTGGCGAGTTGTGACTGAATGGACAAAACAACCACTATGACAAAAAAGGGAACCAATCAGATAAAGAGATGCAGAGCTAGAAGCTGATTGATTCAAGGTTACATGGTGGGAGGAGCTGGGGGTTGTAGCGTCACAATCTCACAGACGGTAAAAAAATGCGTCATTGCCACGCTAACTGATGATGTCACAGCGGTGGTGGGTGTGGCTCCATGCTCAGTGGTGACAGACACCCCTCCCCAACATGAGCCCACCCTTTATCCCCAAATTTAACCACTTACCATTAATGGGCACTTTACAAAGAGAAAGATAGAAAAGAAGAAGAAGACAGAGGAGACAGAGTTTAGGCAACAAATTTAGCTTTAGCCTGTTCTTAAGCTAACCTTCTGCTAACAAACAGCCAGCATGAATCAAACAAACAGCTAGTAGTAGTTCTATTTGCATTGGTAGCAGCTAGCATTTAGGGTAACCTAGCTACCCTTGCTAACTGTACCCTGAGTGCAGGACTGGTAGCCTTGGCTAACGTCAGCATCCCTTGCCTGAAGACCGATTAGCTAGCCTGAGGAGAGAGGAGAAAAGGGGAATTTATGAAACAGTGCTTACTAATAGCCTTCTATTCTGTGGACGTTTAGCTGGCTTAGCTGAATCAAGTGCAGAAGTTTCACTGAAACTTGGAGCCGGGTCCACTGTTCCCCATGTAGATGTTCCTGTCCCTCACACTGCGTTTGGGTAGAATGTCACCTGTTTCTAGTCAAAATCCTTTAGAGATACTATCGATTTAATTTGACCACAGCCCTAATCACTGCTCAAGGACAGAAAGACTCTCTGACAGGTTCCCACAACATGTCCCAAACAGAGCTGGAGAATATGTGTTCCATGTGTTCTTTAACTACCAGATACACCTGGGCAAGTGTTTACAGTAAAACAGCCACCGTTTGTTTCCCAAGAGCCAAGCAAATCTCAGGTTAAATCTGAGGAAGGTTAAAGTATACAAGGTCTGTGAGCCGAGCTCAGCTGCTTTCATTTCTGTGATCTGAAATAATGACGTGCCTACAACGTGCGTATCAATATTTACAGACTAAAAACACTGAAGAGCTGAAGAAGCGAAAGTCCTCAAAGATATGGATCGTCCACAGAAAACGTGTGCTCACGAGGTGTGGTAATCAAATTTGTGTTTAGTTTCTCTTGATAGCATGAGTGATTATCAATGAGATAACTGAGACTGAATAAATCTGTCACTTGCCACGCCTCTGATATTTTAAATAACTGATAAAAATGAAGCCGAGGATTAGGATTCTTCTCAGCTGCAGCCAGACTCTGGGTAAATGTTCACATCACATATAATAATATATTAATAAATAATCAGTTTATTAATATAAACTTTTGGTTTTCCTCCCCCCAGTCCACGTGGCGTGTTGTGCCCATGCAGACGTTGGAAGTCACAGACAGACGTGACGTCAACACAACACGCAGGAATGTTGTGGATGCGGGGATGGAGTGAAGCCCACCATCAAGTTTCAAAAACAACAAAACCAAAACAGATAAATGCACAAATTTAACCCATTATGAAAGGAAAATAATAATAAAATAAATGTTAATTTAATATAAAGGCAAATAAAAAATTATATTTTAATCAATTAAACTAAAAAACATACAAACTGACAGAAAGAAGAGTATAAATAAGAACTTTATGATCTGAAACAAAATCGTACTTGTAAAAGATGAAGGAACAAGATAACAAAAACAAGATTCCAAAAGGAGGAAAGAACCAAAAGCAGCCGAACGAGAAGCAAGCAGGGATGGATGGAAGTCAGAATATCTGTCCTTCTGTCTCTCGTCTCCTCTCACCTGTCTCTCTATTCTAGGCCTCAGCTCTGTCCACTTCCTACCATCTGACTGCCCCTTTCCTGTCTGTCTACCTGTGCACATCTGGCCTATCGAGGAAACAGAGGAAACAGAGGAAAGGTGTCTCACCCAAAATAGCTGTCGGTACGAAGGGATCTGCCATCAGGACACAGCAGCAGACAGACAGATGGACAGACAGGACAAAAGAAGAAGAGAAAAAGAAGAAGAAGACCAGTCAGCTCGCTACATGTCTGCAGGCAAAACATCGGCTCAATTTTGGCTAACTAATGTGCGAACATAAGCTGTCAGGTGAATATTAGGCTCGTGGTAGATGAATGTTGGTTGAGAGTATAGTTAATGTTGACTAAATGGTTAAAATGCATCAGCTGGATGTTGGCTGACTGCTGGATGAATGTTAACTATTTAAATGGCAGCTAAATGTCTGGTGAGTACTGGGCTTCAGGTGAATGAACCAAAAGGTTCGAAGCCTAAGTTTGAAGCCTAATCTTAAAAGTAGAGATAGTGTCTGTCTCCTGAATCCAAACTGGAAGCTGGTTCCGCAGAAGAGGGGCCTGAAAACTGAAGGCTCTGCCTCCCATTCTACTTTTAAATACTCTAGGAACAACAAGTAGGCCTGCAGTGTGAGAGCCAAGTGCTCTAATAGGGTGATATGGTACTACAAGGTCATTAAGATAAGATGGGGCCTGATTATTTAAGACCTTGTATGTGAGGAGCAGGATTTTGAATTCTGGATTTAACAGGAAGCCAATGAAAGGAAGCCAATACAGGAGAAATCTGCTCTCTCTTTCTAGTCCCTGTCAGGACTCTTGCTGCAGCATTTTGGATTAACTGAAGGCTTTTCAGGGAGTTTTCAGGACTTCCTGATAATAATGAATTACAGTCGTCCAGCCTGGAAGTAATAAATGCGTGAACTAGTTTTTCAGCATCACTCTGAGACAGGATATTTCTAATTTTAGAGATGTTGTTTGGTATGCACATTGAAGGACATATCCTGAATGGAATTAATAAAGATAGATTGATCTAATTTAAAGTGGAAATGCTAGATTGAAGCTAGATTTAAGAAATATGTAAATTTCTACCTTATCATGGTGGAGGGGGTTTGTGTGTCCCAGGGATCCTGTGGGCTATGTTGCTGGGGGGCTTTTGCCCACTGGTAGGGTCTACCATGGCACAGACAAAGAGCCATTCAGAAGACTCTTGCGTGTTACCAGGGCCCTGCCTGGAGGCAGGCCTGGAGAGTCTGCCCAAGACACAGTGCCTGGTGGCCAGCCCTTAGCTAATGGGCCCTCGCTGGGCGCAGCACCGAGGGGGGACATGGGCCCATCCCCCTTTAGGCCCACCACGCATAGGAGGGGTTGTAGGGGTTTGGTGCAGTATGTACTTGGTGCTGGCCAAGCGGCCTAGCCAGACCAATCAATGCTCCTGAGGATGGCAACTGGGACGTGGAACATCACCTCTCTGGTGGGGAAGGACCTGAGCTAGTGAACGAGGTTGAGATGCACCAGCTAGATATAGTCCAGCTCACCTCAACGCAGGCTGATGATCGATTATGTAATCATATCATCAGATCTACGACCACATGTCCTGGACACTCGAGCGAAGAGAGAGGCTGAGATGTAGGGCTTTGCGATATGACGAAATATATCGGATGATGAAATTAAAATCGTTTTATATTATAATCGTATATAATCGTTTGTTTCATGGTGTCGCAAAATCCACTTTGGTCAACATGTGGGTATGCAGGCACAGAAAATCCCAGCATGGCCAGTGAAGACGAGGCAGAACCAGTTAGCTCAAACAGAAGGAGCAGTCCAAAGAAATGGAGGACCTTAAAGGAGTGGTCACCTCTGTTGCATGGACATGGTTTGGTTATGAACAGTCTGACATGGACCAGAAAACTGTACTATGCAAATGATGGCACTAACGAGGCCCCACTACAGACTCGAACACGGCAAACCTCTCTTTCAAGAATGACATGACAGAGTGTGGAGAGAGAGTTCACGGTGCTCCAAATAAACCTTAGACTCAAACGTCAGAACAGGCTTTTCCCCACAGCACACCCTGTAATAAATACTCACAAGGAAAATGGCAGCAACTTACAACTTGGTGGTAAGTTGGATAAGGTGGGAAGGGATGACGGTGGATAGACCTGTAAATACCTCAGAGTACACACTAACTGGACTGGGTTAAAAACACCAGTGCACGCTACAGGAAGGGCCAGACTCTGTTTTCAGAGGCAGTTGAGGTCTGCAACATCTACCGGACAATGCTCAGGATTTTCTGTGAGTCTGCTGTGGTCAGTGCTGTCCTCTACAGTGTTGCATGCTGGGGCAGCAGGTTGAGGGTCACATGTTCAGTGAGAGACTGAGATTACCCATAATGCACCACTGAACGACACAGGAAATGATTCCTTCCTGTGGATATCTTTGTACAACTCCTAACTACTTTGTACAACTCCTAACTACTGTAGTGTGTACTATTGCACAGTACACACTACAGTAGTTACACACCCTTAATATCTGCAGGGGGGGATGACACTCTTCAGCCTCCCGGGGAAAGAATAAATATGTGGTTTACTCTTTAGCCTATAAAGGGTATTTAAGGGTGTGTGCCCACAGTCTACATGCGTTTTGTGGACTTGGAGAAGTCCTCTGAGTATGCTTTGTGAGGCACTTCGGAGTATGGGGTGTCTGGCCCACTGCAATGAGCTATTTGGTCCTTATACAAGAAAGAGCTTGGTCCACATTGTCAGCTCGGTCACCGATTTTTTTTGACAAAATATCCGGGTGTAGCCAAACTACTTCTACTCGGGTGGAGTCAGAATCTCGTCACTGCTTTTTGCAGATGATGGGGGCTCTGTTGTCTTCATCAGGTGGTGGCCTCCAGCTCACACTGAAAATCAGCACCTCCAAGTCTGAGGCCATGGTCCTCAGCTGGAAAAGGGTGGAGTGCCTGCTCCGGGTCAGGGAGGAGGAGTTTAAGTATCTCAGGTTCTTGTTCATGAGTGAGGGGAGCAGGAGGACTGAGCTGTACCGGTCCATCATGGTAAAGAGAGAGCTAAGCTTAAAAGCCGAGTGTTTCTGGTGGATCTACGTTCCAACCCTTACCAATGGTAACAAGCTTTGGGTAGTGACTGAAAGAATGAGGTTGCTAATGCAAGTGGAAATGAGCTTTCTCCAGAGGATGGCTGGCCTTTCCCTTAGAGATAGAGATGGGCTCAGCCATCCAGGAGGAGCTCAGAGTAGAGCCACTACTCCTCTAGATTTAAAGGAGCCAGTTAAGGTGGTTCGGGCCTCTGACTAGGATGCCTCCTCAGCGCCTCCTGGTGTTCTGGATTTTTGCTACCGAGAAAAGGCCCCGGGGCAGACCCAGGCTACTCTGGAGAGATTGCGTCTCTTGGCTGGCTTCTGTGTTCCCCAGATAAGGAGGTGGCTGGGGAGAGCGAGGTCTGGCCTTATCTTCTTTGGCTGCTGGCCCTGAGACCCAGCCTCGGATAAACTTTTCAGAACATGTTTAGCTTACGAGTTATGTGCTTATCAGATAAAATTGAATTGAATTATCTGAGGTATACCAGGGAGTCAAGTACTTCTGATTTGAGGTTTTCTTTTTCATAGGAGCTACAGTATCCAGAGTTGTACCCAATGAGGCTATAACACTATTAACAAGATGAGTCACATCTGTAAGAGTAGCGTTAGGTAGCTGTTCTGCAGTGTGTTGGCACAAGGCTTTGAAGAAGGTAAGAGTGGAGGAACTGCATCCTTTAATTTAGTTACATCGAGCTGAGAAAGACATCTACTGTAATGAATCCCCACTATTGTAATGAATTATTGTCAATCTAAATGTTAGTGTTGTTGGCTGGATGTCTGAGGAATGCTAATATTAGCACACAGGGACTGATCGTCGTCCAAATGCCTCTGAGAATCTGTGTGGCATTTTTGTGTACAGGTGTAAGGAGAGGAACCAGCAGGTGGAGGCTCATGCAGATGAAGCAGTGTAAAAACAGCCGACAGTGGAAGACGTGTCTCTGAGACTCATCAAAGAACTGTTGCTGGTGTGCAGTAAGTGCCTGCAGTGACTGTTTGTTTGTTCAGCATCGATCTTCATGCATCTGGTGGACACTGGTCCCTGCTGCACATCTGAGACAGTCTGAGACAGTCTGCCTCCTTTTACAAATGAAAACATTACATCGAGACCAGACAGAGCGACTCTGACAGCAGTTCTTATGTCGACAGGAGGCATCTCAGTGTTTTTACCTGGGTAATAGGAGTTTGGTACGGAGGTGCTGATGGTGTTTGTCTTCAGGGTGAAGGAGGACGGAGATGAAACAGCTGCATAGAGGAAACAGAAATGCAGCCTTAAAGTTTCCTGCTTCCATTTTACAGTCACTGATTCACCCATCGCCCTGCCTGCAACTTCATAAGGAAAGTCTCAGCGATGGTTAATTATTGCTTCATTTATGTTAGCAGCACACTAGCAGCATGTTAGCAGTACGTTAGCATGGCATTAGCAGCACATAGCAGGGTATTAGCAGCATGTTAGCATGGCATTAGCAGCACATAGCAGGGGATTAGCAGCATGCTAGCATGGCATTAACAGCACATTAGCAGGGCATTAGCAGGGCATTAGCAGCGCATTAGCAGTATGTTAGCATGGCATTAGCAGCACATTAGCAGCAGGTTAACAGGGCATTAGCAGCGTGTTAGCATGGCATTAGCAGTATGTTAGCAGCTGGTTAGCAGCTGGTTAGCAGTATGTTAGCATCGCATTAGCAGCAGTTTAGCAACAGCTTAGCATTGCATTAGCAGCAGTTTAGCAACAGCTTAGCAGGGCATTAGCAGCGCGTTAGCAGGGCATTAGCATGTTAGCAGTATGTTAGAAGGGCGTTAGGACTGTTTGCAGAGACCACAGCTGTAATCCTCAGTACTCCTTTATGAATCACTTGTACCTGGAGTTTGACCCATGATTTGAAATTGTTGCTCAGCTGTTTAATGAACACTGGGTTTCTATTTTAATAAAAGTCAGAGTTACTAGAGATTTGCAGCACTTCTTTTATAATTTTTTATTGTCACTTGAATCTTTTCTGATTGTATTAGATGATTTCAGTTTCAGACAGTCTTCTGTTTGTGGTCGTAAAACCACAGACTTTCAGTCGTCTCAGTCTGAGCACACAGATGGACCAAAACCTTCTCAGGATCTTTGGTCTGGAAGATTTGAGCAGATCAATAAAGAGCATAACTTTTTATTTCAGTTACACTGGTTTGTAGTTTTAGCTTTACTTAATAACCAGAATGATGCTGGAGGAGAGGTCTGTTAGCCTGGTTTGTTGTGAGTAGCTCTTCCCTTGTTGTCGTCTACTGACTGATCCAAAGATGACGTTTGACTGACCTTCTTGTTTTCGGCCGCAGTTACACACCTGAGACTCTCATGGTTAAATTAAATCAGAGGCTCCTGTAAGCAGACATGGTTTCAGGGTCTGTGGTGTTTGATGTCTGTGCTTAATTTAAATCGTCTCCTCCAGGGAGGCGCTCGCAGCTGCACGCCGTGCTCCAGAATAAAGAGGAAGACGGCGAGCAGAGGAGCCTGGGGGGAAGGATGCCACCTCGCCCTCTGACGGCCGCTACGCTGCGATAAAACATCGCCTCCTTCAGCTCACGGGAGGAAGGACGAGGACGCCACCTGCTTGGGTTTGATCTTGTCTTCTTTCAGGTTGGTCGGCGTCCTAAGCCACGCAGCAAAATCATAGGATTTCACTGTTGCCGTGGAAACCGAGTCAGAACACGAAGTCATGGAATGACCGACCACACCACAGCCTGAGCTCCTCCCACGACTCACTGCTATCGTTTAGATACGGGATTATCACGTCATGAATTATCAGCGAAATGATCTTTCGTTGAAAGAAAACGTCTCGACTCGGGGAGTGTTTGCAGATCAGTCTGCGTCGTCTGTGCAACCTGTGGGTGAGCGACTCGGTCACAGAGTCTTTGTCTCACCCGCTTGTCAGAGATAGGATTAGGGATAGCATTTGTGTGCGTCGCGTGCATGTACTCACTGCGTCCGTTCAGTGTGTGCACATGCGTGTCCACCATGGTGGTGTGCTGGGAGTTGTTCACCATCAGGGTCATTTCCTGTCTGGAGCTCAGAGTTTCCTTCCTCTTCTTCGCCAACTTCCTGCCGACACAAAAAAAAGCTGAAGTTTCAATACAGTTTTCTTCCCTCAAACTCTGATTTTTCTTTTTTTATTATCTATTAAGGTGGTATGAACAAGGTTGTTTTTCGGCACTTAAGGTGATATGAGAGAGATTTTATAGCTGTATTATCTCCATTAAGGTGAGACAGATGGTGTTTGGGTTTAAGGCGGTATGGAGTAACTTATATTCCTGCTGTGTGAACACATTTTTTTTCTTTTAAGGTGGTAAGAGTTTTCTCTGTGAAGCCACGTGTTAAGGCAGCATGAGCAGATGCTTCTCAGTTAAAGTGGAATAAGTGAGAGTTTCCAATGTGCCATTTGTCTTTTAAGGTGGAATGGAGGCTTTGCATTTGTTAGATCAGCAGGCTCTTAAGGTGGTCTGAATGGAGCTCCTTTAATGAGCCGTACCTAAAGTGGAAGCTGTGCTGTAAACCTGTGAGTTAGTGATGCTTTTTAAATTTACGAGTCATTAAACGTCGCTTGCTGCTCCATCGTTACTCCTCTCACACTCAGAGCATTACTCCTAACCTCTGAGACATTTTTTCAAATATTTGGTCAAATTTAAAAGCTTGTGAGTGACATCTCAGCTCAAAGACCATTCAACTCATTGATTCTTCTGCAGTTCTTCTGAAAGTGAGACGAGTTTTGTTAGAGGAGCTTAAATGAGAAGCGATGCTGGGGCTTCACTTTGTTCTGTTTGTGTGTGTGTTGTGTAACCACTGCAGAGGAAAAGCATCTTTAAACGACTAAAGCATCCTCGCATCCGTCCATCGTCTGTATTTTCTCTCTTTCTATTCTGAGTCTGAATAAAGAAAATGCATTTGTCCGATTGCACACAGGCACACACACAAGCACACACACACACACACTGAAAAGTCTAACCCTAACCTGAAAAATGCTGCCATGTAAAAATAAAAGTAAAAGCGAGCTTTTAAACTGGAAGGAAGACATCAGTGAGCGCTGCTGTGTACGCATCGAGGTTAAGATGGAGGACAGCAAAAGCGCCCCGAGGCGAGGTGCTGCCCTCCTCCCCCTCATGTCTCATTTCTCTTCTTCTTCTGTGGTTCAGGCAGACAGTAAAAACCTGCAGCGTTTCTTCTTCTCTGATTCAGACCTGAACAAACAAACGTCTGCAGCACAAAATCCTGATTTACTGCAGAAAGACGATGAAAAAGCAGCACATCTGAGAGGGTCTGTGACACGGTCCAATCGCATCAGCTGGCTGCTTTAAACAGGCTGCATGAACGAGGCGAAGGGCACCCTGATCACCGCGGTGGTGTCGGAGTCAAACGTCGTCCTGCTTCTGCAGATCTCAACATGGAGGACCTCATGGAGGCGACATAACTGCGGCTGCAGCTGCTGTAACATCATCATCATCAGTCACTCTCTGAGGCCGCGCTGTTAGCGACTTAGCTACAAGCATTTTGGTTTCTGTTTCCACACAGACACCTGCTGACCAATAACACCCAATCAAAATGATTCACCTTTCACTGAGTAAAACAGGAGCTCTGACCACACAGCAGCCATATTATTGGTCACATGATATCATTAAAAATAATCCAATAGGCTCCAACAGACACAGTCCAGACGGCCAGTTCAGATCAGCAACTACAGCCACATGTGTCCACCTGTCAGCCACAGAGGCCGCGCCCCTAATAATGCAAACTTTAAGCTTTAGTGCAATTTAAGTGAGTTATAAAATACTGATGTTATGAAATGATCTCCATAGAGACCAATCAGTTCATTTATCAGGCTGCAAACATGATTTGAACATGAAGTCTATGGGGACTGACTCACTGATGCCTCTGCTGGGCGTCAGAGGAACTGCAGGTTCTGGAGCTTCAGCGTTAAGAGATCGGCAGCGTTAGGTGCAACTGTAACTGTAATCACATAACATTTTTCAGTAACTGTACTACATTCAGTAAAGACATTAGTTACAATCATGTTGTTATGTTCATCACGAGGTTCTGCTGCTATCTGCACTTAAATAAGAAAATAAAACGTCAAACATCAGTTTGTGTGTGGTAAAGCTGAGAGCTGCTGACCCCAGCCCAGCAGCCAGAGCCTGAATGTAAACAGGTAACACGGCATGAGTCAGCTACTGTAAAATCACCATGGCAACCACTCTGAAGTGGCATTAAGCTGTTTTTTATCTTTGCTTTGTGTCGCCGACTTTGCCCATCCAGCCGTATACTGCCTCAAACCGTCTCTCAATCTCAGGCTCCACCCTCCCCTCACTAGTGAACAGGGCTGGACTGGGACAAAAAATCAGCCCGGGCATTTTGACTAGAGACCGGCCCACCAGGTATTATAGGAAAAACCATAAAGCCTTTGAATGAAAACAAACGTCGTTGTGACAGTGATGTACGCTGTCTTGTTGGTACATATGTATCAATCTAATAAACTTAAACCTACACCATCCTCCCTGTTCTGGTATTCTAAACGGTACTTAGCCGAAACCCAAAGACTGCTTGGTTGAGTTAACTTCCTGAACTATCTACAACACATGGTGGAAACCTGAAATTAAGACAGAGAAGACTAGAGGTAAGACATGACCAATACTGAATATTAAAAATAATAAATGACAGATTTAGTGATATTTTCATAAACTATTTATTTACCACATTAATAAACAGCATGGCAGGGAAAAATATTTTTTCTAACATGGCAACCTTTTAAAAATGAAAATAGACAGAAAGACAGGTGAGAAAGAATAAAACTTAACTGACTTTTTGATGGCATTTTACACAAAGTACTAGTACAGTATCTAGAAAATGTGGGAAAATACTGGCATCATGTACAGTACTTTCTTCTGAAGAAATTATGATGGGACCCTGAAACTATGTACAATAATGGATTTCTATACATTTGACATCAGATGAAAACGTTTGTTGTAAGATTCGGATAATTATTTGTTAAAAGCTAGAAATTTTAAATGAGAATAAGAAAGAAAAGTATTTCTTTGTGCCCCCTTTTCCCTGTTAATGCTCTACCTGGCCCCTTGGCACAACTTTGCTAGACCCGCCCCTGCACAGTTACCAGCTGTCAGCTAAGTAAAAAAAAGGATCCTGGTGTTATTCGTCTCTCAGAAACAGTTCATAACTTCCCTTCAACTCATTCATGTCACCTAAAAGGTAAACCTGTTTCTCCATCACCTGTTCAGCTCTGATGATTCAGTAAGGACATCTCCTGGTTTCATCTTCATGTTTCCCTCTCACCAGATAACCAAACCGACATCATGACCAGCAGCTTTACAGCTGTGGCTCCAACATACATCAGCTGATACTAGAAAGTAATATTAAATAAATTCTAACAACCGCTTATCAAGTTTAAAGGCACTTCTGCTGTTTAACGCGACCTCCGCTAGTTTCCTCTTTCTGGCGCAAAGCGGGAGATAAACAAGCAAGAGAGACGGGACTTGCGAAGAAATGCCGATCAGCTGATCATTGATCAGTTTCGTGATTGAAGTAGCAGCAGGAGAGG